>NC_088864.1:49401091-49739181 GCF_032884065.1 Artemia franciscana
TGAAACTTTCAGGTAAAGCTAATTTATCACATATCATTTTATCCCAAGAGTATATCTGCAAAGTTTCAAGGGTAGCTAAGTGTATTCAGTTGAAGCTTTCAGAGAATGTTAAACTAATCAAAAGGCACTAAATGCATCCAAGTTGTGAAAAGTTTTATCTACAATATCTCAGGAACAGCTAAGGGTATTAATTTGAAACTTCTAGGGAATGTCAAGAGTATGTTGAGCTTAGCCATAAGGCACTATGTGCATCCAGTTTGTCAAAAGAGCATATCCATACATGTCTACGTTAAGTTCAGGAGCAACTACAGGCATTAAGTTGAAACTTTCATGGAATGCTCAGAGGAATGTTGAACTAAACCAAAAGATAATATGTGGATCTTGGCTGTAAAACAGGCATACCTGCAGTATCCAAGAAACAGCCAAGGGTACAAAGATGACTTTCAGGGAATGTTGAGGGGCAATATTGAACTAAATCAAAATATATTATATGCATTCAGGTTGTCATTAGTATGTATTAAACTGTTAAGGAACGTTGATGGGGATGTTGGACTACATCAAAAGACACTATCAGTATCCATGTTGTCAAAAGGGCATAATTGTAATATCTCAAGAATTACTATGATTATTACGTCGAAACTTCTAGGAAGTTTACGCAGGCTGGCATCATAATTACAGTAAACTGAACATAAATTAAGCTAAATGTGAGAGGAGCTAGTGCCCTTAGTCCCCCTATTCTTTAGGCTAACTTGTGCTTTCCTTAGAACTTATTACAGTGTCTCAAATGCAGTATATTGGAAATTTTGGTGGATCATTTTCCAGCAGATTTTCTATAAAAAAAAATCGACTAATTTGGACAGTCTATCTTTGAAAACATTTTTTTTCTTTAAGGACCTTGGTCATATTTTGTTTTCCACTACTTGCACCACTTCCCCTCAATATTTCTTTGCACCCATGAATTTCCTTCAAGTGCAATCCAAGATAAGATCTTGTTTTGTTAGAAAAAAAACACTGAAACATAGAATCTGTAACATGTTCACTGTATTATATATTATTGTAATTTACCATTCTTTCAGTTAACACATTAGTTACTACAATCTATAAATTTAGTTTATATAGATCAAATATTGAATGCCATTCTACCAATCTTTGGCCTGATTTTCTTGCCAAATACCTTATGTTAAATTTTAATCAGTTATAACTGTTGGTATCTTTGGGTAGTAGCTTTGGGTTTAGATTTTGATATTAGCCACAATAGAATGTTACAACAATCACTAGGTGCTTAGGCTACTGTTTTGTGTGAAAATAAATAAATAATGAGTGCAGAAAATCAACAATAAAAATTCCTTGTTTGCATAAAGGATAGTTGTCATAAAACAAAAATTTAATTTTGAATGGTCATTTTGGTAAAGTTGTAGGATTCCATTTTCATTAGAAAGAATAACATTTGAGAAACTTAGAGCATTTTGTATCATTGAATTCACTACACTTAAGAAATTATAAACTATTTCATTTCACCATTCTATTTAGGCTAATTTTAGTGGTCAACATGTGCATGTTTAATGCACAAATCAAACGCTATAGCACAAATCAAACGCTATAGCACAAATAGCACAAAACATAGCACTAGGCTCCATACAGAAGTTAAAAGATTTTCTTCTGTTTTTAATTGGCCTGATTTGCTACTATAAACCAAAATTTGATAAGAAATAAGCAGAGAAACAAAACAAACCCACAAAATCAGCGAACTTTTGCATGTAGCTGAGGTCTATACTGGGAACCATTAGGTGGGGATCTGGGGCACAATTATGACAGCACTAATGATTCTATTGGAAAAGAATTGTGAACTAAGGCTATTCATATTATTTACTCTCATGTTCCTGTTTTATTCAATTTTGTTGCTTGAAAGTCTTGTGGACTTTGACTCATTTTATGTTAATTATGTTTTGATAAACCACAATTTAACTCATTTTTGCAATTAAAAATCTGAAAAAATGCTGATTTAAAAGATGAATAAATTGTTGGGTTTACTAGATTTGATCACAATAAATATATGCCTTTTTTATTCAATTTTGTTGCTTGAAAGTCTTGTGGACTTTGACTCATTTTATGCTAATTGTATTTTAACAAACCACAATTTAACTCATCTTTGCAATTAAAAATCTTGCAATTAAATCTGCAAAAATGCTGATTTAAAAGATGTATAAATTGTTGGTTTTATTAGATTTTACCATAATAAATATATGCATGTGGAATTAGTGACTATGAAACATCACCTTGGCACTTGATTTTTTTTTTCAAATGGTATGCTTTTTACTGTAGTTCTATTGGCCAAAAAAAAGGACAAAGATGTTACTATCAGTATCTTCTTATGCACTCAAAATGTAATTTGTGACTTATCAAGTCACAATTCCACGTAACTGCCCCAAAGAGAGCAGATCCCGTCCGCTTACGTCAGTCACGTATCTACAACATTTATGAGCGTTATCCAAGATTTCTGGTTTCCCCCTTCAACTCCCCCAATGTCAACAGATCTGATCGGGATTCGAAATAAGAGCTCTGAGACATGAGTTCCTTCTAAATATCAAATTTTATTAAGTTCCGGTCACCCATTCTTAAGTTAAAAATCCCTCAATTTTTCTACTTTTTCCAAATTAACAACCCCCAGCTCCCCCAAACAGAACAGATTCATACCAATTATGTCAATCTCGTATCTATAACATGTGCTTATTCTTCCCATCAAGTTTCATCCCGATATCTCCAATCTAAGCGTTTTCCAAGATTTCTGTTTCTGCCCTCCCACCCTCTATGTCCCAAGATCCGATTCGAATTGAAAATGGAGCATCTGAGACATAAGATTCTTCTATATATCAAGTTTTATTAAGATCCGATCATTCATTCATAAGATACCTTTGTTTTCACATTTTACAATAACTCTGGTTTCCCCCTCCAGCTCCCTTCAATGTCACCGGATCTGTTCGGGATTTAAAATGACATTTCTAAAGCACAAGATCCTTCTAGATATCATATTTCATTAAGATCTGATCACCCATTTATAAGTTACAAATACCTCATTTTTCTAATTTTTCCGAATTACCCCCCCCCCCCAACTCCACCAAAGAGAGCGGATCTGACCTGGTTATGTCAGACACCTATCTTGGACTTGTGCTTATTCTTTCCACTAAGTTTCATCTTGATCTCTCTGCTTTAAGCATTTTCCAAGATTTCCACTCCCACCCCCTAATGACACTGGATCTGGTAGGGATTTAAAATAAGAGATCTGAGTTTCAAGATCCTTCTAAATATGAAATTTCATTAAGATACGACCACTTTTTCGTAAGTTAAAAATACCTCATTTTTTTCTAATTTTTTTAGAATTGAGCCCCCTCCCCAACTCCCCCAGAAAGAGCAGATCCGTTCTGGTTATGTCAATCCCATATCTAGGACTTGTGCTTATTTTTCCCACCAAGTTTCATCCCAATCCCTCCACTATAAGCATTTTCCAAGATTTTAGGTTCTGACCCCTAACTTCTCCTTCACCAGATCCAGTCAAAATTTAAAATAATAGCTCTAAGACATGATATCCTTCCAAACATCAAATTTCATTAAGATCCAATCCTTCCTTCGTAAGTTAAAAATACCTCATTTTTCTAATTTTTCAGAATTAACCCTCCCCCTCCCAACTCCCCCAAAGAGAGCAGATCCGTTCCAGTTATGTCAATCATGTATCTAGGACTTGTGCTTATTTTTCTCACCAAGTTTCATCCTGATCCCTCTACTCTAAGCGTTTTCCAAGATTTTGGGCCCCCCTCAATTCCCCCCAATGTCATAAGATCCAGTCGGAATTTAAAATAAGAATTCTGAGACACGATATACGTCCAAACTTCAAATTTCTTCCTTTGTAAGTGAAAAATATGTCATTTTTTCTAATTTTTCAGAATTAACCCCTCCCCTCCAAACAGAGCAGATCCATTCTGGTTATGTCAATAACGTATTTAGGACTTCTACTTATTTTTCCCGCCAAGCTTCATCCCAATCCCTCTACTCTAAGCATTTTCCAAGATTTTTGGTTCCCCCTTCCAACTCACCCCCCCCCCCCCCCAATGTCACTGGATCTGGTCAAGATTTAAAATAAGAGCTCTGAGACACAATATTGTTCCAAACATCAAATTTCATTAAGATCCTATCACCCATTTGTAAGTTAAAAATACTTCATTTTTTCTGAATTAATTGGCCCCCATCCCCCCCCAGATGGTCAAATTGGGAAAACGACTATTTCTAATTTAATCTGGTCTGGTCCCTGATACGCCTGTCAAATTTTTATTGTCCTAGCTTACCTGGAATAGCCTTAAGTAGCAAAACCAGGACAGACTGACTTACACAATTTGCAATTGCTATATGTCACTTGGTAAATACCAAGTGCCATAAAAAAATACAGAAAATTCTATCTCAAAATACAATGTCCAAGAACGGACCTATTGTTTAAATAACAATGTTTGAGGATGAGGGGATTGTTTTTAATGTTGTTTACCAGTACTGTTGGCAAAGGTGCTTAAAAGCAAATAAAAAGGGCAAGGAATAAGAAAGAGCTTAGTCAGTTGGCTGGGAAAAAAGAAAAGTTTTGTTGATGCTGCAAAACCTGTCACAATCAAGGTGAAAAGCTCTGAACAAACTCTTTAGCCAGTTTTATTTTTTGTCCAAAATTTTTCTCTATGAGACTGGAAGAGATTTTTCTCTATGAGACTGGTGCTAGTGTACCTGATCTTAGCAGCAGGAGATGCATCTTTCAAAGAATATTACCACACAAAGGATCTTGTTGAGTTGCACCAAAAAGAATAGTTGACCTTATGGTGCCATATAACAGGTTCCATGTGTGAGAAAAATAAGTATAACTAGGTCTAATGTCAAGGGAGATGCAAAATATACTCACTTAACTATTGACATTGATTTGGCTGAAGAAACTGAGAAGCAAAATTTTTGAACTCCCAATTAGAATGAGGTGACATATAATTCTTAAATCTCTTTATGGTAGGATGCAAAGCCATCCAGTATAGAAAAAGATATAATCTTTAACCTTATAGTAGATGACAAGCCAGTATCTTCATCAACATTGTAAGATATTTCAGTGCCACCAAATGAGGCAGACATTAGATTGTTGGCAGATGAATTGGCGTCTAGTACAGGGTATGTTACTTTATATAATGTTGTGTGACTGCTAGCAATAAGGTAAACATTTACAGTGTTGGTGAAGGAGTCTTGAATTTTTTCTTGTTCAGTAATGGAAATAAAATTATAAAAATATTTATGGAAATACAATTATTCTATTTGGACATATGTATTATGTATATTTTATCTGTATCTCTGTCTCTAGGAAGCAGCAATAAGTGATGTCAACCTTTGCTTGTTTATGTAGGCCACAGTATGTCACTGTCTAACCTTCTTGTCTTAGGTCTGCACTCCCTTGGGCTCTCTATAACAATACAGATACACTTCAGTCTTGTGTATAACCTATCCTGTCTTTGAACAATTTTATTGTACTGATATGTTTTATTGTTTTGATTTCAGAAAATGATCAATTTTCTAGTGCTTATTTCTTGTACATAGTACTAAATAGTATCATGTAGGATTAGGTAAAATTCTAGTTAATTGACTTCTTGCTAACTTGGAAAGGGTTTAGGTTAGGAAAATGAAAATTTCATGGATGGGTCTACAGGCTAAAGCATGTTCCAGGAGGGTATTTTAAAGTACCAATATCCACTCCTTCTCTCTCCAGAGGGCCCTGAAATTTGCCTACATGGCAGGTCAATACCTATTGAAATTTTGACAAAACAACATTTTACCTTAATTTTCAGTTACTAGTTGCTTTTTCTCTGCCTTTAGTTCTGAAAATGCAATTCTTGTTATTTGAGTAGAGTTTTGAGCCATGTCTATGTTTTTTTTCAAAATTTAGGAAATGTATTTGCATATCTTTAAAACCTTATAAAATAGAATTGACCAAAGCTATGAAGCTGAAAACAATTTTATTGTACTTCAATTTAGCAGAAAATCTATTTTGCAAGGTCTCACTTTTATAGCACACATATTTTTAAAGGTCATCAAAGGTCAGGGCCCTCTAGAGGGAGAAGGAGTGGAGGTAGTTGCTTCAAAATATCTTCCCAGGATATACTTTAGTCTGTAGATTCATCCCTGAAAGTTTTATTTTCCTAACCTAAACCCTTTCTGAGATAGCAAGAAGTAAATTAATTAGAATTTTACCTAGGATCTACCACCTTATCTTGCTGGCAAATGTGATTTAAGGTGAGGTTAGGTAATTAACTCTTAAAAAATTTGTTTGGCAGGGGTGACTATCCCTATTGCCTCTCCCCCCCCCCTTGTATCTGTGCTTGGTAACAAGATGTGTGTTTGAGTTTACATAGGCTAATTTTACTTAATTCGATACTGGTTTTACCTTATCTGGTCTCATTGCAAGGGAGGAGGGGGTTGCTATGCAATAGTGACAGCAGTGTTAGGCTAGGCCAAATCAAAATTTGTGGGTTTTTTTTCATATTCTATATTAACAGCATATGCTTGTGTTTAGACCAATAAATAGCTTACCTTTACCTTAGGTGACTTGTATAGCAAAAGAATCCCAGGCTTTAAGACACACCATAACTTAGTCCAAGATTTAAGTGTTCCTCTGACTTTCAAATAATCAGCAAGGACAACAATAGTGGGATCTTTCAAAGTATCCAGCAGCTCCTTAGTAGCTTTCTTTTTCTCATTATGATAATTTTTCTTCAGTTCTTTATATGATTCTTTACGTGTAAATCCAGCAGGACAAGGACTATCACTGTTTTGCAATTCATTAGTTGACATGATGGCCTAGCTTGATTGCACAATTCAGGTCTTTATATTTCTTGTGATCTAGTGCATGAACTGGTTAAGTCCAGTGTCAAGAATTACTAGAACTTATCACTAAACTTGAATCCCAGGCTACGTAATAGACCTATTTAGTCAAGATTTGGGATTTCCATGTTCAAAGTGGCCAGGAACATAAAAGCTACAAATTAGGCATTTAGCCTAGTCTATTTGAGTATTCTTAATTTCCACTATCAAGCTTTCCACTTTATATTTTGCTTGAAATAGTAACTTGTTCAACACTTGGTCAACAGCTTAACAACTCCAATTACTGATCTTGGCTCAGGGTAAAATCACGTATTTGTTTTATTTGAGTTGTTCGCTAATAATTCTCTACTTAAGGCCATCTAATATTGTTCAACCTGTTTAGTAATGGTAGCGCTGTAACATCGAGTGCAGCAACTTACAGACAAAAAATAACACGATACAGATGTGCAAGTGCCCTGTCTTCCTTCCTTATTCTTTATCTTTCAATGTAGAAAAGGGTTGGGTATCTGGGTGCAATTTGGTCATATATGATGACGTTCCTGCGTACTAAACGTCCGAAAAACTGAGTTTGGACGTCTGTCTTACAAAAATTTTGTCAGTGCTGGAAATATTGTTGAACGTGTGTTGATTTCTTTGTTTGTTATTTTTTCTTTTTGTGGCCAGGAATGAAGTTCCTTAGCTCCAATGTTGAAAGCCTCCCTAATTAAGCTTTCTGAGTTTTCCTTTCGTAGAATAACAGAAGATGTGGATGTTGCAGCAATTACAATAGTTTCACCAAAAAACACCTTGTCAGTCTTATCACCTAATGAAATCAAAATCAATGGTTATGAATTCTTTTCTAACCTCAATTCCCCACTTTGCCACAGAGTAGTGCACTTATATATGAGAAATATACTAAAGACTAGTCTTATTCCTCCTAATTCTCTTACTACTGACGGAATTGAGTATCTTTGTATAAAAATACACAATCAAACAATCTTAATTTTAAAAGGATGTTGGTTATACAATCCCCAGTGCTCCCTGGGCTTTCGACTCCGAAAATAATGTGGCTACTATATTATTATATGTGACGTCCGGTTTTGCCAGTTGTGATTTTGTTCTTATGGGGAACTTTAACCTTCCTGAAATCTAATGGATTGATGGATCTGGTTTTTGCACTAGAGATTCTCCTTTTACCCTGCCCTCTCTAATAATTCTCTCTGTCAAACAATATCACAAGCAACTCGTTTTAGGGAAGGTCAACTTTCTAACACACTTGATCTGGATATTCTCAATAATCCTGACCTTCTTATTAAGAATATGATAGTCACGCCCGTTAGTAATAACGACCATGTTATAATTATTTCGGGGTTAATGTCTGCCTACTAACCAACCTTCTTCTAAGCAACAAAACTATTTCAACTACAGACTAGTCTATGAAAGACTTTCCAATGTTAACTGGAAACAGCTTATTACTGATGATATTCATGAGAGTTGGTCAAATGTATAAATGGAAATTCTGGATGTTGAAAAGTCTTGCACCAGATTTTTTCAGGCAAAAGAGAAAAAAAGTTTGCCTTTTTTTAACTACCAAAATAAGAAAGCTAATCAACAGAAAACACCGAGCGTGGAATCACTTTAGAAAAATAAGACCACAGAAAATTATCGAGTCTTCAAATATTTTGGTAATCAGCCAAACAACCAAATAAAGGAGCTCAAGAGAAGGTTTGAGGAAAAATTGGCTGAGGATGTTAAGGATAACCCTAAATCTGTTTGGCGTTACGTAACTCAAAACTATAGCAGCAGATGCACGGTCCCAGATATGCTACAAAATAGTCCATTAGTTGCTGATGCTGAGCTGAAAGTTGGTATTTTCGACCAATTGTCATCTGCTTTTTCCTCCAATTCCAGTATTGTTGATCCCAAACCTCCTTTATGTGATGCATCCCCTAAGATGGAACCAAACCTGATTACTGATACAATAGTTTTAAAGGAACCTCCATCAAACTGAATAAATCTGCTGGTGCATATGCCATTTCCCCACGTATCCTACACGAATGTTAAACAGTTTTGTGCCAACCTCTTTCCCTGCTGTTCAAGTTATCGTTAATGTGCCAACCTCTTTCCCTGCTGTTCAAGTTATCGTTAAATCTTTCCAGACTACCTTTGGATTGGAAAACTACACATATCGTTCCTAAATTTAAAAAAGGTAGAGAGAACCCTGTTGAAAATTATTGACTCATTAGCATGACATCAGCAGTTGTTAAGGTTCTCGAAAGATTAATCATTTCTGCAGTTGCTTAACACTTTGAGGAAAGTAATGTTTTGCATAGTTTACAACATGGCTTTCGTTCAGAAAGATCTGTTGACACCGATCTCCTTGAATCATAAGATCATATAACTAAGTTGCTTGATATGGGGGTGTCTGCTGACATAATTCTGTTTGACTTTTCTAAAGCTTTTGAGAAAGTTTGTCACAAGCGACTTGTAATTAAGTTACGTGCAGCCAAGTTTGAAGAGAAATACCAGCTCTGGATCTTTGATTTTCTTTATTCGCAATGTGAATATGCTCAATTTTCTGATGACTCTGATAATCGTATTCTTTCTTCCTATACACATGTTTTGAGTGGAGTGCCTAAGGGATATGTGTTGGGTCCTACATTATGTAATATCTCCATCAATGACGCTCCTTCCATTGTCAGCAGTAAATTAACTCTTTATGCAGACGACCTGAAGTTTGTTGGACCAGCCTTGTCCTGTGACGTTCACGCCCTTCTACAAAATAATCCTCAACTGCTGGATCGATGGGCTGAGGCTTGACTTCCTGAATTCAATGTTGCTAAGTACAATATCATTCACTTTGGCAAACAAAATCCTTGTCGCTCTTAGTTCCCCTTAGGCCACCCACTCTCATCTGTAAATAATAAGCAAGGTCTCGGTGTCGCTATTGACAATGAACTAAAATTCAGCACTCATACTAAGAGGTCTGCTACTGGTGCTAGTTCAACTATGGGACTAATTAAGTGTAGTCTTTCCCCTAAAGTCATCAGTCTTCTATATAAGGGACTTGTGTGTCCTAAGCTTGAAGTTGAAACGTCTCTTGCCTCCCCATATTTTAAAAAAGACATAAATGTTCTTGAAGGTGTGCAGAAATGAGCCACCAAAATGATATTTGGCGTGCAGGAGCTTTCCTACCCAGAAAGACTATCAAAGCTGAATCTGCCTGAGTTAATTGTAAATCAAAGTAGGATAAAAAGAATAAATTCATTTCGTTACCGTGGGATTATTCTTGATGAGCTTTTATCTTCCCGTAAGTATTCTGATTATTTGTGATGGAAACTTGCCCATACCTTGGGGTGTCTTTATAGATTGAAAAATGTGTTTGCTTTTTCCATCGTTAAATTTGTATACCATTCTCTAATTGAATCATATCTTAGTTATTACCCTGTAACTTATCTCAACACATTTATAGTCCATATGCAACTACTTCAGATAACTCAAAATAAGCCAATATAATTCTTTGTACTTTTGTTCATCGCTCTGTGAGGCTTAAAAATCAATTGGAAACCGAAACTTTATATATTTTTCTCAATTTACTTCATCTCAAACAACTGAAAGACTTGCATACAGCAATGTGGTATTATGATATCCAATCTTCAACGAATCAGAAAGATCGAGAAAAAGAAAGATCTATCAGAAAGATTAGATTCTCAATCAGATACCATATTCTTCATATTGTAAATAAACTTAATTTAGCAGAAATGCCCCCTAGTTTCAAGAGGCAATTTTCTTTGATCTGGATGCTGGGATTGATGAATGATATATATTACTATGTTCTGGTGTTCTCGCGCTGGGGTGGCCTCCTCTGTAATTTCCTACCCTGTAGAGTTTTTTCTTTTTTTTGTTATTTCAGCATTTTCCTGCCTCTGTTTTCTAGCCGACACATCGAGCCCTGCTCTCCGTCGACAAGTTTAGAAAATTATTTATTATGTATTTTGTCAATAAAAGGAACCAACTATCTAAAGAAACCGTTAATGTTGAATCCGTTGATGTTTTCAAACGAAGGCTGGATGGTGAGTGGTACTCCAGGGGTGTGAAATCAATTGGGATGCTACTAATCATGCAACAGCACCTGGTCACTAAAGAACTTTGAATTCAACACAATTTATCACTCTTGAGCGATACAAGGATAAATCCTTAGATTGCTCCTAGCTACAATTTAAGGTAATAGCCATGAACCATGTGGCATTAAAGCATGAAATATTCATTATGCGTGTGACATTACTTGTTAAGTTATTGCTAAGATAATGAATTATGATATTGCTAAGATGTTTTCTTAGAAAACAACCTAAACTTCCATCATAAATAGGAAAATTTGCAAACCAGAATTTTTTTTTCCGAGGAAGGGTAAGGTCCGACAAGTTTTTTTTTCCCACAAAAGCGTCATTTTGTTCTTCTTGGGAGGGGGCTCAAGTCCCCTTGCTTGTTTTGCAACAAAATGGTCCATATATGCCATATATAGAGAGCCCCTAATATGAGCAAATTATTTGCACCTGCATAGATTCATTTATTACAAAAGGAAACGAGTATCGATCTTTTGTTTCACCGAAATAATTTTGCTCGTTAGTTGACGTGATTTATTCTTAACATTATTGATCCAACAGAAAAAAAGCTAAACCAAAAGCCTCATTTCATCCGTCAAATTTTGCTGAACTTTGTCTTTGGCATTTTGAAGATTCACAAGATCAACGACCGTAAATGCAACCTATTTAACTTCCTGAAGATGGCGATGACTATTGAGTAAAAAGAGGCGATTTTTACGAGGAGCATTGGGAGGGGGGATAACGCAACAAAATAAGCATCCTTACTTTGGCTATTGAGTTACGCCCAAGATAAAAGAAAATCTGTCTAGTTGCAATAGTTTTGCTAGATGACACTTATCAATTTGTCTGTCCATGGCCGAGTGGTTAACGCGCCGAACTCACAAGCGAAGGGTCGCTGGTTCGAATCTCGGTGGTGCCGACCATTTGGTTTAGGACAAGGGTTAGTGGCGTTTCCCTGTAAGACAAGCCAAAAGTCCACCCAGCTTCAAATGGGTACCTAGAGAAATCTAGGGAAAAGCACGGGAAAGCGTCGGATGGCTTGCCCCCAACCACGCATTGCACCCCGGCCGAGGGTTGAGAATCAGGAGATCGGCACCTGCGCTACGCGAACCCTAATCGGTTTGCATGCGAAAGTTTGCTCTTTTTTTTTTTTTACACTTATCAATGAAGACTAGCATGGGGGTGGGATAGAAATTTTCAGTACCGACCTTATAAGTTCTCTCAGAACATAAAGTACTTCTAATCTGAGTAATCCGATCTCTGTAGACTTAATTTGTAAAAAAAAAAGATCCACAAGAAGCAGTCACTGCTTTCCAGAGCGATTTCGTTTGTTTGCTGGCGTGATTCATTCATAGGTGCATTGATCAAACCGGGTTTAGCAGAAATTATTTTTTTGCAATAGATTACAACAAGCCGAATCATAGACTGGAGTTGATGATAAAAGTGCAGCCCTCCAAGGCATATACAATAGAAAATATTTGGCTAAATTATAATCAGTTATAACTCACGATTCGGTTTTGTTTCTTTCGGAACTTTGCACAATTCTTCATAACAAAGATATCCAGTCATATCATTTTCTTTTTTTAATATACCTACCTCCGTGATTTAGAAATCAAACCCTCATATCTGGTTATGGACTCCCCAAATCGGTTTAAAATTTACAGAGCTTGGTGTCAGAAAACCCCCATATTTACAAGTAGCTGGCTACCCACAGTGCCATTATTAAAGATAAAATTTTCGTTGTTTTTGATTTTTTTTTCGTTTGAAGTGTTTATTTTTTTCTTTTTTATTCCTCCACTTTTTTGTAGCAGATTATAAATAATTTATTATTTTTATGAAATTTTCAGTCTATCTGCTTTTACCTTGTACTATTTAAATATCTAGTAGCTTTTTTGCACTGTGCCTATGCGAAAAGAGGTTACTTTCCTTATTACAAATTTGACCAATGTCTGATAAGTTAGGTTAAACATAGTTATCCCCCTCGTCTATGGTTAATAAAGGAATATGTGGTAGATTCCTGGCTCAAACTTTTTTTCTCCAAAGAATCAGTTCTTCCCTTTCAATTTTAATGCTGGTGTACCAAAAGCTCTTAACGCAATCAGGATATGTATATTAATCGACTCTGCAATCTTTATTAAAAAGTTGTTTCTGCAAGTTAAACAGAGATATTCATTCAAATTATCTACGTTCAATAAAGGAATATGCAATAAGTTTTGGTCACTTATTTTCAGACAGATCAACTAAGATATATTAAGTTATGTATCAACAAATTTTAATTAGCAATAAACATCACTAATAGGTAATAACAATCACTATAAGAATGGTGATTCCTTTCAAACAAAAGAAACCTGGAAACCTAATAACATATTTCAAAGAAAAATTATCTCCTGGAATTGCTAACTTCTTAGATTGTTTATTTAATAAATAATAACAATAAAAAACACATTCTCCATAACTTCTATAGCTTTTTTAGTTTTAACACCACTCTGTGGGGCTTAAAATCCTTTTGAATGAATCTAGAACTTAGTAATAAAGAGGTAAAACAATAATGTAAAAAATACATGTTTTAGGAGTAGCAAACAGAACAAGAATGGCATCTAAAAAAACAATAAAACAAAATTAGAACATTTAGAAAAATTTTTCATTTAGAAAATTTTTTTTAAACAAGTTATAATGTTTAGATTATACAAATATGATACAATTTCCTCAGTTTTGAAGGACCTTTCATAAAATAAAAAAAAAATACTGGGTTTTGATAAATGACAATTAGTAACAATACTTGAAAGCAAACTTAAGCAAAAAGTAGCAAAACTGCTTCTTATTGCTACACAACCCCATTCTTCACATGGAATCTGTTGTATTGGAACCTAGATACAAAGACGAAAATGGACTAATAATATAAAAAAGATATTTTCTTTTCATAATGAACATAGTGTACTGAAAGGACTAAGAAAGCATTTCCCTAAATTGTATACTTGATGGCTTTTTAGAAAAAAAGCCTTTTGACTTTCTATTTTGGAAAGTGATTTTTCTTATCAGTGCACTCTGCAGGCTAATACTCAGTAAACACTACCACGGCAGAGGTAAAATCTGTTGATTATGCTCAGTTTAAAACAAGATTATCAGTCTTTGGGGGGAGGGAGAAAATGTCAATCCAATTGTATCCCTTTCTCCTCTTTCAGTGCAAATTCATATATATATTGCTTTATACCTAAAAGTCAGCGTTTTTTTACTTGCATTTTTACCAAATGATCTGATTCTGAATATACAAATAACTAGAACATTCACCAATAGGTTGATTCTAAAATGGCTCAAGTTGCTACTTCAGCCATCAGCTTAAACAATTTATCCGAACCTTAGTAAAAACAGAAAATTCAATTGATCTCCCAGGCATCTTCATCACTTTTACAATTTCGAGAAAGATTTACGAAACAAAAAATTTATTGGCAAAAAGTACCATAGCTTGAAGTGGCAAAATGTTGCATTTAGCAACATAGCCCTATTAATTGTTTCCTTTAAATGAGTTCACGGCAAAAGTTTGAACTGCATATCCCTCTCATAGATTCACAAGATAAAAAAGAAGGGTATACCAAAACAATACAAATATTAGCTTATCTTAGATAAATAACAAAGCTTTCATACATTAAAAGTAAGGAACTCCAGTTTAATATTACAAACAAACTTTTGACTTTTAAGAAAATAAAAACTCAAGCCCTGAACCTTCTTTTAAACTCTGCCAGCCTCTTTCAACTTTGATAACAAGGTATCAACATCTTCCACTTTCGCACCACCTTGTCGAACAGGGGGCTCTTCAACCGAAATAATTTGTATGTGAGGTTTTGGGTCAATATTCAATTCAGCTAAACTCATTTTCTTCAGCGGTTTCTTCTTAGCTTTCATAATATTTGGCAGTGTGGCATATCTTGGTTCATTTAATCTTAGATCAGCACTGACTACTGCAGGAAGCTGAATTTTTACGGTTTCAAGTCCGCCATCAATCTCTCTAACAACTTTAAGACTTCCATTGTCTTTTTCAATTTTGGAGGCAAAGGCTGCTTGTGGCCATCCTAAGATAGCTGCAGTCATTTGTGCAGTCTGATTTGCATCATCGTCAATGGCCTGTTTCCCAACAATTATTAAATCACTTTTTTCAATGTCAGCTAATTTGGCAAATATTTTTGAAATGTGAATTGGCTGAAGTGTTGCAAACTCTTTGTCAGGGACTACAACGTGAATGGCACGATCCGCTCCCATAGCTAACGCTGTTCGTAGCACTTCTTGGCATTTTTCAGGCCCAATGGATGTAACCACAATTTCACCTAAAACAAAATAGTAATATTCACTTTAGATGATTTCTTTTTTTTAATTGCCATCGGGTTACTCATCAGTATAAAAGAAAGGAGAGCGTATTTTTTTTCAAAGCAATGTGTATAATAAATAAGAGGAAAAGGTGAGCTAAAAATGAAAAGAAAAACAAAGGACAATCAATACAAATTTGGCCAGAGGGATTTACCTTTCAGTCAATTGATTTCATTGATATTTCTAAAAATATATATCCATCAGAGCTTATTCTTGAGCCTAGTCATAGCGCTGGTCATGAAGATCATTTCTTAGATTTAAATATTAATATTTGTGATAATAATAAATTAAGTTTTAAAATGTATAATAAAACGGATGATTTTGATTTTGAAGTGATTAGTTTCCCATTCCCTGAAAGTAATATACACTCAAATATCACATATTCAGCGTTTTTCTCACAGTTACTTCGTTATGCAAGGATTTGTAGTAATTATATTGATTTTAAAAATAGATGTAAAATCTTAAGCCAAAAATTGATATCAAGAGGTTTTTCTGCAAATAAATTAACTTGGCAATTTAAAAAATTTAGTTTTCATTATAACGAACTTTTAAATAAATATCAAAAGAATTATCTAGAAATACTTAAAGAAATTTTTAACTAATTTGGGAGGTTCGAGAAATGTTGTCACAGCGCCATTTATTTTGAATTGCGTTTCTAATTGAGCGTAATTTTTTGAAAAATTAGCCACATGGTAAAGATGAATTCTATAATTGTTTAGTTCATTCAGGTTTTTTGCAATGTGTTAATATTTGTGATTTGGTAAAATTTATAATATTTAGTTTACCTATTGTTGCTAAAGGGAGGGATATATTAACAGGATAAGCTTGTTTTGGTTTTGGTTTTACTTGGTTGTTTTACATTTGCTGTTTTTTTTTTTTTTTTTTTTCATAGGCATGTAATTTGGGGGTGATACCTGACGCGGGGATGCCATGGATATTCTGTGGTAGCCACAACACTGTGCTGGGTAGAGAATTTAGAGTGGCGAAACCCAATATAGGCCAGTGTATTCTCCTGATGAGCCCTTATGTTGGGTGTTGCCTCTGAATTATTTGTCTATATTATTTTTTCTATTGTTTGGTAAATGACGACTTATACTTATTGACGACATGACTGCCTGTCCATGGATTATTCTTTATGGTTGATTGTGTGTGGCTATGCTGTTTGACCTATGTGATTGTATGGATGAGTAGGGTTGAGGCCTCATTCAAGTGCTGGTCTATATTAATCACTAATTTAGGAAAACAGTCTTCCTTTTCTCCTTCTGTCTCTTTATTTTTTTTTTTTTTTTTTTTTTTTTTTTTTTATTTTTTATTTTTTTTTTTTTTTTAATTTTTTTTTTTTTTTTTTTTTTTTTTTTTTTGTGTGTTTGTGCTGTAGCATTGGTGATTTCTCTTTTCATGATAATAAGCACAATAATTACAAAAAAAACTGTTGCCGTTTCAAAAGAGAACACCATAGTTTCCACTGAGTCCTTGATTTTAAGCTTCAATGCATTTGCTGATGGCAGCATTAGGACCCAACTATACCGTATCTCCTATAGGCCCAAGAATTAGTTGTCCAAAGTGGGAGACCAAGGCGATATTTAGCATACCAGTAGTAAATTCACCAAAGTTATTTTGTTTCCATTGATGAGAAGATATGCCCAAAAGGCGCAAAGTACAAAAAAATTGGAAGCACACATACGTTAGAAAATTTAGCTAGTAGATGGCCATTAAAACCAAGTTTATTAGATACTATGCTGCCTTAGACACTGGACGTCCAGCACTGGAAACGATAGATGAGGAGCTTTCTAGTTGCTTTAAGAGTCACTTATCAGGAGACCAAGATATTTTATTTTCAGTTGAGGAATTAAAGAAACTTCATCAACATCAACTTTAAATCCTTCAGCAACTGAGCCCCAGTTGAATAGTACGACTTTTGATTTTTCAGCGTTGACCTTAATATTTGAATATTCTCGACTTAAATGGAAAAAAGATTCTATTCAGTGAAATTTAATACCATGACTAAGTTGCTCAAATCGGAGTCTCCGTAAAAAAAATACTCCTCATTTAATGGATAATAAGTTAGAAGGCTAAACAATGAATAATAGATATTTTCGGTAATTTTTAATATTTTATTTGGTCCTTGCAACATCAGTGATTTTGAGATTATGTAAATCTGACATTGCATGTTTTTATATTGCAAGTTACTGGTCTTTTCAACTATGCTGAACAAAATGGTTATCTCAAAATTTTGATTATATGTGTTTGGCACATTAATGGGCTCAGGGGGGAGGCCTACTTTCCTCCAATCATTTTTTTTACTCTCAAAAAGGGCACTAACAATTTTAATTTCCAATCAAATGAACTCTTTAAAAAATTTTATGATAGCCACAACGCTGCCTATGACATTGCTTATACACCCTTTTGAAGACCTACATGCATATGTTTTATTTTTTCTATTGGAACTCCCCCCAAAACACTCCCTAAAAGTTTCACTTTTATAGCTTTAGCCTTATTAGTTACAACAATTGTAGCAGTAGCATTAATACTATACACATGGTGCCTTTTGATTATTTCTAAATCTGCCACAAAATACCATGGGAGTTCTAACTTAAGAATGCAAGCTGTTCCTGAGACATTGCTGTTACACCCTTTTGGCAATCTACATGATCATGCTACGTTTTGATTTAGTTCAACATCCTGCCTAACAATCCTTGTAAGCTTTAATTTGATACACATAGCCTCAGTAGTAGCAATATTTTTAGTAGTAATAGTGGTACCATTAGTAGCAGTATGCACTCCGCACCACCGATTTTTATCAGCATTCCCCTCAACATACTGAAAGTTACATCTTGATACCATAAACTGTCCCTGAGACATTGCTTGTATGTTCTCTTGACAGCATGTACACATATGATGTGTTTTGATTTAGTTCAACACTGTTTCAACATATGACAAAATTTTCACCTTAATAACTGTAGCTTTGGTAGCAGGAGCAGCAGAACCAGTAGTAATAGCAGTAGCAGCAGAATTAGTATTAGTAGCCTTAGCTTTAGTATCAGAAGTAGTAGTAGGATCCAAATATTGCCTATTGGTTAGTTCAACATTCTTCAGAGCAAGCCCTGTAGGATATCCCCGTTTCTAAGATATTGCAGATTTACTCTTTTGACAACATTCACGCAGATAGCCTGTTGTGGTACTGTTCAACTCCTCCCCTCAATTATTAGTTGACAATTTTACCTTCATACCCTTGGCCATAGTTGTAATAGTAAGCACAGCAATAACAGTAGGAGTACTTATAGTACTAGTTGTAAGACTGTTAGTAGTATTGACAGTATAGCACTAGTACTAGTAGGAGCAGTACTATTACAACTACTACTAACAACTCACCACAGCAAAAAGCTGCCTGAGGCCAACACAGCTACGCAATCTCCTCCTCCATCCCAATCTATTCAAAGCCTTCCTCTTTACACCCTCCCAGGAAGTTTCCATTTCTAAATCTTTCTTTATGACATCCTCCTACCCCAGACGAGGACAATCTGCTTTCTGTTTTGCCCTAGACAATTGGTCGAAGAGGATAGTCTTCAGCAATCTAACATTCTTAATTTGCAGAACGTGCCCTAGCCATCTAAACCTTTCTTTCAGTATAACCCTAAAAAGCTTCAGGCTTTTAAGCTTTCACTATAACCTCCACTTCACACCTCCTTAGTTCATATTTTAATGCTTTCTCACCTTTCTTTACATTCCTTTGTTTTCATATGATCTATCACTCATATAATTCTTGTATAAGCCCCTTCTCTCTATTACATATAAAGCGTTTTCACTAATATTCCTAGCTGCAGTCCTAACTTTCTTCCCTAAGACACCATCAGTAGTAACAATCTCCCTGGAAATAATGATGTTGTTAGACTACAGAATGAGCATTTGAGAGAAAATTTCCAGGAACAGTTAAAAACTAAACTTGAGAGACATATTTCTTTTTTTCTTGACTTTTGTTTTGACTTGTTTTGATTTTTGCTGTCACTTATCTTTTACATGTACATTTCTTTGTTCTTCACTTTTGTTCTTGACTCATTAAAATTGTATTTTTGCAAGTATTCTAACCACATATTTTTTCTTTATTTTTGTTTATCATTACTTCAAACATTCTTTCAAAGCCCTTTGCCTTAACTGCTTGGATTGGTCTTGTCAGATTTGATGGTTAAGGTTGTTCATTTTCAGCCATACTGAAGTTACATTTCTCAGGTCATCCTCTTGATCTTGACCCATTTGACAGTCCAATTTGTTCATTTTGAGCAATTATAAATATATGTTTCTTTCCTCTAGGTATTATAGAACTGCTGAAAATGCCTTTTGTACATAGACTAATTATATTCAATACTTTATGCTCAGCTATGTTTCTTGTGTATTTTTACTTGCATCAAAGGTACTAAAAACGATAGAATCACTCCTGAGGTGGAAATGATGTATTGTGCTTTTGAAATTTGCTCATAAATATGACATTACTCGTATGACCAAAAAGAAGGCTCTTAATGTGTTTTTTCAAACTTGTGACCTGTTTAGATCGTTTCTTCAGGCCAGAAAATCCCAAGATGCCAATTTTCCCAAAAATATGTAGCTGTGATCAAGAAAAAATTTAAACATACATACATGAATAAAAAAATAAAGAAATAACAGTTATTTCTTGTTTACAAAATACAAAAGCATTTATTGAACATAAATTTATATTACCAATTATGAATACATGAAATTATATATTTCTAAGTTTTTGTTCTATAAATTCTCCTAAAACTGTCTGAAAATCTAATTTCCTTGGATCTTCACTGTCAATCAGAATAACTGCTGAATTATTTGATCTATTCCTGATTCATTGTCAATATCAAATAATTTTTTATTAGTTTTACCCCAGAAAAATCATATCTCTCCGGGAGAAAAACTTAAAGAGTGTTTATTTTGATGGCAGTGCAGGACCCTTTCAAACATAGGGCCCAACTGGACGCAATCACTCCAATTGCCTTTTATCCAGCCTTGACTGCAGCTAGATTAGCAAGCAAAAGAACACTTCAATATATAATACACAAGTTTTCTTGGCTTGTGCCTATTTATAACTTTAGATTTCCTCTATAATTCAATATATCTCAACCTTTTAAATTCAATCATAGGTCTTAAGTAAGAATTTCTTAAAATAAATAACCTGTTTTACCTGTATTTAATCATAAATGTTTGAACCTAGCATATGCACATTTTTCAAATAAATATATTATTTCATTTTGCTAGATTTCGTTACCAAACTCAAACTGTACCAGAGACACCCTAATTTGTCATTCTGTTCTGCATTTTTGTGCTATTTGCATGGTGATATTGGAAGTTAGTAATATATTTTAAACTCGAATAGTACCAGAGACAACTTAATTTACCATTCTGCTGTGTGTGTTGATATATTTTTCATGGTGATATTTGAAACTATTAAGATTTGAGTTTTGTTAATTGTTTTTCTTTTCTTTATATGTTATTTTTAATTTAGTTTTATTCATTTTGTAACAATTCAAGATTCGTATTGGAAACCCAAGTTAACAGCATTTAGAAAACATAAGAAGATTATTACACTTTCTCTCTTACCTTGTTGCCATGAATACACAAATAGATAAGGAATTGATTGTCACTTAATACACTGATACATAAGGTAGGTATTCTGTTTGTCCATTCATTCCACATTGAGGAAATACTTAATGATTTGTCACTTAAGGCAGGTATGCTGTTTTGCCACATTCACTTTATATTGGTGTAGACCTGCTGAATTTTCTACCCATTATGATGGCTATTCTTCTAAACTACTTCAGGTAGGTATTCTGTTCACTTTATATTGAGATAATACTTAATGATTTGTCACTTTAGAAAAGTATGTTGTTTTGCCACATTTACTTTCTATTGGTTTACCGAAATTTCTACTTATTATGATGGCTATTCTTTTGAACTACAAGTCCAACCATTTATGTGGGTGCACAACTGTTCCAGATCTTGTGGCATAGCTACTGGAACTATATGTAATACTGGGGCTTGTGTGAATTTACAGGATTGGAATAGGGTTCAGTCCAATGATGGTTGGGGGCATTGGCGAATCTGTCGATGCACCAAGTAGGTCACAGTAACTGATAGACAGGGCCTCTTGGGGGATGGTTACTAGGTTGGATTCTGGACTGTTTGACACTGGTAGCATACCCCTGGTAATGGCTTGGGGTATGCTTCCTTGGTTGGATGCTGGTGATGTAGTGTCAATGCAAAGGTGGCAGTTGTTCCACCTATAAAGTTTGCCATCTGTTGTCTGTACAAGGAATGAACAAGGGTTGGTATCAGCTTTTGTGATTACACCAGGCTGCCAAGTTCTCTTATTCAGTTTGGCTTTGAAATGTTGACCAGCTGTAAGATGCAGAAGCTCCTTGGTGTGCTTCTCATAACATCTTTTTTGACTGGCTTGTTGGGTATGATGGCTTTAGAAAGTCTTCATGGTCAACTGTTACTGGTGACAAATACTGAAACATATATGGCAAGAGAGTATGTAAATTTCTACCCATGAGGAGCTGAGCAGGTGATGCATAACCATCCATTGGAGTATTCTTATACTCTAGGAGTGCAAGCTCTTGTTCTGTTCTAGACATTTGTGTTTTTGAGATGAGTGCTTTGGCTATCCGGCCAGAAATTTCTGCTAGGCTATTTAATTTTGGGTAGTTTGGCAATAATGACTGAGCTCAATACCCTAGTCCCTTGCAAACTGCAGGAATAGGTCAGATGTGAGCGGGGGGCTGTTGTTGGACATGATGATATGGGGATGCTGAAATGAGTGAAGTGCTATTTCGGTTTGTGAATGATCTGGTGTGTATACAAGCTGTTTTGAAGCTTATTGATCTAAAAAAAAAAAAGTGACTGCAATAGTCCATGGTGATAAGGTAGTATGTGCCTGTTTTTTCTGTTGTTAAAGGCTTCCAGATGTGAAGTTGAAATGCTTGGATTTCATTGTTGCTTTTGCTTTGTCCACTGTTTTGTTTTAAAATATTATTAAATAAGAAAAAACAAGTTTTTTTAACGGAAAGTAAGGAGCAACATTAAAACTTAAAATGAACAGAAATTACTCTTACATACGAAGTAATTTCTGTTCCTTTTAAGTTTTAATGTTGCTCCTTACTTTCCATTGAAAAAAAACCTGTTTTTTTATTTAATTTTTGAACGTTTTTGAATCAATGCATGTTTTGATTTTGGCTCTCCACAGATGAATAATTAAAACGAAATTTGCATATTTTTTTTTTTTTGGCTAAATGGCTTTCTCATAGTTTTGATCGAATGATTTTGAGAAAAAAAGGAGCAGAGGAGGAGGCCTAGTTGCCCTCCGGTTTTTTGGTTACTTAGAAAGGCAACTAGAACTTTTAATCTTTAACGAATGTCTTTATTAGTAAAAGATATACGTAACTTATAAATTAGCTTACGTAACAAACTTCTGTATTCTCATGTTTTTATTACGTATATGAGGGGGTTCACCCCCATCGTCAGTACCTCGCTCTTTACACTAAAGCTTAAATTTTGCCCCAATTTCTTAAGAATGACCCCTGAATCACAAAAGCTGTAGAATAAATAGTTGAAATTACGAAAAATACTTTAGCATAAAGAGCGAGGTATTAGGAGGAGGTGAGCCCATCATATGCGTAATAATTTCTGTTCGTTTTAAGTGGTTTTAATTCTGCTCCTTACTTTCAGTTGAAAAAACTTTTTCATATTTATTTTTTCATTGTTTTTGTGCTCTCTTCATGGAAATTTTCTTCCCCCCATGATAAATCCCTCCAAGGAAAGTTCCCCTAACATATCCGCCTCTTTTAACCCCCCCCCCCTAAAACAAAAATCCCCCTGAAAACGTCTGTACACTTCCAAATAACCATTACTATATGTAAGCAGTGGTCAAAGTTTGTAACTTGTAGCGCCTCCCATGGGGACTGTGGGGGAGTAAGTCGTCCCCAAAGACATAGTGATAAGGTTTTTCGACTACGCTGAATAAAATGGCTATCTCAGAATTTTGATCTGGTGACTTTGGGAAAATAATTAGCATGGGAAGGGGCCTAGGTGCCCTCCAATTTTTTCGGTCACTGAAAAAAGGCAATAGAACTTTTCATTTCCATTAAAATAAGCCCTCTCGCAAGATTCTAGGACCACTGGGTCAATACAATCACCCCTGGGGAAAAACAAAACAAAAAAAACAAATAAACACACATCCATATTCTGTTTTTACAGTTTTAGTTACTATTGAGCCATGTTGCTCCTTACTACAGTTTGTTACCACAAACTGTTTGATACCCCATTTACTCTCTACCTTCATTTGTTAAACTCAGTAAATGAAAAGGCAATGCGATCTAAAAAAATATTTGATAAACAGCTTTCTACATTAGTCAGTTATGTGTTACTCACTACAACAAGTCAAAAGAGCCTCTTGTTTTGCAACTTAAAACAATAATGGAAAAAATTAATGCATACTTTGTTTCTTTTCTCTTTTTATTCAGCCATAACAGAGGCCCTGATATATGTGCTTACATCTTAACTCATGGTATCTGAGTCTCTGTTACTGATAACCATTATAGATACTAATATTTGGCAAAAGGTAGTTAAGGTTTTTTGGGAGATATCAACAAAAGCAACCTCTTGAATGAGCATGCGAATTTCCAAACTGCGCTCAGCAAGAGAGCTCTTAGAGCAGTTTTTGCTCAAATCCAGCCCATATTGAGGTTTTCTGCATCTATATTTACACACTTGCCTTTGCCTGAACCATGGAAGACTGATGACATGAAATCACCAGGAAATGATGGAATTACATGTCTACAATCTCAGAATGGTTTTAAGAAGATTGGACCATTAGGACTATCAAGATGGTAAAAGTCAGTTTAATTTGTAATCGATTTAGGGAGGAGTGCCTATAGTGAGACTTAAGTCAAAGTGGGAATTGCAGGTGTGACCTTGTTGGATAATTTTCCTTCTAAAAGAGAACTAAAAAAATAAAATATTATTACATGCTTCACTGCATAACTTTAGTTAATATGGTTTTAAACATGCCTTTATTTTAAAGTTTCATTAGTTTCTTGGATAAATTCTTAAGTATTCTATCCATCACTCCAACATAGCCTATTGTAAAGCAACAATGGCAGTTTTGTGTAAAGTTTTCAAAATCTAGGCATGTTGAACTGAATGAAAGAAAAAACTTCTATGAAAAAACTTTCTATGCAATATCATAGGCAGCATAGTGCTATCATAAATTTTTTTAAGGAGTTTCAGAGTATTTTAACAGTTACATTAGAAGTAGCAAGGCAAATTTTATTGACATTGTTCCTATTCTAGAAGGGGAATACTCCAACAAGATTACTATTATTTTCAGTGTTTTAAGACTAGTGCCATACTGATCTTTTTGAAACCAAACTTTCAAAGATAGACAAAAGCTCCTCATCTAGAATTTTACTGCAATTACTTTATTAGGAAAAACCAAAAAAAGATGCATCTAGTGATGTGTTCACCTTCTATCTACCTAAGTAAGTGGAAAACACTCTAAATTTACCTCAATCTCTTTTTCATTGGCTTTAACTTTTGAAAATGAAATTCAAGTCAATTTGCCCTGGTTTAGCCCATCTAAAAGAAACATGTTAATAAAAGAAATGTAGTAGGCCAACAAATTCATTCCTTATTTTATCCTCTTGACAGATTTCATGGGCACTTTTCTGACAATACACCCTGACTCTTCATGTTTATACTAATGAGATTACTATGTTTCTTTCCATAGCAAAATTCTAGATGAGAAATTTTTATCTATCCTGGGAAGCCATTGAGGAAGGTGAAAAAATCTCAAGAGTGGATCCAGAGCCTCAATGCTTTTCTAAAAGATATTTTCAAGTACCAAACTCGACCCCTTTCCTGTCTAAAAGACACTGACCTTATACAATTTCTATGTTATAAAAGTGAAACTTCACAAAACACATGTACTGCTCAAATGAAACACAAGGAAAGTGTTTTGAGCCTCCTGCCTTTGCTTAATACAGACTTGAAAACCTGTTTCTTAAATCTAGTAAAAAAACCTTAATGTGGCTTAAAATCATGCTGAGAAAAAGAAAATTGAATTTCAAAAGCTAGAGCCAATAAAAAATAGACTAACAACCCAAAACAAGGTAAAACATTTTAGTCAAAATTAAGATGGGTATAGTCTAAACTCATGCATTATTCTTAGCTCAAAGCATTAGAAAAGGGTGGAGATATTTGCTTGATAAAACCTACATTTAGGGATGATGTAGTAAGTTTTTTAGAATGTTTTAGATTAGTTTCCAGAATTTTATACTGTTTACTCATGAGAATAGAACCACTAAATATTTACAAATGAAAAATAGACTACAACAATTGTGTAAATACAGCAATTATACTGAAATCTCCTGATGGAATTTAATTCACCAGGTCTCAAATGCAAGAAAATCAGTTAACAAAGAAGATATGATCTATAAGGTGAAACAATACAACAGAAAAATATTTTATTATGGGTATATCTGGGATCATCAGAGAGAGAGAGTGCATTGTCAGAAGAGCAATCATGATATTCTGAAAGAGTATAAAATAAGGAATCAAATGGCACCACTCTTATTTTATTAGTAGGCATATGTTCCCTTTAGATGTGGCCAATGACAGCAAATTTATTGTAACTCTTCTTATTATTTTAGCAAGATACTAAGCCATATCAAGGCTATCTTTGGAACTGTACCAAATGGCTAAAGAAGGTCAATGTGGAATACCAATAATTGGCCATTGTACTTCATAAACTTTCTACCATAGCATCATTAGTCTCCTTATTTTATGTAATTTCTGATTACCATGATTGCTTTTTTGACAATGAGCAACACAGTCACCCTGACGGTCCAAAAAGGCACAAACCTAATAAAATTCTAACTTCGTATATACAGTATGTTTCTGTTAATGTGATTATCATGCTTCTTTCTATTGTTATCAAAAATTCAAAATAATATTTTTTGTAAATAGCTAATTTTGATTAGCAGACTATTAAGATAGCTAAGAAACAAACTTACCTAGCCTCTAATATCTAACACCTTTACAGGATAGCAAAAAGTGGCTAAATTTGAATTTTACTGCCTAATTCTCATATTTTAGATAGGGTAAAAAAAAAGCATCCAAGTGAGCAAAATTATGTAAAACTAAAACCCTTACATCTTGTTACCAAAGAGGAATTGGGAAAAATTGTACATATCAGAGAAAAGCTAAAAATATAAGCTATACATTAATATGGTTATTACTAAAATTATTAAAGATCAAACAATTGAAATTATTAGCTTATTAACTTACCTATAAGGACCTCTTTTTGGAAATACTAATAATCCTATTTTAATGTATATATCCTTTTAGTGATTCAGTTTTAATCACATATTAACAGAAAGTTGACTTTGTTATGATTCTAAAAATTTAGATTTTATTGCTTGATATTTATTCTATAAATCACAGACATTAAGTAAAATTTTTTCTTTTCAATTGCTTGTCAAAACAGAGACCACATTTTTAATTTATGCTGACAAATTATTGACGAAATATTAACCAAGAAGGTAGGTTCTTGTTACTGCTGTCATTACACCATGCTTTAGCAAAATAGGGATGGTTCAAAAACCCATTGCTATTTTCCCAGAATCCCAAAGTAAAGTGATCTTTCCCAAAAAGAGGTCTATGGCTTAGCCTACATACCTGTATTAGCATCAATCTGGTTAAACTGGTTTACTCATAAATTCAATTGACGGTGACAAAATTAAGAATCAATGCATGGGAAATATATAATAAGCCTAAGGGCTATATTTGGGTAAGGTTAGAAAGGGCTAAATGTTTTGCTGTTCATATTTTTGACTTACAAATAAAGTGAATTTATCATCTGATATCTTTTGTTATGTTCTTTATCAATAAAATAATTGCTTCTATTGCAAATTTAAGCACTTTTTGGGCTCTTGAAAATGACCAAAATATTTCTAGTTTTTGGGTATAAAAGGCTTAAAACATTAATCTCAAACTTAGAAAAACATGGGTCTTAAACTTATGGTTTCATTATAAATCCATTTTTTAATGTTATATAACCCACAAGCACTGATTTTCCAAAATTAAATTGGAAAAATAAATTTTATAATATTATGCTGTTTTCTTCTTCCTTGATGCCAAATTTTAAATTAAAGCATATGTTTTTGGTTATTTTTGACAAAATGATATACTACATTTTCTCAATGCTTAAATTATTTACAGTTATGTTGGTTTAGTTAGGTTGGTCAAAAAGTGTTTAAATTTGAATTTGCAATAGAAGATAATTTTATTCACAAAGAACAAAAAAAGGCATCAAGCAGGATGCTCACTTTATTTGTAAGTCAAAAATATTAACAAGAAAAAATTTACCTAGAAAAGGTAGGTTAGGTTGAAATTGAATTTGTGATGGAAATGAATTTCATATCTAAGTTAAGGATGAAATTCCAATTCTAGATGTAGGCCTAATTTTATTTCTTATCTATCTGAATAGCCTACTCTGTAAATTAAAATATTTACTAGGCCTTATATTTTATCCAATTTTACAATCAACCACTCAGGAATAGGCTAGCCAGATATATTTGTGTCTAGACAGGAGCTACCTATTATACAATGGGTCAAGAGATGAAAGGGTAAAATTCTAGTTTAGTGACTTCTTGCTATCTCAGAAAGGGGTTAGGCTAGGAAAAATGAAACATTCAGGGACGGGTCTACAGGCTAAAGTATGTCCTGGGAAGGTATTTTGAAGTACCTACCTCTACTCCCTCTCCCTCTAGAGGGTCCTGACCTTTAAAATATGTGTGTTATAAAAGTGAAACCTTGCAAAATAGATCTTCTGCTTGAATGAAGTATAACAAAATTGTTTTCAGCTTTGCAACTTTGCTCAATCCCATTTTATAAGGTTTTAAAGATATACAAATACATTTCCTAAATTTTGAAAAAAAACATTGATATGGCTCAGGATTCTACTCAAATAACAGGAATTGCATTTTTAGAACTATAGGCAGAGAAAAGGCAGCTGGTAACTGAAAATTAATGTAAAATGTTGTTTTGTCAAAATTTCAATAGGTAGCCTATAGATCCATCATATAGGCAAATTTCAGGGCCCTCTAGAGGGAGAAGGAGTGGAGTTGGGTACTTTAAAATACCTTCCAAGGATATACTTTAGCCTGTAGACCCATCCCCAAAAGTTTCATTTTCCTAACCTAACCCCTTTCCAAGGTAGCTGAAAGTCACTAAACTAGAATTTTACCAATGAAAGGACATTAAAGAAATATATAACTAGGATTATATGTGGCTGCAAATAGGAAGGATACATTCTCAGGGTAACAACTAGGTCTTTATGCAGCAATGAAGCATAGCCTAGCATAGATTGAAGAACCTAATGTTGCTACTTTTATTATCATTTTTCCTTCAAAAGATTCCTACCTTCGCGGTAGTACGAAATACAGATTGAAAAAAACAAGAATTACCAGCTATTTTCTTCTCTTTCATTCTTACAGCTTCTTCAACAGCAATTTCATCAAAGGGATTCAATGAATGCTTGACACCTTCCGTAATTACTCCCATTTTGTCTGGTTTGACTCTAATTTTAACAGCATAATCAATTACACGCTTGCAACCAACCAAAAGCTTCAAAGACATTTTATTGTAAATTCCTAGGGTTAGAAGAGATTTATATTTAATCCTTTCTTGAACAAATTCGAAAAGGTGAGTTTAGGTTCTGAATATGTTACGGCAGATTTGCGAAGGTAAGCACGAAACCACGAAAAATATATAATAAAATAAAAAAAAAACTGAAAAATAATTGACAGAGAAATTTAAGGTTGCATTTCTCTATATTGCAAATAATATTTGACTATAAAAAACCTTAATATTTAACCTGGAATAAGAAGTAGGAAACTTGCCGTAAATGTAGATAACGTAACTTATTAGAAATGTTAACACCCAACTACAGAAGAGATAAGACAGATGGGACAGAAAAGTATTTACAAAGAAAAGGACCAGAAGAAGATGAAAAGAAGCCAAAAAACGACTTAAATTTGTCTATATTCAGATAAAGTGCTATATGATGGCTACCTTAGCTATTTTAATTCGTACTTCGGAGCGAAATAATTTAATTCCCAAATATATTATATATTATAAATAGTATAAATTTTAGTATTTTATATATATATATATATATATATATATATATATATATATATATATATATATATATATATATATATATATATATATATATATATATATATATATATATATATATATATATATATATATATATATATATATATATATATATATATATATATATATATATATATATATATATATATATATATAGTGGTGGATCCAGGGGGCACCCCCTCTTGACGTAGTGGTGGTTTTGATGTTTAAACCGCTTGCTCTGGTTTGGGTTAAGAGGAAAGTTATTTTTTTGTAATTGATTTTAATAGTTTCTATTAAGTTTTTAATTATTAAGACTCTTTTGTTTTGCAAACAAGTTTGAAACAAGGTATCGGTTACTCTTTACGGTCTCTGCTAGATTTTACTAATGACAAATACTGCCAAAAAGTATTTAATTACATTTAGGTTACTCAAGGGAATATGTCCGTATTACCACAAAAACCAACTGGGAGGCGAGAATCTTCATTTCATAATAACAGAAAGGGGAAATTTAAAATCCTAACTTTTTTAGGCTGTCAAAATGATATTTCAGGCTTGTGCTGTCACAACGGGGTTGAAAAGCAAAATATTCACTTCTTTTTACTGTCAAAAATTTGTTTTCAAGTCTTGCTATGGCACTGAGGCAAATAAATTAATATCATTTTTTTTGGCTGTCCGTTTCCTTTTTTTGGAAAGCAGGGTGGTTTTAACAACATTGTTGTTTTTTTGGGGATTGGTATAATAGAAAGTTAATATATGAAAAGTGCAAAAATTACTAATTGAAGTTTTGGATTTTGGTGAGCAAATAGTGGCCACTTTACAGCCTATTTTCATCTGACTACTAAAGCTCTGCATTATGTGATATATCACCTCCTCTGTCGATCCTAAGACATTAAAATAAAGGTGAAACTTTTTAGCACTTTAATAAAGGTTTGTATATGTATATACTTAAAACTAAGTATATGAGTCGAAATGCTCCTTCAAAGGTCGGAGTAATCATTTACAAATAATAGATTTTCAAAACATTGCTTATAAAAGAAGGCAAATAGTTATGTGTTTTCTTTTATCTAGCTAGTATAGATGGATCTCAGAATTCTTCGTTTGAATTAGTGGAATGGCATCGATTTTTTTCAAACATTTACTAATAAAATATTGATAAAAAGCGGAACTTCACACAACTTGAGTTAAGGACGGACACTGAATGCAACTACAGTATTACTTCAGAATTTTCTCACCTTCTCAATACCAACCAGTAACAAAATATAGTTGTGGTTTTGCATAAGGGTTGTATATAATGGTCCATAAAATTGTCTGAAGTGCTATATATACCGATGAGGCTTTTAATACTTATTTTGATACATGCCATCGAATCATATTTTCACGATTAGTTGTTTATAAATCAAAATTTTTACAGGACAATTCTCTTAATTCTAAATCTGAGTCAAATTTCAAATTTTTCTTTTCGTGCTCAAAAGACATACCGAGATTTAAAATTTGAATTGAATATATGAAAATCTCAAGATTGAAAAAATCAATTACCACAGCTTGAAACCCTGAGAATTTAAATCACCAATCCATACTTGTTAAACACAAAAATAACAAACTCAGAATTATTTGTTTTAAGGAGTATTTCGACTCATGTAATTAATTTGAAACACGTACTATATCTATATGTATCTTTATTAGATTTAATATTTTTCTGACGATTTTGGTCTTTATTCGAATATTTTACAATGAATAGAAGAGGAAATAAAAGCGAAGAGATCTAAACTGACAGGACTCTAGACAGACATGACTAGCCATTATAGACGTTCACCAAAATATTAAGGTAGACATCGACCGTGTAATAAATAGATTTGGCGGTTGTGGAAATACAGATTTACACTTTTCCTTTAAAATTGCGCATTCTGTAACATAAACGAAATGTATAGAACTTTAAGAGGTAGAATGATACGGTACGTTGTTCTAAAAAGCAAAATTTTGATTAGTAAATTTTTGAGATTTCGTTAAAGTTGACACTGTTTATTAAAACACTATTATTAAAAAGAAACAGTGATTAGATAATGCTTTATTGCCTATACTCAAAACCCTCGTTTTAAATTTCTTCTATGCATTTCTATCTTTTTGTTCTGTTTTTCTTGTTACAACCCAAAAAGAACTAGCATTTGATGTTTAATATATATTTTAGGAATATACAAGTTATATCTTTATCCTCATTTCCTACTCTTCATAACTATCATAGTTACTAAACGATGCTAAAAAGTTAAGCGACATGCGCTAAATGGTTTGACCTATACAAATTGTCACAAAGAGTGCATGATTCAAAAGATGGTTCAAGGTCAATCTTTTTTTTAACAATTAAATATAAAAAAACAAGTTTTTTTTTAACTGAAAGTAATGAGCGAAATTAAAACTTAAAACGAATAGAAATTACTTCGTATATGAAAGCGGGCTGCTCCCTCCTCCACGCCCCGCTATTTACGCTAAAGTTTGACTTCTCTCAACTCTAATTTTAGAACAGTAAAAAACTTTAGCGTAAAGACCGGGGCGCTGAGGAGGGAGCAGCTCCCTTTCATGTACGAAGTCATTTCTGTTCGTTTTGAGTTTTAATGTCACTCCTTACTTTCAGTTAAAAAAGACTCGTTTTTTTATTTAATCTCTGAACGTTTTTGAATTAATGCATGTTTTGATTTTGGCTCTCTGCAGATGAATAATTAAAACGAAATTTACATATTTTTTTTTTGGCTAAATGGCTTTCTCATAGTTTTGGTCGAACGATTTTGAGAAAAAAGGAGTGGGGGAGGAGGCCTAGTTGCCCTCCAATTTTTTGGTTGCTTAAAAAGGCATCTAGAACTAGCGTAAAGAGCGATATATAAGGAGGAGATGAAGCCCTTTTATGGGTAATAATTTCTGCTCGTTTTAAGTTTTAATGCTTTTCCTTGCTTTCAGTTGAAAATAATTTTTCATATTTATTTTTTCATTGTTTCTTTTTAAATATATTTTTTCATTGTTTCTTTTTAAATAATACTAGAAAATCCTGCACTCCCTTCATGGAAATTTTCTTCCCTTTAGAAGGGAAGGGTTTAGAAGGGGGGAGCATATCCCCTTCTAAACCCTTCACCCCAACCAAAAAATCCTCCTGAAAACGTCTGTACACTTCCCAATAACCATTACTATATGTAAGCACTGGTCAAAGTTTGTAACTTACGACCCCTCCCACGGGGACTGTGGTGTAGTAAGTCGTCTCCAAAGACATGGTCATAAGGTTTTTCGACTATGCTAAATAAAATGGCTATCTCAGAATTTTGATCCGGTGACTTCGGGAAAATAGTTAGAGTGGGAGGGGGCCTAGGTGCCCTCCAATTTTTTTGGTCATTTAAAAAGGGCACTATAATTTTCATTTCCGTTAGAATGAGCCCTCTCGCAACATTTTAGGATTACTGGGTCGATACGATCACCCCTGAAAAAAAAAAAAAAAAAAAACAAACAAACAAACAGATAAACACGCATCCGTGATCTGCCTTCTGGCAAAAAATACAAAATTCCACATTTTTATAGATAGGAGCTTGAAACTTCTACAGTAGGGTTGTCAGATACGCTGAATCTACGACTAAGATTCTATGACTTTTAGGGGGCGTTTCCCCCTATTTTCTAAAATAGGGCAAATTTTCCCAGGCTTGTAACTTTTGATGGGTAAGATGAAACTTATATATTTAAAATCAGAATTAAGATGCGATTCTTTTGATGTAGCTATTGGTTTCGAAATTCCGCTTTTTACAGTTTTGGTTACTGTTGAGCCGAGTCGCTCCTTACTACCATTTTAATTTCGACAGATTTATTAGAACTTTAACCTTCAATAGATTTTAGATTAAATTACGACCATTTCCACTACCTACCTACGACACCTAATTGTATATATATATATATATATATATATATATATATATATATATATATATATATATATATATATATATATATATATATATATATATATATTTTTTCCTCTTCCTTCTGCCCCTCAGATGGTCGAGCAGGGGAAAACGACTTTATCAAGTCAATTTGTGCAGCTCCCCGACACGCCTACCAATTTTCAACGTCCTAGTACTTCCAGAAGCAACAAACTCACCAAAGCACTGAACCCCGCCCCCTAAGTCCCCCAAAGAGAGTGGATCCGTTCCGGTTATCAATCATGTATCTAGGACTTGTGCTTATTTTTCCCACCAAGTTTCATCCCGATCCCTCCACTCTAAGCGTTTTCCAAGATTGTATGTTACCCCCAAATTCCCCCCATTATCACCAGATCCAGTCGAAATTTAAAATAAGAGCTCTGAGACACGATATCCTTCCAAATATCAAATTTGATTAAGATCTCATCACCCGTTCGTAAGATAAAAATACCTTATTTTTTTCTAATTTTTCTGATTTAACCGTTCCCCCACTGCCCCCAGATGGTCGAATCGGGGAAACAACGATTTTTAATTTAATTGAATTTAATTTAATTAATTTTAAGTTCCCGATACGCCTGCCAAATTTCACCATCCTAGCTTACCTGGAAGTGCCTAAAGTAGCAAAATCGGGACAGACAGACATACCGACAGACAGACAGAACGATAGACCGACAGACTGACAGAATTTGCGATCGCTATATGTCACTTGGTAAATACCGAGTGCCATTAAAATGGAATGCAGAGAAAAACTAAATGTTTTTCTTGAATTCTGTAGCGATTTATGATATTCTGCTGATTATTTTGCTGCAATGATAGTAAGTATAATAGTGACTAAGGTATTAAAACCTATTTTCTCTAAATTAAAGCTAAGATACTTGTTGTTTTCATGCATCATGCCTATGATTGTGCAAGTTTTTGTGCATTTTTCAATAAAATAAATTAGCAGTCCAAATTCTATTTTTCCACAAACCGCAAAATGTGGATTCTAAGGGTTACCATGGGTTTGATACCATCTTTGAGCTGTCATTTAGCGTTTTACGGACAATACACCAGTGGAAATCCTGTTTCCTATGCCATTTTGAAAGATAAGTTTTTCACATTTTCATTTACTGGTTTGATTTTCGGTTAGTCGGTTTTATATGCTCTGCTTTCACAGGGACGGTATGGTTTTTGCTCATTCATTATCCTAGAAATTATTACAGTACCTTGTGACAGTGCAGTGGATGTAACTGCGCCATGAGATTGTGGGGGTTGTAGTTCAATTCCGCCGATCATGGGAACGTTTCAATGTCAATTGTATGTAGGCCATGTTAATTTTTCTTAATACTTTTGAAGATTAGTAATGACAAGTTCTATTTATCTGAAAAGCATAAAAATTTATTAAATTGTGCCTCATTCTTGTTCATTGATATGTCTATACGAAATTTGCGCTTTTCGTGAAACGTATTAAACGTTTTATCTTCTACCATTATAATGTTGAAAAACTAAAATGTCTGTGACTACCAGGAATTAGATTCATTATATATTAAACAATCAATCTGGTTTTCCGTTGTGTCAACTTAAAGAAATGTATAGAAGAAACATATTTTTCCAAATACGGAGGGGTTGCAGGGGCAGATCCAGGATTTTCCTTAAGGGGGGGGGATAATAACTTACTTCTATAAACTTAATTTAATAAATACCCTTAATTTAAAGGGAGCCTCGGCAGTTATATGTCGTCGGTAGGGAGTGGAAATGGTCGTAAATTTAATCTAAAATCTGTTGAGGGTTAAAGTTCTAATCTGTTGAAATTCAAATGGCATAAAAATGTTGACACAAAAATTTGTAAGCTATAAAAAACACCCGCCGTAAAAAAGCTGTTCACCATCTATAAAAAATATGATATTTAATATTTTCTGCATAACTTTTTTCCTTTGCACTTCTGACCATTATAGCAAGTGAGTTAAGCTTTTATTGTTACAAAAAATCGGTCTTGAACAATCTTTTGGGGTCATGTACTCTTTGTTACAATCTGTATAGGTTAAATTATTTAGTATGTCGCCTAACTCTGCAGCATCGCATATTAAATATGAAAGTAATGAAGAGTAGGAAATGAGGATCAAGATACAACTTGTATATTCGTAAAAGATATATTAAACATTAAAAACTAGTTCTTTTAGGGGTGTAGCAAGAAAAACAGAATGAAGAGATAGAAATGCATAGAAGATGTTTAAAACGGAGGTTTAAGTAAGGGCAATAAAGCATTAACCAATCACCGTTTCTTTCTAAAAATGATGTTTTATAAACAGAGTCAACTTTGACGAAATCTAAAAAATATATTAATCAAAATTTTACTTATCATAACTATGTAGCGCATCTTTCCACTTTTTAAAGTTTGATATATTTCACTTAAATTACAGAAGTGGCATTTTCATAAGGAACAGTCGATATCTCTGTTTCCATTCCCGCCATATCTATTTATTACACGGTCGATGTCTACCTTAATATTTCAGTGAATGTTTATAATGGCTAGTCCTGTCAGACCAAAATCGTCAGAAAAATATGAACTCTAATAAAGATGCATGTAGGTATGTGCTACAAACTAAGTATATGAGTAAAAATGCTTCTTAGAAAACAAATAATTATGTGTTTGTTATCTTTGTATTTGATAGGTACAGATTGGTGATTTAAATTCTCAGGGTTTCAGTCTGTGGAGATTTCTAATTATTTTTTTTTTTTAATCTTGATACTTTCGGATATCCAATTCAAACTTTAAATCTTGATATGTCTATTGAGCATAAAAATAAAAATTTGAAATTCTACTCAGATTTAGCATCAAGTAAGAGAATTGGCCTGTAAGAATATTGATTTATAGACAACTAATCGCAGAAATATGATTAGATGACATGTATCAAAATAAGCATAAAAATCATAAGCGGTATATACAGGAGCTTAGACAATTTTACGGACAAATATATGCAACCCCTATACACAAACTTAACTATATTCTGTGACTGGTTGGCATTGAGAAAGTCAGAAATTATGAAGTAATATTATAGTTGAATTCCGTTTCCGTGGTTAACTCAAGTTGTGTGAATTTTGACTTTTTATCAACAATTTATTAGTAAATGTTCGAAAAAAATCAATGCCATTCTACTGATTAAAATTGAGAATTCCGAGACCCATCTATACCAGCTAGAAAATAAACACATAATTATTTACCTTCTTTTATGAATAATTTTTCGAAAATATATTCTTCTTAAATGATTACTCAGACCATTAAAGGAGTATTTGGACTCGTATACTTAGTTGTAAGTATATACTTTTACGAACCTTTATTAAAGTTCTAAAGAGTTTCGCCTTTATTTTAGTGTTTAAGGAAGAACAGAGGAGGTGATATGTCATATCACGCAGAGCTTTAATTTGATAAAAATAGGCAGTAAAGTGACCATCATTTGCTCACAAAAATCCAAAACTTAAATCAATAATTTTTGCACTTCTCATACATTTACTTTCTATTATACAAATCCCATAAAAACAACAATGTTGTAGAAACCTCCCCGCTTCGCCAAAAAAGCAAACCCAAAAAACCAAAACAGACAGCCAAAAAAAGTAATGACATCAATTCTTCACCTCAGTGCCATAGCAAGACCCGAAAACAAATTTTTGACAGTACAACGAGGTAAATATTTTGTTTCTTAGCCCCGTTGTGACAGCACAATCCTGAAATATCATTTCTACAGCCTCTGCAATTACAATTTCTCCTCCTTGTTATTACGAAATGAAGATTTTTAATACGGACATGTTCCCTTGATAAACCTAAAGTTAATTAAATATATTTTGGCTGTATGCGTCATTAGTAAAATCTAGTAGAGACAGCACAAAGTAACTAAAACCTTGTTTCAAACTTGTTTGAAAAAAGAAACAGTCTTAATAATTAAAAACCAATTACAAAAAAATAACGTTCGTCCCAACCCAAACCAGAGCAAGCGGTCCCAATCACTATTCTACCACTATGTTAGGGGGGCACCCCCCTGGATCTGCCACTGAGGGATGGGTGGTGGCAATTTTGTTGTATTTATACGAATAAAAGCACTTTTCAATGATAATGCAAAAAAAGTGATGGTCAATGTTGGTATTACCTGAACAATTGTTTGGGGTCATGAAACTATTGTTAATAGATACATTTTGACTTTTAGAACATCTTTTCTCTCCTGCAAAACTACTGCAAACTCACCGTTATGGAGTTATTCCGGCCCAAATATTCTTGTATTTATACATATAGAATTGCAATCATTTCCGTTTTCGTTGATCGGATATTTGAAATCGCGAATCTGTAATAGTTTAGAAACAAATTTGGGCTATATATTTGCACATTAGGGGGTTGGGGGTAAAGCATAGCATATATTAAATACGTAAACTAACCATTGCTGTATTTAATATATGCTATGCTTTACCCCCCTCCCCTAATGTGCAAATATATAATAACTCCATAACGGTGAGTTTTGCAAGAGAGAAAAGATGTTCTAAAAGTCAAAATGCATCTATTAACAATAGTTTCATGACCCAAAACAATTGTTCAGGTAATGCCAACATTGACCAAAGTGATTTTTCACAATCTAGGAGGGGGAGGGGAGGAAGCAGCTTTCTGGGAGACATCCCCCCATTAAAATTAGCGCCACTGCCGATTTCATTATTCGGATATACAGTAGACTTTTCGCCGCGGCTTCTTTATTTGCAACTGAAACTGGTAGCACAGAGTAACGTGCCTCAAAACGGGTTTGGTTTCCAGCGATGGGCGAACGAATGCTTTTTCCTGTGCCAACTGTTTACATTTTCTATTACACAGTCTTCGACTGGACAATCATGGAATTTGAGCAATATGTGTGCTTATCAGTTTTTGTTTTGGAATTTTTATCAAGCGTTGAAGCCTTTTCAAGACCGAATATTGTGTTCATTCTTGCCGATGATTTGGTAAAATTTTATTATAGGATTAATTTCAAAAGGTTATACTTAAAACACCTTATTGCAGCACCAAGCGACCTAAGACCAACACAGTTGCGCACGCTCCTCCTCTACCCTAATATGTTCAGAGTCAGTCGTTACTTCTTCAAATGAAATCCCAATTTCCTTAATTCTTTTCTCATGTCAACTTCTTACCCTTATCAGGAACGATCTGTTTTCCGTCCGGCCCAAAAGAGATGGTCAAAAGCCAAAATTTTTGAAATCTCCATCCGTAAAACGTAGTCTATCTATCTTAATCTTTGTTAAATTATAGCCCCAAAACGAGGATTCTTTTGTACAGTTGACGGCTTTAGCAGTCGAACCAACTCTGCCGACAAAACCTTGTCTTCCGATGGCAGAAATATTGTCCATTTTTTCTGTTTTGCCATTTTTTCTCGGTCAAGGTCATTATCGATGGAACGTCACGTTTGAAAAATGTCAACGTTTATGTCAACAGACGAAGCTAGAATCGAGCAAAGCTTTGATGTATGACGTTACGTTCGAGCATTCCTAGTTTACTTACCTGACAAACCCTATCATTTATCCTCATTTCCTTGTGTTTTTTATTATCGTTCTTAGCGTTCAACGATAAATAAATGACAACAGAATTTAAAAGAATTTCTACTTGAAATTAAATATAAAAAAACAAGTTTGTTTTAACTGAAAGTAAGGAGCGACATTAAAGCTTAAAACGAGCAGAATTTGCCCCGTATATGAAAGGGGCTGTTCCTCTTCAACGCTTCGCTCTTTGCGCTAAAGTTTGACTCTTTCTCTCAACTCTACTTTTTAAAACAGTAAAAACTTTAGCGTAAAGAGCAGGGCGTTGAAGAGGGAACAGCCTCTTTCATATGCGAGGTAATTTCTGCTCATTTTAAGTTTTAATGTCGCTCCTTACTTTCAGTTAAAAAAACTTGTTTTTATTTAATTTTTGAACGTTTTTTAGTTAATCCATATTTTGATTTCGGCTCTCCGCAGATGAATAATTAAAGCGAAATTTGCATATTTATTTATTTGGCTAAATGGCTTTTCCATAGTGTTGATCGAATGATTTTGAGAAAAAAGGAGGGGGAGGAGGCCCAGTTGCCCTCCAATTTTTTGGGTACTTAAAAAGGCAACTAGAACTTTTAGTTTTTTGCGAACGTTTTCATTAGTAAAAGATATACAGAACTTATGAATTAGTTTACGTAACAAACTTTATATTCGGTTGTTTTTACTACGTATATGAGAGAGTTCGCCCACTCATCAATACCCTCGCTCTTTACACTAAAGCTTAGATTTTGTCCCCTGAATCACAAAGGCTGTAGAATAAATAGTTGAAGTTACTAAAAATACTTTAGCGTAAAGAGTGAGGTATTAGGAGGAGGTGAACCCATAATATCTTCTGTTCATTTTAAGTTTTAATCCTACTTTTTACTTTCAGTTGAAAAAACTTTTTCATATTTATTTTTTCATTGTTTTTTTAAATAATGCTAGAAAATGCTGCGCCCCCATCATGCAAATGATGGCCCCTTGCCCCTTGACAAATTCCTTCATGGCAAGTTTTCCCCACATAACCCCATCTTCTCAAACCCCCTCCCCTCCAAAAAATCCCCCTGAAAACGTCTGTACACTTCCAAATAACCATTACTATATGCAAACACTGGTCAAAGTTTGTAACTTGCAGTCCCTCCCACGGGGACTGTTTGGGAGTAAGTCGTCCCCAAAGACATAGTTAGAAAGTTTTTAGACTGTTGAATGGCTATCTCAGAATTTTGATCCGACGACTTTGGAAAAAAATTAGCGTGGGAGGGGGCCTAGGTGCCCTCCAATTTTTTGGTTACTTAAAAAGGGCACTAGAACTTTTCATTTCCGTTCGAAGGAGCCCTCTAGCAAAATTCTAGGACCACTGGGTCGATACGATCCCCCCTGGGAAAAAGAAGAGAGAAAAAAACAACAAACAAATAAACACGCATCCGTGATTTGTCTTCTGGCAAAAAATACAAAATTCCACTTTTTTGTAGATAGGAGCATGGAACTTGTACAGTAGGGTTCTTTGATATGCTGAATCTGATGCTATGATTTTCGTTAAGATTCTATGACTTTTAGGGTGTGTTTCCCCTATTTTCTAAAATAGGGCAAATTTTCTCAGGCTCGTAACTTTTGACGGGTAAGACTAAACTTGATGAAACTTATATATTTAAAATCAGCACTAAAATACAATTCTTTTGATGTAACTATTGATATCAAAATTCCGCTTTTTAGAGTTTTGGTTACAATTGAGCTGGGTCGCTCCTTACTACAGTTCGTTACCACGAACTGTTTGATAGTTTGAACTAGTTGTCTTGCACTTGCTAACTCCACAAAATGCAGGACAAGATAGACCAAGTGACATTACATGTAAACAAAAAATCCAATCTTTTCCAAAATGGAAAGAAAGAAAATTAAATGCATCCAACAAAAAGGTACATTAATTGTGAAATTTGGCACATCTTCAGAGGTTTGGAAGATGGGTTTACATTGGAATAAACATGATTAATATTGTTAATTGCATGGTTGTCCGTTATGATTCAGTAAAAAAAAATTGAAGAATAAGTACTTGTTATTTATCTTTTATAGATTATACCTGGGGAATAAGTCCCCAGTTAAGCGAATAAGTCTACTAGGTTTTCATTAAGACCATTCGAGACAGAGAGTATAGATAACCCAGTAAACCCGCAAGCAACTGTTATTTTGACGGTTTTTCATTATTCAGCCGGACTGAAAATTTCCTAATATTTCAGTCCCGTTTGAAAGTAGTTGATTTATTTTAAAAAAAAGTACTTAGTCTAATATGATAGGTAACCAAAGACATAGTCTGCTCATTCTAAGCTTGTTGAATCCATTTTTAAAAATCTAATTTAAAAGTGAGGTTTGACATTAAAAATATGACATAAATTTTACCGTAGAACTTAATAATAAGTTTTTAAGTTTAACCTAAGTAGAACTGGTTTTCCATCTGTCTGTATTAGAGACAATTAGCTTAAACTAGGTGGAAAACAAGTGGCGGGTGGCAGAATACATTGGACTTATATAATTTAGGCTGTATATTTGCCCACTAGGTGTGGGGGTGGAGTATTAGGTCAGCGGGAAGTTAGAAAACAATTCATACTTGATGATATGCAGAATAATTGTAGCTAACACATCTTGCATACAGACCCGCTATACTTTACCAACACCCCTTCCCTGATATGCAAATATATAGCCCAAATTTGTTTCTGAAGCATTATATTTTCATCATGTTTTGGTATTTTTCATTAGGATTAACCTAGCTTCCCTTCTTGAGTGTCGAAGCTATAAGTACCGTTTTACCTATTAGATGCGTTTCAAGGACTCTGAAGGAGCTATGCTAAATAATAGGTCTTTAAAAATTGAGCTGTTGAATTGAAAACTGCAAAATTTATAAAGCTGAAATCACAATTCTCTTTTTCAGCCAATTTTTCGAATACACAATCTATGATTCTGGATTGTCGTTGGAATAGCATATTTATGATTTATAACTCAGTTTATCAGCTAAAAGACATAATACAAATTTTAAGAAGAGTGGAAATTGTGAAAAATAGGCTTTAGTTTTTTGAAAGTCATTAAAGACCAGTTGTTTGTACAAAAAAAATTTTTTTTTAGTCTTCCAAAATATACCGAAACAATTTTGATATTCAAACCACCGTTTCACAGGTGAAGTCAATTCACAGAAATTAGAGGGGGGAGGGCAAACACCTTTTTTCAAAATTTAGGGAGGGATTTTTTTTCAATTAAAATACCAAGGAAAAGTATTTTTCAAAATCTAGAAAGGGAAGACAAATCCAATTTTTACAAAGAATGCTTCCTCTAATAGACATCGCTGATTTCTCAACTGTTTATGTGACTGAAAATAAAAATATAACACGTTTAAAATAAAAGCGAAACTTCCAAATGGCTTGAAAGTCAAAGTAGGAGCGACAAAAAATTAGCTTATTGATTGCATGTGCTTAGCTTGAGGGGGTTAGGCTGCAAAATCTTTACAAGAAATATAACGTGAAAATTAAGCATTGTCTTTTCCAAGATGTTAAGTATCATTGATTGCTAATTAATCTGCAGATCACACTATATGCCGCCAGAATCTTTTAAAATTCACTTAAATTCACCATTTTTCAGGGGTTTAACGACGTTGGATTTCATGGATCTTTGCAAATTCCGACACCCAACATTGATGCACTGGCATCTAGTGGCATAATACTCAATCAATATTATGGAACACCCTTATGCACCCCTTCAAGGAGTGCAATTATGACTGGAAAACATCCAATCCATACAGGTGTAGTATAATGCATTGACATAGCTAGGTATGACTAAAACAGGTGAAGCCAATTGCTAGATTTGGCATTAGGCACAGTAAACTGTTGACCAAGTCTACTGAAACTAGTTCAAGCAACACTCATTTATGTTTTTGCAAACCTTGGTTTCAACTGCATACTAGGCATCATACCATGCAATATACTTAAGTCGAGTCAAACGATACTGGAACGTCTGAAATATCGACTATAAATATTATGACCTTGAAATAAGTTTTGCGTTCCACTGCGCACAACCGTTACCTTTATTCTTCTTAGTGCAATATTACACCTCAAACAAACAGTTAGGCTGTGCTTAACTCCCTGTATCTAAAAGGTGGTTTCTTTTGGAAACCACCTTTCCAAGAGAAAAATATTTGTTATATTTTTAAACATATTATTTTAAAAAAAGCTAACTTTTATTTTTATTTCTAAAATGTATAATTTTTTGGCATGACTAATAATTATAATTTAATAGGATTCAAACAGTTAATTTATTAGTCCAAAATCTTAAAATAGACTTACTTTTGCTACCGTCTTTTCTGGTGCCCAGTTCGCATACCCCCTACTTCATTCTCCCTAGATTTATACTAAAACATAAAAGGCATGTTTGAAGCTATATCTTTTTCTTTTTTTTTTTAATAGAAAGTTGGGTATTTTTTTTTAGTTTATATAGGACAAATTCTTTTTCAGATAATAGGAAAATACTACTTACTTTTCAAAAATTGAAAACTACAGACTACCCTCTTTTCTGGTGCCCAGTTCACATATCCCCTAATTCATTCTCCCTAGATTTACTTCTAAAACACAAAGGCATGTCTGAAGATACATCTTTTTCATTTTTTTTTTTAAGTTGAAAGTAGAGTATTTTCTTTAGTGTAAATAGGACAAATTCTTTCCCAGATAATAGGAAAACACTACTTACTTTTGAAAAATTAAAAATTACAGACTTTTTTTCCTAGATTAATGACAGAGTTTACTAACGTCACTATTCTATTTCCAGGAACTATTTCCAGACTGTTCCATTTATTGCATTTATCAACTTAAACAAGAGCTAAGAGCTCATACGGCACTTGTGACGAAGTCGGAAGAGCCAAGAGCTCATATGGCATGAGTTCTAGCAAAATTCTAAGAATCAATAGATTGATCGAAAAGGAAAATTAGAGGCTGAACAACGGTTGGGATTTAATATAAGATCTTTGTGACACGATATCCTTCTAAATATCAAAATTCATTAAGATCTGATCACCCACTCGTAAGTGAAAAATACCTCGTTTTTTTAATTTTTCCTTTCCCTTCAGCCCCCCCCAGATGGTCAAATCAGGGAAAATGACTTTACCAAGTCAATTTGTGCAGTTCCCTGACACTCCTACAAATTTCATCGTCCTAGCACTTCCAGAAGCCCCGAACTCGCCAAAGCACTGGACCCCCCTAACTCCCCCCAAAGAGAGTGGATCCAGTCCGGTCACGTCAATCACATATTTACGACATTTGCTTATTCTACCCACCAAGTTTCATCCCAAAGATTTCTGGTTTCCCCCTCCAACTTCCCTCAATGTCACCAAATCTGGCAGGGATTTAAAATAAGACTTCTGAGACATGATTTCCTTCTAAATATCAAATTTCATTAAGATACGGTTACCCGTTCTCAAGTTAAAAATACCTCAATTGTTCTAATTTTTCCGAATTAGCAACCCCCCCCCCCCCAACTCCCCCAAGGAGAGCGCATTCAGTCCGGTTATGTCAATACGTATCTAGGACTTGTGCTCGATCTTCCCACCGAGTTTCATCCCGATCTCTCCATTCTAAGCGTTTTCCAAGATTTCCCGCTTCCCCCTCCAACTCTCACAATATCACGGGATACGGTTGGGATTTAAAGTAAGAGTCTGAGGCACGAGGTCCTTCTAAACATCAAATTTCATTAAGATCCGATCACCCTTTCGTAAGTTAAAAATACCTTATTTTTTCTAATTTTTCCGAATTAACCGTCCCCACACTCTCCCCCAGATAGTCGAATCCAGGAAACGACTGTTCCTAATCTAAACTGGTCTGGTCCGTGATACGCCTACCAAATTTCATCGTCCTAGCTTATCTGGAAGTGCCTAAACTATGCAAAACCGGGACCGACAGACATACGGACAGACAGACCGACAGAATTCGCGATCGCTATATGTCACTCGATAAACACCAAGTGCAATAAAAACATATATATATATATATATATATATATATATATATATATATATATATATATATATATATATACTCCTTTATGTAAAAAAAATTAAGCAACGACTTAAACTTGAATTCTAGGAATGCAACATGACGTAATTTATGCAGCAGAATCATGGGGCCTTCCGTTGAATATAAAATTACTTCCTGAATATTTAAAAGAGTTAGGGTATCAAAATTTTGCTGTTGGAAAGTGGCACCTCGGCCAGTTTAATAAGAGATACTTGCCTGTTTCTCGTGGATTCATTCATCACTATGGATATTGGACTGGACACAAAGATTACTTTAGTCATAATGCTGAGGAATTTGTAAGTAATCCTTGACATATGTATGAAACAATCTCATAGAAACTTCTTTGTGAAATATTTTCATTCCATTGATAATAGATTTTTGTTTTTTAAATCTCACTTGAAGAAAGGGACCTTGCACTCAATCGCACCGTGTCCATGGCACTTGTGACGAGGTCGGTAGAGCCAAGAGCCCATAGGGTATGAGCTCTAGCAAAATTCTAAGAATCAATAGATTGCTTTAAAAGGAAAATCAGAGGCTTGATGCCGGTCGGAATTTAAAATAAGAGCTCTGAGTCACGAGGTCCTTCTAAATACTAAAATTCATTAAGATCTGATCAAACACTCGTAAGCTAAAAATACCTCAATTTTTCTAATTTTTCCTCTCCCTTTAGCCCCTCAGATGTTCAAATCTGGGAAAACGACTTTATCAAGACAATTTGTGGAGCTCCCTGACACGCCTACCAATTTTCATCGTCCTAGCACGTCCAGAAGCACCAAACTCGCCAAAGCACTGAACCCCACCAACTAACTCCACCAAAGAGGGCGTATCGAGTCAGGTTACGTCAATCACGTATCTACCACATTTAAAAGCGTTTTTCAAGATTTCCGGTTTCCCCCTCCAACTACCCCCAATGTCAAAAGATCTGGTCGGGATTTGAAATAAGACCTCTGAGACATGAGTTCCTTCTAAATATCAAATTTCATTAAGATCCGGTCACCCGTTCAAATACCTCAATTTTTCTGATTTTTCCTAATTAACAGCCCCCAGCTGCCTCAAAGAGAACGGATCCGTACCAATTATGTCAATCTTGTATCTATAACTTGTGCTTATTCTTCCCATCAAGTTTCATCCCGATCTCTCCACTCTAAGCGTTTTCCAAGATTTCCGGTTTCCAAGATTTCTGTTTCCCCCCTCCAGCTCTCTATATCCCCGGATCCAATTCGAATTAAAAATAGAGTGTCTGAGAAATAAGAATCTTCTATATATCAAGTTTCATTAAGATCCGATCACCCATTCGTAAGATACCTCGATTTTCACGTTTTCCAAGAATTCCGGTTTCCCCCTCCAACTCCCTTCAATGTCACCGGATCTGGTCGAGATTTAAAATGAGAGTTTTAAAGCACAAGATCCTTCTAGATATCAAATTTCATTAAGATTTGATCACCCGTTCGTAAGTTACAAATACCTCATTTTTTTCTAATTTTTCCGAATCAAACCCCCCCCCCCAACTCCACCAAAGACAGCAAATCCGGTTCGGTTATGTCAGTCACCTATCTTGGACTCTAGCTTATTCTTTCCACCAAGTTCCATCCTGATCTCTCCGCTTTAAGCGTTTTCCAAAATTTCGGGTCCCCCCCCAATGACACTGGATCCGTTCGGGATTTAAAATAACAGATCTGAATTTCGAGGCCCTTCTAAATACGAAATTTCATTAAGATACGATCACTCTTTCGTAAGTCAAAAATACCTCATTTTTTCTAATTTTTTAGAATTAACCCTTCCCCCCAACTCCCCCAAAGCGAGCAGATCCGTTCCGGGTATGTCAATCCCGTATCTAGGACTTTTGCTTATTTTTACCACCAAATTTCATCCTGATCCCTCCACTCTAAGCATTTTCCAAGATTTTAGGTTCTGCCCCCCAACTTCCCCTTCACTGGAGCCTGTCGGGATTTAAAATAAAGGCTCTGAGACACGATATACTTCTAAACATCAAATTTCATTAAGATCCGACCACTCCTTCGTGAGTTAAAATACCTCATTTTTTTAATTTTTCAGAATTAAGCCTCCTCCCCCAAAGAGAGCGGATCTGTTCCGGTTCTATCAGTCAGGTATCTAGGACTTAGGATTATTTTTGCCACCAAGTTATCTCAATATTCCTCCACTCTAAGCGTTTTCCAAGATTTTAGGTCCCCCGAACTCCCCCAGTGTCACCGGATCAGGTCGGGATTTAAAATAAGAGTTATGAGACACGATATTCTTCCAAAAATCAAATTTCATTAAGATCCGATCACTCCTTCGTAAGTTAAAAATACCTAATTTTTTCTAATTTTTCAGAATTAACCCTCGCCCCCAACTCCCCCAAAGAGAGAGGATCCGTTCCGGTTATGTCAATTACGTATCTAGGACTTGTGCTTATTTTTCCCACAAAGTTTCCTCCCGATCCCTCAACTCTAAGCGTTTTCCGAGATTTTAGGTTCCCCTCAATTCCCCCCCAATGTCGCCGGATCCAGTCGGGATTTAAAATAAGAGTTCTGAGACACGATATTCTCCCAAATTTAAATTGCATTAAGATCCGATACCTCCTTCGTAAGTTAAAAATACCTCATTTTTTCTGATTTTCAGAATTAACCCCCCCCCCCACTCCCCAAAGAGAGCAGATCCGTTCCGGTTATGTCAATCACGTATCTAGGACTTCTCTTATTTTTTCCACCAAGTTTCATCCCAATCCCTCCATTCTAAGCGTTTTCCAAGATTTTAGGTTCCCCCCAACTCCCCCCAATGTCACCAGATATGGTCGCGATTTAAAATAAGAGCTCTGACACACGATATCCTTCCAAACATCAAATTTCATTAAGATCCCATTACCCGTTCGTAAGTTAAAAATACTTCATTTTATCAATTTTTCCGAATTAACCAACACCCCCCCTCCCCAGATGGTCAAATTGCGAAAACGTCTATTTCTAATTTAATGTAGTCCGGTCCCTGATACGCCTGCCGAATTTCATCGTCCTAGCATACCTGGAAGTGCCTAAAGTAGCAAAACCGGGACAGAGAGACCGACAGAATTTGCGATCGATATATGTTACTTGGTTAATACCTAGTGCCATAAAAATGAAAAATGAGAGTATCCAGATTGAGCATGTGCAAGGGAGTTTATTACGGTGGACAGGGTGATAATTGTTTGGGGAAACTTAGTTTTGTAGGTGGGGACAAAAAAAAGGTACAAAAACACTGACCAATTATAGGAAATATTAGAAATTATGGAAAACCTTGATATTTTGGGAGGGCACAAAGGCTTTACGGCCTTCGCAGTGTCAGTTGCGCTGACTCGGGGAGGACTTAGGCCCCCCAAGATTTCTCTGGCCCAAGATTTCTCCCCACGAAAACTCTTTGATTGCTGCAAATATTTTTCTGCAAGCTTTTAATTGTTTAAAAAGTAGAATTGTGGCAAAGAGTCAAACTTTAGCGTATAGAGCGAGGGATTGCGGAAGGGACAACTCATTTCATATACGGAGTAATTTCTGTTCGTTTTAAGTTTTAATGTCGCTCCTTACTTTCAGCTAAAAAAATTAGTTTTTTTTTTATTTAATTTCTGAACGTTTTTGAATTAATGCATGTTTGGTTTTGGCTCTCCAAAACTAAACTCTCTTAAATGAAATTTGTATATTAATTCTTTTTTTGGCTAAATGGCTTTCTCTTAGTTTTGATCAGACGATTTTGAGAAATAAGGGGTGGAGAAGGAGGCCTAGTTGCCCTCCAATTTTTCGGTTACTTAAAAAGGCAACTAGAACTTTTAATTTTTAACGAACGTTTTTATTAGCAAAAAATATACGTAACTTAAGAATTAACTTACGTAACAAACTTTCATAGCCTTATATTTTTATTATGTATACGAGGGGGTTTGTACCCTCGTTAATACCTCGCTCTTTACACTAAATCGTAAGTTTTGTCCCAATTCTTTAAGAATGACCCCTGAATCAGAAAGGCCGTAGAATAAATAGTTAAAATTACTAAAAATACTTTAGCATAAAGAGCAAGGTATTTATCTCCTCCTAAATACCTCGCTCTTTATGCTAAAGTATTTTTAGAACCCCTCATATGCGTAATAATCTCTGTTCGTTTTAAGTTTCAATGCTACTTCTTCCTTTCATTTGAAAAAACTTTTCATGTTTATTTTTCATTGTTTTCTTATAGTAATGGTAGAGAATCCTGCGCCCTTGTCATTGCATTTTTCTTCCCCCATGACAGATTCCTCCAAGGAAAGATCCTCCAACATATCCCCCTCTCCTCAGCCCCACCCTCAAACAAAATAAAATCCCCCTGAAAACGTCTGTACACTTCCCAATAACCATTGCTATATGTAAACACTGGTCAAAGTTTGTAACTTGCAGCCCCTCCCCCAGGGATTGTGGGGGAGTAAGTCATCCCCAAAGACATAGTTATTATGGTTTTCGACTATGCTGAACAAAATGGCTATCTCAAAATTTGGTCCGTTGACTTTGGGAAAAAAAATGAGCGCGGGAGGGGGCCTAGACGCCCTCCAATTTTTTGGTCACTTAAAAAGGGCACTAGAACTTTTCATTTCCGTTAGAATGAGCCCTCTTGCGACATTCTAGGACCACTTGGTCGATACGATGACCCCTGGAAAAAAAACAACAAACAAATAAACACGCACCCGTGATTTGTCTTCTGGCAAAAAATACAAAATTCCACATTTTTGTAGATAGGAGCTTGAAACTTCTACAGTAGTGTTGTCTGATACGCTGAATCTGATGGTGTCATTTTCGTTAAGATCCTATGACTTTTAGGGGGTGTTTCCCCCTATTTTCCTAAATAAGGCAAATTTTCTCAGGCTCGTAACTTTTGATGGGTAAGATTAAACTTGATGAAACTTATATATTTAAAATCAGCATTAAAATGCGATTCTTTTGATGTAGCTATTGATATCAAAATTCAATTTTTTAGAGTTTTGGTTACTATTGAGCCGGGTCGCTCCTTACTACAGTTTGTTACCACGAACTGTTTGATACGTATTTTACTGCTATAGGAAAATATTATTGGCTTTCGAAGAAGTTTCTTTGTCATTTTACATCAGCACCAACCAGATTCAGACAAACGAACTGGTGCGACAAGTGTTATCTACACCCCCCTATCATTAAGCTTGAAATGTATCGGTGCTCTTGGTCCTGTGGCCCCCCAAGAATTTTTTCTATAGATCTGCCTCTGGGGGAGGATGGGCAGAGAAGGTAATTACCGTCTCCACCCACCCAAAAAATCTTTTTCCTTCTCCCTATATTTTTGTGAATCTGCACCAGTGTACCTCGTTCGTGTCCAGCTCAGTACAAAAGGCATTTTTCTAATGGATTACACTCGTGTTCTTGTACCTGTAATTTTCGTGTAATTCAATAGCATCAGGTCCCCTTGGCCTTCACAGTGTCAGTTGCGCCGACTCGGGGAGGATGGGCAGAGAAGGTAATTACCGTCTTCACCCACCCAGAAGATTCTTTTCTCTCCCCCTGCATTTTTGTGAATCTGCACCAGTATACCTCGTACGTGTCCAGCTTTTTTTCTAATGGATCACACATGTGTTCTTGTACCTGTAGTTCTCGTGTAATTCGATAGCATCAGGCCCCCTCGTAACTCCTGCATCCCAAGTTAATGTGACAGCCCCAAGAAAGTGAGGAAAGGGAAAGTGACACCAGAATGATTTCTCTCGTGAATACTTATGATCTTAAACTCGTTGAAAAGGAGACTCAGTTGTCTTGAAAAGAACTTAAAACGAACTGTCCAAGTCATCAGTGTATCTACGTCAGATGTGGCATGCAATAAAAAAAAAAACATCTTTGAAAATCCAAAATGATTTCAGAAAGAAAAGATTGCTGAAACATATATCATTGATTCAAAACAATAGACGCTGAATTTGAGAGGGAGGCTAGGGACGTAAAACATTTCCCGAGAATATAATTATTAGTGTTTGAACCATCCCTCACTATTTCTAAGCTCAGGTCCAGAAGGCAAGAGCTAACCCCCTTCTGGATTAAATGGAGTTTCTTTTTGTGCAGCTTTCACCAATATTATGTGAATTTGTCGAGAAAAAAGGGCCATCAAGATTCTAGACAGATTTCTAATTTCCATTTTTATTGGAAAAAATACTTTGTTATGCCTCGATTTTTGTTCAGAACCACCATGCAAACTTGTTCTTATTAGTCTCCGTCGTCACTGGCTATATAAATATATGAACCTAAACATGAATTTCTATTATGCAGCCAAAGACATGAATTAAGGCCAAAGACAAGAGCAAAATCATAAAACCAGGTATAGTTTTAAAAAAATAAGGAAATAATTGTACCCTCGAAAGCATTACTTAATAAGCAGATGTACGTCAAGTATAACAAATTTCCAGTAACTGATTTTCTCCTTCGCATGTCAATTATTCGAGACGCAGTGAACAGGTAATTCATAGCTTCATGGAAACGTTTCCATTAGAAAGTATTCCCCAAATCATAATATTAGAAAGGCTTTCTTGGTCCAGTTGTCTAGCACTTCATTCCGTTGAGTAGAAATCTCTTTCGATTCCTAAAGTGTGCAAAAATAGTTGGAATATAAGGTTTCCCTCATTGAAAGACAATGAAATCTCGAAGAAAAAATGTCTCAAAGTATTATGTAACATCTCACGTGTGCATCGTCATTACGTAACATCCCACGTGCGCACTCTTATTACGTAACACCCCAAGTATTTTCTTCTTCAGTTAAAAGCGGGGGTTCCCAAGAGCAAAAACAATATGCAGAAAGTTTTAGATAAATCAGAATGAAACAAGTTTCACGAGGAAAAAATTAACATATATTATGTTTCACGAACAATAAATCAGCAGACAACAAGTTTAACGAACAAAAACAAACCCGACATGCAACATGCTTAACGAAGAAGATTATAAATATAAAATCAAGGAGGCACACACGTGCCTCTTTAAAGAGGCGAACCGCGACAATGTTAAGCGACCTTCGGTTCCAGTGGTCGCAGAGGGATGGGGAGGGATGCATTTCGTAGCCCGAGCTCCAACTAAGAAACCTGCCAAATTCATCCCCCTCCGACTTTTCCTTCATGAGGAAAATCTGGCCGAAAGTTTCGCGTGGGACTTTTAATCCTAAGGTCAAGGGTTCAAGTCCCTTATCGGGCGGTTTTTTTTCACAAAATATGAAAAAAACTTCGTTTTCTTAAAGAGTTAAAGAGGCTGCGTCCCAAAGTCGAACCTTAAAACGTACAGGAATTAGGAGAGGCAGTCCTAATTCCTGTACGAGGAGTACATGAATTATTAAATTATATCCACCATGGATTGTAGAAAAACGTACAGAAATAATATGAAAAAAAACTTCGTTTTCTTAAATAGTTAGAGGCTGCGTCCCAAAGTCGAACCTTAAAACGTACAGGAATTAGGAGAGGCAGTTGGGGGGCTGCCGCCCCCCAAACCCGCCGCTTTTAAAGATTCTTTTGTACAGGTTTTTTGTTGTGGGGGGCTACCGCCCCCTAATCCCCCGCTCTTGGCTTCGGAAAGGCCCTCTTTTAATTAACAAAAAATTGAAATGAATGAATAATGGAATAACTTCGAAAAATGTTAAACACAAGAGGACAGGAGAACCATTGCGCCGAAACTAGTAATTAGCAACAATGAAGTCCCCCCACAACAAAAAACCTGTACAAAAGAGTCTTTAAAAGCGGGGGGTTTGGGGGGCAGCAGCCCCCCAACTGCCTCTCCTAATTCCTGTACGTTTTAAGGTTCGACTTTGGGACGCAGCCTCTTTAACTCTTTAAGAAAACGAAGTTTTTTTCATATTATAAGTTTCATGAACAACAAGTTTTGAACAGACGTACAACAAGTTTCATGAAGAAAAACTAAAAATAGAACAGTTTTCACGGAAATTTTTTTTTGTGCAACAGGTTTCAGGAAGAAATAATCAACGTACAACATGTTTCGCGAAGTGATAAAACAAAAGCTAAGAGCTCAAATGGCACTTGTGAGAGGTCGGAAGAGCCAAGAACTCATATGGCATATGCTCTAGAAAAATCTAGAATAAGGATCAATAGATGGACTTAAAAGGAAAATTAGAAGCTTAATGCCGGTCGGATTTAAAATCTGAGCTCTGAGACACGAGGTCCTTCTAAATATCAAAATTCATTAAAATCTGATCACCCATTCGTAAGTTAAAAATACCTCCTTTTTTCAATTTTCCTCTCCCTCCAGCCTCCCAGATGGTCGAATCGGGGATACTAATGTTATCAAGTCAATTTGTGCAGGTCTCTGACACGCCTACCAATTTTCATCACCTAGCGCGACCAGAAGCACCGAACTCACCAAAGCACTGGAAATACCACCCCAGCTCCCCCAAAGAGAGAGGATCCGTTCCAATTACGTTAATCACGTATCTAGAACTTGTTCTTATTCTTCCCATCAAGTTTCATCCCGATCTCTCAACTCTAAGCGTATTCCAAGATTTCCGGTTTCCAAGATTTCTGTTTCCCCCCTCCAACCCTCATGTCCCCGGATCCAATTCGAACAGAAAATGGAGCATCTGAGACATAAGATCTTTCTATATATATTAAGTCTCGTTAAGATCCGATCACCCACTCGTAAGATAGAGATACCTCAATTTACACGTTTTCTAAGATTTTCGGTTTCCCCCTCCAACTCCTCCCAGTGTTACCGGATCTGAACGGGATTTAAAGTAAGAGCTCTAAAGCACAAGATCCTTCTAAATATTAAATTTTATCAAGATCTGATCACCCGTTCGTAAGTTACAAATACCTCATTTTTTCTAATTTTTCCGAATTACCCCCCCCCCCCCCAAAGAGAGCGGATACGTTCCGGTTATGTCAGTCACGCATCTTGGACTTTTGCTTATTTTGCCAACCAAGTTTCATCTTGATCTCTCCACTCTAAGTGTTTTCCAAGATTTCCGGTCCCCCAACTCCCCAATGACACTGGATCTGGTCGGCATTTAACATCTGAGTTACGAGGTCCTTCTAAATATAAAATGTCATTAAGATCTGATCACTTCTTCGTAATTTATAAATACCTCATTTTTTCTAATTTTCAGAATTAACTCCCCCAAAGGGATCGGATTCGTTCTGATTATGTCAAAAACGTATCTAGGACTTGCGCTTATTTTTGCCACCAAGTTTCATCTGGACTTCTCCACTCCAAGCGTTTTCCAAGATTTTAGGTTGATTAGGTTGATAAGGTTTTGATTTGAAGATAAAATATAAATATAACAAGTTTCATGAAGAAAAAACTTAACAGACCACTTGTTTCAAGAAGAAAAACAAATCGACACATATTGACCTCATTTGAAAATTCTGAGATAGTCTATTGATTCGAAAAACTATACGCATATTGAGCCTCCTGTTCAGAGACAGTAAAGCCGTACGGTGGGGCATTCGTTTCTAAAGGTGAAGGTAGTTCTAAAAAATAATACGGTTAACATAGACATTTATTTTAGCAAAAAGACTGTCCCACGCCAAAGTGGTGTTTTCAGCCATTTTGTGGTGCAAAATAACTAATCTAGCCAAAAAAGTCCAAAAACGTCTGTGTCAAAAATTCTGGGATGATTAATTGATTTAACTTTCTCCAAAATACATGCGCATATTGAGCCTTGCGTTCCAGAGACAGTAATGATGCACGGTGACGCATTCGTTTTTAAAGGTACAGGTAGTCCTAAAGAATAATGTTAAAGATAGACATTTATTTTAGCCAAAAAGACTATCCCGCAGCAAAGCGGCGTTTTTAGCAATTTTGATGTGCAAATCAACGATTATGGCCAACAAAAGTCCAAAAAAATATTGTGTGAAAATTTTGAGATAGTTACTTTATTTAGAATAATCGAAGATCTATACGGATATTGAGCCTCGGTTTTCAAAGGTAGTAGTGCCGTATGGTAGCGTATTCGTGTCTAAGAATGCAGGTTGTCTTACAAAATAACGGTTAACATACACATTTTGTTGAGCCATAAAAGACTGTCCCACAGCAAAGCAGCGTTTTCAGCAATTTTGTGGTGCAAAGCAACAATTCTAGCCAAAAGAAAGCCAAAATGCTATTGCTTGAAAATTCTGAGATAGTTAATTCGTTTAGAATTATCAAAAATCCATACACATATGACCCTTTAGTTTCAGAGACAGAAATATCATGCGGTGGGGTATTCGTTTTTAAAGATGCAGGTAGTCTTACAAAATAAAGGGTTAATATGGAAATTTTTTTAGATAAAAAACTGTCACGGCAAAGCGGCTTTTTCAGATATTTTGTGGTGCAAAAGAGCATAGCCAAAAAGCTATTGCGGGAAAATTCTGATATAGTTCATAGATTTAGAATTATCAAAAAATTTTATGCATATTCAGCCTTGAGTTTTAGAGGCAGTAATGGCGCACGGTAGCGCATTCGTTTCTAAAGGTGCAGGTAAACCTAGAAAATAACTGTTATCATAGACATTTATTTTAGCCATAAAAGACTGTCCCACAGCAAAGCGTCGTTTTCAGACATTTTGTGGCTCAATACAACAATCTTAGCCTGAAGAAGGCGAAAATGCTATTTTGTCAATATTCTGAGATCGTTAATTGACTTAGAACTATTGAAAAACTATAAGCATATTGAGCCTCGATGTTCAGAGGCAGTAATGCCGTACGGTATCGCATTCGGTTGTAGGTAGTCATACAAAATTAATGGATAACACAGACAATTATTTTAGCCAAAAAGAGTCCCACAGCAAAGTCATGTTTTAGGCCATTTGTGGTTCAGAACGACAATTCTAGCCGAAACAAGCCCAAAAAAGTTATTGTGCGAAAATTCTAAGATAGTCAATTGATTTAGAGTTATCGAAAATCGATACGCATATTGAGACTCCAGTTCCAGACACAGTGATGGCCTACGGTGACGCATTCACTTTTAAAGGTGCAGGTAGTCCTACACAATAAACGCTTGACATACACATTTATTTTTGCCAAAAAGACTGTCCCACAGCAAAGCGGCGTTCCAGCAATTTTGATGTACAAAACAAATTTCTAGCCAAAAGAAGGCCAAATGCGATTGTGTGAAAATTCTTAGATAGTTAATTCATTTAGAATTATTGAAAATCTATTCGCACATTGAGCCTTGAGTTTTAGAGACAGTAATGCCGTACGGTGGCACATTCTTTTTGAAAGGTGCAAGGGGTCCTACAAAATAAACAGTTAATAGAGACATTTGTTTTAGCCAAAAAGACTTCCCACGGCAAAGCGGCGTTTCCAGACATCTTGTGGTGCAAAGCAACAATTCTAGCCAAAAAGGCCAAAAAGCTATTGTGTGAAAATTCTGATATAGTCAATTGATTTAGAAGTATTGAAAAACTATACGCATATTGAGTTTCGAGTTTCAGAGGCAGTAATACCATATGGTAACTCATTTGTTTCAAAAGATTCAGGTAGTCCTACTGAATGACTGTTGTCATAGACATTTATTTTAGCCATAAAAGACTAAGTAGGCAAAAAATGCTATGCTTTTAAAAATTCGGTGATAGTTAATTGATTTAGAGTTATCGAAAAACTATGAGCATATTGAGCCTCGTGTTTCAGAGGTAGTAATTCCGTACGGTATAAAATAATAAAAAATAGACACATTAAACATAACAATAGGGTTACTGGAGTTTCACAGTGTACAGAATTAAATATGCCGAAAAGTTTCATTTCTTTACCTTATGTACCTTTTTGGGGGGAGATACTTAACCGAATTTTGAGTAAACATGTGATACTTGTTTCCAATCAGTGAGACCATTAGGTAGATCATTAGGACCATTAGAGACCATTAGGTAGTTTCCTTAATTCTGGGAAGGATTTAACCCGGGGAGATTTAGTTAGTGGGGTGTATAAAATTCCTTGTTCTTGTGGAAAGTTTTATATTGGTAGAACTCACCAACAATTTATTGAAAGATTTATTGAACTTCGCAACTCAATAGAAAAAACCTTATAATTAAGAAAGCCTCCTAAAACGTTTGTTTCGGCTCTGCCTGAACATATGTTCTTTCATCCTGAACATTTTATACAATTTGATGAGGCTGCAGCTATTTCAAATGATAGAGGATTTTCTCAATGGACAAGGGAGGCTATAGAAATTAAAGAAACATTAGTGTGCTAATCATTCAATAAATAAAGACAAGGGGAACTTAAATATTGACCCAATTTATGATATTCTTCTGAAAAAAGAACCGATAGTCAATAAGGGAATTAAAATTTCACATAATTACCAAGGCACAAGATTACCTACTGGACCAAAAAGAGTTGCTTTTATATTAGCCAAAAAGAGGATTATTTCACAACAGAATAGTTAATTTAGTTTCAATTTTGTTAATTTTTCCTCAGTTGCTTTGATGTTCGCATTGAAGTAACTCTAATAGCTTCTTTTCCCTACGTGGATCAGTAGCGACAATTGTATTTATTATTATTGGTTGTGGTTTTATTTGTTTTTAGTTTAGTGTTTTTTGTTTTTATCTTGTGCTGTCGACGCCTAGTTTAGATACAGGCGAAGTATCCGCGTTATTTTAGTCTTTCGCCTCTTTTCTCTCTATTGGCCCCAGTCTCGTTTGAGATTTTTTTTTCGTGGAGTTTTATCTCTTTTTGTTGATTGTTGTCATGTCTGGCCAGTTCGGCTTAAGAGCTTTCATGGGAGTACTTTACAAGATAAAATATGGCACGCAAAGGAGAATTTCCTGCCCAGATTCTAGAACGATTAAACAGTTCACATGTTTCCAAGCCTTTCCATATAAGAGAGAAAGTATCCCAATGCCATTGATTTTTTGCTGTATAAGATACACCTGCATGTTACAGTGCTATTGATTTTCTGAAGTGACCTAGACAGGTTAACTTAGCTACTGAATCAATTAGATGTTACAGTAATTGGATTTAGGTTTTCATTGCATAAATGATTGCGTATTAAAGATTCGTCCTTGAACAAAAATCTAAAGAATTAAGGCTTTTGTACAAAAATTTACAAGCATTATTTAAATGCAGAAAAAAAAATAAAACACAACAAACGAAAAAAACAAAACGTGAAAAAGCTTAGAAAGGGTAAAATACAGCAAAAATAACCATGAATGAAAGAAAAGTGGGAACCATAGCAACCAATTCCAGAGGAGGGGCTTATTATTAGAGATAAATTTAAGCCATATTAAGAGGTGTTAATAAAAACGGATCGCTTCTCTTGCTCTATTAGACGCACCTGCGAGAAAAAAGACACACTTTTACATTCAGTTATTTCTGAGTTTATAACGCAAATGCCGCGTTTCTTTGAGCCAAGACTACGCGTATTTCACGCCACCGTGACAATATGTGGCTAGCCCATCCTAGCAAGCAAATCCGGAGGAGGGAGGGCGTTACTAGAGGGCAATGTTTCATTTAAGCTTTTGTTCAGGTTTTATAAAGCTCCTGTGAGCAAAAATTAAGAATTTTGCACTTTTTGCTATAAGAAAGGCTATGGATGCATGTGTGCTGTGGGACAGTCTTTTTGACTAAAATAAATGTCTGTGTTAGCTGTTTATTTTGTAGGACTACCTGCAACTTCAAAAACGAATTTACCGTACGGCATTACTGCATCTAAAACTCGAGGCTCAATATGTGTATAGTTTTTTGATAATTCTAAATCAATTAAATATCTCCGAATTTCAACAAAATATGATTTTGGCCTTCTTTAGTTTAGGATTGTTGTATTGCACCACAAAATGGCTGAAACTGCCGGTTTGCTGTGGGACAGTGTTTTATGGCTAAAACATGTGTCTATCTTAACCGTTATTTTATAGGACTAACTGCACCTTTAGAAACGAATGCGCTACCATACGGCATCACTGCCAATGAAACTTAAGAGTCAATACACGTATAGTTTTTCGATAACTCTAAATCCATCGAATATCTCAGAATGTTCTCACAATTTGCCTTGTTTTGGCTAAAATTGTTTTTTTAACCGTAAAATGGCTAAAAACGCCACTTTGTTGTTGGAGACTGTTAGGCTAAAATAATCTATTTGTAATAAGCGTTTGTTTTGTAGGACTACCTGCACCTTTAAAAATGAATTAATAACCATACGGTATTACTGTATCTGAAACACAAGGCTCAATATGTGTATAGATTTTTGATTATTCTAAATCCATTAACTATCTCAGAATTTTTGACACAGTAGAACTTTCGCCTTCTTTTGGTTAGAATGGCCGAAAACATTGCTTTGCTGTGACATAGTCTTTTAGGGCTAAAATAAATTTGTATTAACCATTATTTTGCAGGACTACATGTACCTTTTAAAAACGAATGCGCTACCGTACGGCATTATTGCCTCTGAAACTCTAGGGTCAATATGTTTATAGGATTTCGATAACTCTATATCAATTGGCTATCTCAGAATTTTCACACAATAGCTTTTTTGGACTTCTTTTGACTAGAATTTTTCTTTTACACCTCAAAATGGCTGAAAACATCGCTTTGCTATGGGACTGTCTTTTGGCTAAAATAAATGTCTATATTATCCGTTTATTTTGTAGGACTACCTCCAACCTCGAATGCACTACCGTATGGAATTACTACCTCTGAAAATTGAGGCTTAATATGCTTATAGTTTTCGATAATTCTAAATCTATTAACTATCTCACAATATTAGCATGGCATTTTTGCATACAACATTTTTGACACAATAGCATTTTCGCCTACTTAGTCTTTTATGGCTAAAATAACTGTCTATGACAACAGTCATTTAGTAGGACTACCTGAATCTTTTGAAACAAATGAGTTACCATATGGTATTACTGCCTCTGAAACTTGAGTCTCTATATGCGTATAGTTTTTCAATAATTCTAAATCAATTGACTATATCAGAATTTTCACACAATAGCTTTTTGGCCTTTTTTGGCTAGAATTGTTGTTTTGCACCAAAAAATGTCTGGAAACGCCACTTTGCCGTGGGACAGTCTTTTTGGCTAAAATAAATGCCTCTATTAACCGTTTATTTGTAGGACTACTTGCACCTTTAAAAACGAATGCGCTGCCGTACGGCATTACTGTCTCTAAAACTCAAGGTTCAATGCACGAATAGATTTTCGATAATTCTAAATGAATTAACTATCTAAAAATTTTCATACAATAGCATTTTTGCCGTCTTTTGGCTAGAATTTTTGTTTTGCACATCAAAATTGCTGGAACGCCGCTTTGCTGTGGGACAGTCTTCTTCGCTAAAATAAATGTCTATGTTAACCATTTATTATGTAGGACAAACTGCACATTCAAAAGCGAATGTGTCACCGTACGCCATCACTCTCTCTGCAACTGGAGGATAAATATGTGTATGGATAATTCTAAGTCAAATAACTATCCCAGAATTTTCACAAAATAACTTTTTGACCATTTTTGGCTGAAATTGTTGTTTTGTAAAAATAATGACTGAAAACGCGACTTTATTGTGGGACAGTCTTTTTGGCTAAACTAAATGTGTGTGTTAGCCGTTTATTTTGTAGGACAAACAGCAATTTTAAAAACGAATGCGCTACCGTACAGTATTGGTGCCTCTGGAGGCTAAGTGTAGTCTTTCTGATGATTCCGAATCAATTTCAGAATGTTCAAACAATTTCATTTTGGCCTTCTTTTGGCTAGAATCGTTGTTTTGCACCACAAAATGGCTGAAAATGACACTTTGCTGTGGGACAGTCTTTTTGGCTAAAATAAATGTTTATATTAACCGTTATTTTGTAGGACTACTTGCACTTTAAAAACGAATGCGCAACCATACGGCTCTCCAAAACAAAATTGTTCTCTAAAACACAAGGTTCGATATGCGTATAGACTTTTTATAGTTCCGAATCAATTGACCATCTCACAATTTTCACACAATAGTATTTTGGCCTTCTTTTGGTTAGAAAGATTATTTTGCGCGACAAATTTGCTGAAAACATCGCTTAGCGGTGGGAGTCATTAATGGCTAAAATAACTGTCTATATTAACATTATTTTTAAGGCTACCTATACCTTTTAAAAAACGAACACACTGCAGTTCTTCATTACTGCATCTGAAACTCAAGGACCAATTTGCGTATAGATTTTCGATAACAAATCAATTGACTATCTTAAAATTTTCACATAATAGCTTTTTTGAACTTCTTTCGGCTAGAATTGTTGTTTTGCACCACAAATGGCCTAAAGTATGACTTTGCTGTCGGACAGTCGTTTTGGCTAAAATAATTGTCTATGTTAACCGTTAATTTTGTAGGACTACCCACAACCAAATACGATACCGTAAGGCACTAATGCCTCTGAAACTCCTGGCTCAATATGCTTATAGTTTTTCATTAATTCTAAATCAATTAACTATCTCAGAATACTGACACAATAGCATTTTCACCTTCTACAGGCTAGGATTGTTGCATTGCACTGCAAAATGTCTGAAAACGACGCTTTGCTATGGGACAGTCTTTTATGGCTAAAATAAATGTCTATGATAACAGTTATTTTGTAGGTGTACCCGCACCTTTAGAAACGAATGCGCTAACATACGCTATTACTGCCTCTAAAACTCAAGGCTGAATATGCATAAAGTTTTTCGATAATTCTAAATCAATGAACTATATCAGAATTTTCACACAATTGCTTTTCGGCCTTTTTTTGGCCATGTTGTTTTGCACCACAAAATATCTGAAAACGCCGCTTTGCCGTGGGATAGTTTTTGGCTAAGAAAATTTCTATATTAACCCTTAATTTCGTAAGACTACCTGCAACTTTCAAAACGAATGCCCCACCGCACGCTATTACTGTATCTAAAACTTTTTGATAATTCTAAATGAATTAACAATCTCAGAATTTTCAAACAATAGCATTTTGGCCTTCTTTTGGCTAGAATTGTTGTTTTGCACCACAAAATTGCTAAGAACGCTGATTTGCTCTGGGACAATCTTTTATGGCTCAACAAAATGCATATGTTAACCGTTATTTTGTAAGACTACCTGCATTCTTAGAAACGAATACGCTACCATACGGCATTACTGCCTTTGAAACCCGAGGCTCAATATGCGTGTAGATTTTCGATAATTGCAATTAAAGTAACTATCTAAAAATTTTCACACAATATCTTTTTGGACTTTTATTGGCTACAATCATTGATTTGAACATCAAAATTGCTGAAAACGCCGGTTTACTGCGGGACAGTGTTTTTGGCTAAAATAAATTTCTACGAATGCGCTACCTTACTGTATTAATGCCTCTAGAACTCGAGGCTCAATATGCTTATGGATTTTGGATAATTCCAAATCAATTAACTATCCCGGAATTCCCACGCAAAAGCTTTCTGGACTTCATTGGCTAGAATTGTTATTCTGCCCCACAAAATAACTGAAAACAACACTTTGGTATGGGACAGTCTTTTTGGCTAAAATAAATGTCCAAGATAACCGTTTATTTTTTTGGATTACCTGCACCTTTTAGAAACGAATGCCCCACCTTACGGCTTTACTGTCGCTGAAACAGGAGGCTCAATATGCGTATAGTTCTTCGAATCAATAGACTATCAAAATTTTCAAATAAGGCCAATGTATGTCGATTTGTTTTTCTTCATGAAAATAGTTGTATTTATATTTTATCTTCATGTAAGTGTTTTATGTTGATTTATCTACGATAAATTTGTTGCATATTTATTTTTTGTCGGTAAACTTGTTCTGCACTATTCTTATGGCACTTGGTATTTACCAATTAACTTATAGCGATCGCAAGTTCTGTCGGTTGGTCTGTCTGTCCCGGTTTTGTTAGTTTAGGCACTTCCAATTAGGAAATAGTTGCTTCCCCGATTCGACCATCTGGGGGAGTGGAGGGACGGTTAATTGTGAAAAATTAGAAAAATTGAGGTATTTTTAACTTACGAAGGGTTGATCGGAACGGGGGATCGGTCGAACGGGTGAAAGGATCATTTAACATTTAGAAGGATATCGTGTCTCAGAGCTCTTATTTTAAATACCAACCGGATCCGTTGATATTAGGGGGAGTTGGAGGGGGAAACCTAAAATCTTGGAAATCGCTTAGAGTGAAGAGATCGGGATGAACCTGACGGGAAAAAGAAGTAAAAGTCCTAGATACGTGATTGACATAATCGGAGAAAATGAGGTATTCTCAACTTGTGAAGGAGCGATCGAATCTTAATAAAATTTCATATTTAGAAGGATCTCTTAACTCAGATCTTTGATTTTAAATCCTGATTGGATCCAGTTTCATTGGGGGGAGTTGGGGTGGGGGGAACCGGAAATCTTGGAAAACGCTTAGAGTGGAGAGATCAGGATGAAACTTGGTGGGAAGAATAAGCACAAGTCCAAGATTCGTGACTGACATAACCGAAACGGATCTGCTCTCTTTGGGGGAGTTGTGGGGGGGGGGGTAATTCGGTAAAATTAGAAAAGATGAGGTACTTGTAACTTACGATTGGGTGATTAGATCTTAATGAAATTTGATATTTAGTAGGATCTTGTACTTCAGAGTTGATTTTTACAATCCTGACCAGATCCTGTGACATTTAGGGCCTGCAAATCGGGCCCTAAGGGCCTGATTTGGCTTATTTTAGAAAATAGGGGTAATACCCCCTAAAAGTCATAGAACCTTAACGAAAATCACACCATCCGTTTCAGCGTATCAGAGAACCGTAATGTAGAAGTTTCAAGCTCCTATCTACAAAAATGTAGTATTTTCCAATTTTTGCAAGAAGACAGGTTGGCAGGCCCTGAGGATTTTTTCTAGGTCTTTAAAAAATATAACTAAAGAAATTTTCAGGAAAACATTTGCATAAGTAAACTAACACTTCCTATTATGTAAAAACATCTGCATCCGGAAAAAAATTGATAACACTTGTTCGCCGTTAAACTTCTTCGTGATTAACGATGTGGAAGAAAAGAGTAGGGACTATGTGTGTTTTGGAAGTGCCTATGGCTGCACTGCTATTAAGCTTGATGAATTTTGTACATAGAATAAGCATTAAAATTTGATTCTTTTTTATGCATCTATTGGTATCAAAACTCCTTATTTACAGTTTGTTACCACGAACTGTTTAATATTTATCCAGTTGAACTCAATTTTCTTGCATACGATTTATTATTCAATTTATCACACTTACTAATTACTCAATTTTAATTTACTACTCAATTTATTACATAATCCTTTGACGGGATCATATATTCGTGCAATCACATACCTGCCCGCTAAGACAGATATACAGCGCATCAAGAGATAAAAAAATAACAGCAACAGAAGTATGCTATTTAAGGTGATATCTACGACCGTTACGAAGGGGGGGGGGTGCACCATCAGAATAGCGATGATTATATTTGGAAAGAGCGTCTATTAGGGAATGAAAAGATACTTACTATCTATTTGTTAATATAGTGTTTCCTTCAGAAGAGCCAAACTCTAGGACATTATTGATAAAGGAAAGCAGTACGCCTGTCTAGCTCTTTAGCGTTTTTAAAATCATTATTCCTGGCGGAGCTGAGATTGTGTCGCATTCTAAAGTAAAACTTTAATTTATATATACATATTTATTTCAAAGGCATGCAGAACTATGTAATCGAAGCTGGGTCTCCGTATGGGCTACCGCTCAATGAAATAGTCCTTCCTCAACATTTAAAGGAACTAGGATATCAAACAAAAGCAGTTGGAAAATGGCATTTAGGATCCTTTTCAAGACCGTTTTTGCCCACTAACAGAGGATTTGAATCTCACTATGGCTATTGGCTTGGATTCAAGGATTACTATGATCATACAAACGCTGAAAATGTTTAAGTACCATTTGGAATATATTATTCATTTGCAACAAATATTTTAAATAATCTGAGGTTTAAGGGCGTAGATATCCTCTTGCATCCTCTGATTACGCCCATGGGTGTTGTCGAGCTCAAAATGACAATATAGAATTAAAATTTGGACAATTTCCAGACTTCCCGACCTAGGTCTAATAGACCCTAAATATTTTTGGAAACTAAACTTAAAAATTAATCAAAGCTAAACTTATCAGCGTGTAACTGATTTACTCTATTTTTTAAATGGATGATGCACTGTATTTGGATTGTTGACAGGTAAATTAGTTTCTCCACGACCCTCTAAATCTATCTTTAACCTAAATTGATTTTTTTTAAATTTAGTGTTTTATCTAGAAAATCAGTGCCATTTTATATTTCACCACTTAAGCCATGGAGGGGTCCACACAACCAAAAACCTGCAAATCTAAAAAATTGACTTTTAGAGCAATATTTTTGCATTTTGTTGAGTGATCCATTTGCGCAATATTTGGAGAAAAAAAAAGAAAGAACCGGGGTCTTAATTTTAGTGGTGGCAGAAACATCATATACTTTGGCTTGTTTTTTTTTTGTCATAATGAAAGCCAAATCTTAATTTCTTTTGATTGTTCGGGTGGTGGGACAAAACCTTCTTTTTCTTCCAACAATTTTCCTAGTCCAGGCTTTTGATTTTCAAAGATATGGTAAGCATTGGTGACCACCTTTGTTTCTTTCAAATTGTTCAGGTGGTTGGACGAAAACTTCTTCGGTTGCCTCGGCTTGTCTTTTGTCATTATGAAAGACATATTGCCGAACCTTTTTCAAACAGTTCGTCGTAACTAATCAAACAGTTCAAGGTAACGAACTGTAATAAGAAGCGACCCGGCTCAATAGTAACCAAAACTCTAAAAACGGAATTTTCATACCAGTAGTTACATTCAAAAGAATCGCATTTTAATGCTGATTTAAATATATAAGTTTCATCAAGTTTAGTCTCACCCATCAAAAGTTACGAGCCTGAGAAAATTTTCCTTAATTTAGGAAATAGGAGGAACACCCCTTAAAAGTCATAGAATCTTAGCGAAGATCACACCATCAGTTTCAGCGTATCAGAAAACCCTATTGTAGAAGTTTCAAACTCCTATCTACAAAAATGTAGTATTTTGTATTTTTTGCCAGAAGACAGATCACGGACGCGTGTTTATTTGTTTGTTTTTTTTCTCCAGGGGTGATCGCATCGACCCAGTGGTCCTAGAATGTCGCAAGAGGGCTCGTTACAACAGGACTTAAAAGTTCTAGCGCTCTTTTTAAGTGACTAAAAAAATTGAAGGGCACATAGGCCCTCTCCCATGCTCATTTTTTCCCAAAGTCACCGGATCAAAATCCTGGGATAGCCATTTTATTCAGCATACACGAAAAACCTAATAACTATGTCTTTGGGGACGACTTACTCCCCCACAGGCCCCGTGGGAGGGGTTGAAAGTTACACTCTTTGACCAGTGTTTACATATAGTAATGGTTATTGGGAAGTGTACAAACGTTTTCAGGGGGATTTTTTTGGTTCGGAGGGAGGAGTTGAGGGGAGGGAGTTATTAGAGGGTAAATCTCCATGGATGAATTTCTCAGGGGGGAAGAGAATTTCCTTGATGGGGGTTCAGGATTTTCTAGCATTATTTAAACAAAAAAGAAAAAACAAATATGGAAAAGACTTTTCAACTGAAAGTAAGGAGCAGCATTAAAACTTAAAACGAACAGAAATTATTACGCATTTGAGGGGCTCACCTCCTCCTAATATGTCGCTCTTTACGCTAAAGTATTTTTAGTAATTTCAACTATTTATTCTACGGCCTTTGTGATTCAAGGGTCATTCTTAAGGAATTGGGACTAAATTTTTAGCTTTAGTGTAAAGAGCGAAGTATTGACGAGGGGGCGAACCTTCTCATATACTTAATAAAAACATACGAATATAGAAGTTCGTTACGTAAGTTAATTTGTAAGTTACGTATATTTTTTACTAATAAAGACGTTCGTAAAAAATCAAAAGTTCTAGTTGCCTTTTTAAGTAACCAAATAATTGGAGGGCAACTAGACTTCCTCTCCCGATCCTTTCTGTCTCAAAATCGTCCGATCAAAACAATGAGAAAGCCATTTAGCCAAAAAAAAACGCAAATTTTGTTTTAATTATTCATGTGCGGATAGCCAAAATAAAAACATGCATTAATACAAAAAGTTCAAAAATTAAATAAAAAACAAGTTTTTTAACTGAAAGTAAGGAGCGACGTTAAAACTTAAAACGAACAGAACTTACTCCGTATATGAAAGGGCCTGTTCCCTCCTCAACGCCCCACTCTTTACGCTATAGTTTTTTACTCTTTAAAAAGTAGAGTTGAGAGAAAGAGTCAAACATTTTTTATTTAATTTCTATTAATTGTTCATGTGGTGAGACAGAAACTTCTTTATCTTCCAGCGATTTGTCTATTCCAGGCTTTTGATTTTCAAATGTACGGTAGGCATTAGTGACCACTTTTTTTCTTCTAATTGTTCAGGTGGAGGAAAAAAAACTTCTTCTTTTGCGTCGGCTTGTCTTTTTTCATTATGAAAGACATATCGCTGAATCTCTTTTTTTTTAATTTTTCAGGTGGTAGGTACAAAATATCTCTGTCTTTCAAAGATTTATCTTGTCCATGTTTTTGATTTTCAAAGGTATGTTAGGTATTGATGACCTTGTCCAGGTCAAAATCCAAAACTCAGTCATCATTGCTATCACTTTCAATTTGTTTGGTTCGTTTTACCTCGGCTTGTCTTTCGTCATTATGAAATACATATCGCCGAACCTTTGTTTTTTAACAAAGTTGTGGTAGGGATTTATAACCTTACCCATGTCAAAATTTCAAACCCAATCATCATCCCTATGATTTTCAGTTTTGACACGTTTTGAGTTTCGCTGTCCAGGTTGATTTTCATTGACTCGCTCACATGTACGGCATCGCATGTCTTCTATCCGCGTTTGTCTTTGCTCATCATTTTCATTTCCGACACGCCGCCGCTGTTCTGCTAACTGCGTGTGTATTTGTTCTTCCTTTTTCATTTTTGACTTACTCACTTGCTTGGTATCGCATGTCTTCTAACCGCGTGTTTCTTTGCTCTTCATTTCATTTTTAATACGCTCTAATTGTCGTTTCCGCACATCTTCTAACCGTATCTTTGCTCTTCATTTTCATTTCGCCGCCGGGTCCCAGTACTCGCCTCACGGCAGGTTTCTTTATATGGATTCTCACTGTAATTTGTCTTCTAAATGCAGACAATTTGGGCCCTTTCTTTCATGACGTCCAAATGGGCCTTAAATTAGAAGTAGTGCCTTTGTGAACTTGCGTTTTTTTTATCGGACCTTTGACTTTTGCTTCGGCTTGTGTTTCGTCATTATGAAAGACATATCGCCGAACCTTTGTTTCTTTTAATTGTTCAGGTCTTGGGACAAGAACTTCTTCTTTTGCCTCGGCTTGTCTTTTGTCATTATGAAAGATATATCGCCGAACCTTTGTTTCTTTTGATTGTTCGGGTGGTGGGACAGAAAAGTCTTTTATTTCAACGATTTATCTAGTCAGGTTTTTGATTTTCAAAGGTATGGTAGGTATCAATGACCTTATCCATGTCTAAATCCAAAACCTAATAATCATCGCTATCACCTCGGCTTGTCTTTCGTGATTATGAAATACATATCGCCAAACCTTTGTTTTTAACAAAGATATGGTAGGCATTGATGTCCTTATCCATGTCAAAATCCCAAACCCAATTGTCATTGCTATCATTTTCAGTTTTGACACGTTTTGATTCTCTCTGTCTGGTTCGATTTTCATTGACTCGCTCACATTTTTGGTGTCGCATGTCATCTAACCGTGTGTGTCTTTGCTCTTCTTTTTTATTTTTGACACACGACCGCTGTTCTTCTTACCGCGTGTGTATTTGATGTTCATTCTCATTTTTGAATCGCTCATATACTTAGTCTCACGTGCCTTAACCACGTGCGTCTTTGCTCTTCATTTTTATTTTTGACTCAATCACATGCTCGGTGTTGCATGTCTTCTAACCGCGTGTTTCTTTGATCTTCATTTCATTTTAGACACGTTCTAATTGAAGTATTTTTAATTGAAATACTTACATGATGTACTAACATCGCACATGACGTCATTTGCAAAAATCAAATTAAGTCTCTTAACGAATTTTCTCAAACTTTTGACCTATCTAAGTCGTTTTTAATGCGAGAATATCACAAGAACCAAAATCAAGGCCCTTAAAAAAATTTCTCAGGCTTCTGACCTATCAAGATCGTTTTCTAATGCGAGAATATCACAAGATACCAATTTTCCCGAAACAATATTGAGGCGTTTTCGAGAAAAAATACATAATTATTGCTCACTTATAAACATAGTATAAATAATTGATGCATTGGGACATAACCTTCTTTTTCTTCCAACGATTTATCTAGTCCGGAATTTTGATTTTCAAAGGTATGGTTGAACATTGATGGCCTTATTTATGTTAAAATCCAAAACCCAATAATCATCGCTATCATTTTCAATTTGTTGGGGTCTTTTTACCTCGGCTTGTCTTTCGTCAATATGAAATACATATTGCCGAATCTTTGTTTTTTAACAAAAGCATGGTAGGCACTGATGAGCTTATGCATTTCAAAATCCCAAACCCAATCAAGGTCGCTATCATTATCAATTTTTACACGTTTTGATTCTCGCTGTCCAGGTTGATTTTCATTGACTCACTCACATATTTTGTATCGCATGTCTTCTAACCGCATGTGTCTTTGCTTTTCGTTTTCATTTTTGACTTGCTCAGATGCTCGATGTCGTATGTCTTCTAATTCCAATTTTTGGCCTTCCAACAGACATTAAATTATAAATAATTGATGCATTGGAAGCTAAACAATCTTATTTATGCTATGCATGACATCATGTTAGAAAATGCTTATATGATGTCATAAGAAATGATTATATAACATAGTACATGACGTCATTTGCAAAACCAAATTAAGGCTCTTATCGAATCGAGACGGCGAAGTGGAATTTTGGCCTAAATATATTTTTCATTTATTAGTTTTCATCTTTTTGTAAGTTTTCATCTTTTATTAGTTTTCATCTTGTTGTAAATCAGCTCGTTTTGCTACGTTTTCTTGTATTGTCGTGTCTAGCCAGTGCGATCTCGCAAATTCCTTTCTGACTTATCCCCGCTTCCCTTTCCCCCTCTCGTGGGTACCCTTGTCTGATGCATTGCTATCTGAAGTACTTCCATCTCGAATCGCTTAACTAGGGCGATAAAACAAATCCACATTGTGCTTATTTTCATGTTTAGGTTTGCAACATTTGGGTTAATGGGTTAATAAACCCATCTTTCTCTCTGTCGCAACTATTTTAACACAATTAAAGTAAAACTATAGGGGAATTATAATGAAGCCACGTGAAGAGTTTTGTGGAAGGGTTCCACCTTCTAAAACGTGAGAAATTCCAAAAAGACGTGTACCTTTTCATGATGCCGTGACTCTGAGAAACAAGGTAAACGACATTACCCCATAAAATAAACTGAACCCCTCTGCAAAAAACTGTCTTATTCAAAACTGAAAAATTCCAAGCTATCTTCTAAGTCTTTGAAATGTAGTAAGTAAAACTAAGGTAAATACTTCACAAAAGAAGAAGAAGAAAAAAAAAAGAACACAGACGTAAATGCCCTAGAAATCAATTTTGTCTCCAGCAATTGAAATTGATTTTATCTTCAATATATTCAATTGTAGGTATTAAGAACAATTACATACAAGCAGCAATGTTTTTAGGCCTCATAATCTAGGTGGAGGGCCAGGTTTGCCAAAGGGTTTGGGTCCCAATTTTTTTTATGTTACATACCTATAATATAAAATAATAGGAATTTGATATCAGATAAGACACTATTTGCATTTGGAATTGGTTTAACCACTATTTTCGAAATTTATATCTGCCTTTAAAACTGGGAGTGGGCTTACCCAACTCAGGGGTGGAACTATCACTTTCTGCAAGGCCTTAGCAATGTAAGTGTCCTTAGCCGCCCTTGCAGAAAAAAGAAACTAACTAAAACTTCCCCAAAATCATCTGCAAAACTATAAATACAAACTATACGTGAGTAAAATTTTAGGCCAAGTTGTTATCAATATTTATTTTATATTAGGGAATGTGGGGTTTGGATCTGCATGATGGCTTGGAAGACGATTGGTCAGAATTTGGCAACTATACCACTCGACTATTTACTCGCAAAGCAGAAGAGATTATTGAAAACCACAGTCCAGAAGAAGGACCCTTGTTTCTTTATCTGGCCCATCTGGCGGTCCATTCTGCGAATCCGCATAGTCCATTGCAAGCGCCAAGAGAGACGGTAAAAAGGTTTGAATACATCGAAGACAAGAATCGAAGGATCTTTGCAGGTTTGAAGTCCAGTTTTACTCTAGCTAATATTATTGTGTCTTTGTTATTGATCTTTATTTCTTCCTTTTCTTAGCTATAAATCAGCATTCATAAAAAGAACTAAACAAAGAAAATTAATAAACGACCCGGGTCAATAGTAACCAAAACTCAAAAAAATGGAATTTTGATACCAATAGCTACATCAAAAGAATCGAATTTTAATGCTGATTTTAAATATATAAGTTTCATCAAGTTTAGTCTTACCCATCAAAAGTAACGAGCCTGAAAAAAATTTGCCTTATTTTAGAAAATAGGGGGAAACAACCCCTAAAAGTCATAGAATCTTAACGAAAATCACACCATCAGATTCAGCGTATCAGAGAACACAATTGCAGAAGTTTCAAGCTCCTATCTATAAAAATGTGGAATTTTATATTTTTGGCCAGAAGACAGATCACGGATGCGTGTTTATTTGTTTGTTTTGTTTTTTTTTTCCAGGGGTTATCGTATCGACCCGGTGGCTCTAGAACCTTGCAAGAGGGCTCATTCTAACGGAAATGAAAAGTTCCAGTGACCTTTTTAAGTGACCAAAAAATTGGAGGGCACCTAGGCCCCCTCCCACTCTAATTATTTTCCCAAAACCGCCGGATCAAAATTCTGAGATAGCCCTTTTATTCAACATAGTCGAAAAAACCTTATAACTATGTCTTTGGGGACGACTTACTCCCCCACAGTCCCCGTGAGAGGGGCTACTAGTTACAAATTTTGACCAGTGCTTACATATAGTAATGGTTATTTGGAAGTGTACAGACGTTTTCAGGGGGATTTTTTGGTTGGAGGAGGGGGTTGAGAAGAGGGGGATAATTTCGGGGAACTTTCCTTGGAGGAATTTGTCATGGGTGAAGAAAATTTCCATGAAGGGAGCGCAGGATTTTCTAGCATTATTTAAAAACAAAACAATGAAAAAATAAATATGAAAAATTTTTTCATCTAAGAGTAAGGAGCAGCATTAAAATTTCAAACGAACAGAAATTATTACATATATGATGGGCTCACCTCCTCCTAATAACTCGATCTTTACGCTAAAGTATTTTTAGTAATTTCAACTATTTATTCTACGGCTTTTGTGATTCAGGGGTCATTTTTAAGAAATTGGGACAAAATTTACGCTTTAGTGTAAAGAGCAAGGTACTGACGTGGGGTAAACCCCCTCATATACGTAATAAAAACATGAGAATACAGAAGTTCGTTACATATGCTAATTTGTAAGTTACGTATATCTTTTACTAATAAAAACATTCGTAAAAAATTAAAAGTTCTAGTTGCCTTTTTAAGTAACCAAAAAATCGGAGGGCAACTAGGCCTCCTCCCTCGCTCCTTTTTTCCCAAAACCATTCGATCAAAACTATGAGAAAGCCATTTTGCCAAAAAAAATAAATATGCAAATTTCGTTTTAATTATTCATCTGCGGAGAGACAAAATCAAAACATGCATTGATTCAAAAGCGTTCAGAAATTAAATTAAAAAAAAAGTTTTTTTTAACGGAAAGTAAGTAGTGACATTAAAACTTAAAACAAGCAGAAATTACTTCGTATATGAAAGGAGCTGCTTCCTCATCAACGCCCCGCTCTTTATGCTAAAGTTTTTTACTGTTATAAAAAGTAAAGTTAAGAGAAAGAGTCAAACTTTAGCGTAAAGAGCGGGGCGTTGATGAGGAAGCAGCCCCTTTCATATACGAAGTAATTTCTGTTCGTTCTAAGTTTTAATGTCGCTCCTTACTTTCCGTTAATCAGAATCATAGAGTGCTTTCACAGTGAGAAATTTCTAAATACAACATAAAATTTTTGTCGCTGATGATCAAAGCAGTATCGGTTTACCAGTTTAGTAAATGTTTACTTATAAGCATTAAGAGTAAGTTGAACTAAATCTGATATCAAAGATTTAGTAGTTCAATAATATTCCAAGTTTTTGGAACAATCTCTAAGATTTTTCTTTGTGGAAATGGGGGGGGGGTTAAAGTTTCTATATTACCTCAAATTTGCACTTTTGAGAAAAGTTGACCTTTGACATTTTTCCATGGTACTGAACATTTGATTCCAGAATACAGCCTTTTAGAATATATAGTATCCAACACAAAGAAGAATAAAAAAAGATTCGGTTTCCAAGAACAGTTTCCAAGTACCACTAGGATTTCCCAATGTCGGAAATCTCGCAGTTATACTCTATGATATCTATTTTTTGGCGAAATAAACCCATTTTTCATATTAACATTACATTTTAAATGTTTGCATGCCACTGACAGCGGTTATGTGGAATTAAAAACAACTAAGTTTTATTTTAACCTAAAACTCCATTTCATAAGTATGTCCGCTACTCAATCCCATTTATTTACTTTGATATTTAATAGAGTATCTTAGAAGAGGCTCATCTTTCCGAGGAAAATAATCTCTTAAAAAAAAAAAAAAAACAGCAACAAAACATAAATTAAAAAAAGTAGTATTTTACTATCTATTCAAATCTTTTCAGTAGTTATTGGTACATTTTAAGCTACTCCTAAATACAAACCACTAAAAATAGAATCTCCAGATACGATTCAGTTTAGAAATCTATGCTAAATTGCTTATGAGTTAAATTAGCTGAAAATGACTATCGCAATTGTTTTTGTATCAAAGTATTTGGTCGAAAATTTGATTTTGTGAATTAAATATTATTCGAGCACTTTTATTTTTAGCGATGGTTTATGAGCTCGACTTATCCATTGGAAGGGTAGTTAAGAAGCTTTCCCAAAAGAATCTCTTGAAAGACACCATTATCGTCTTTTCTTCAGATAACGGGGGACCAGCTGCAGGTTTCAACCAGAACGCTGCTTCAAACTGGCCTCTAAAAGGAGTAAGTTCTTTTCTGTGCATTAGAGTCAAGAGAAATAAAATATTTGTCATAAGGCAACCTGTGTCATATATATATATATATATATATATATATATATATATATATATATATATATATATATATATATATATATATATATATATATTCATTGAACATAACCTTCAATAAAAACTTCTATGAAAATTGTCAAACGTTTCTGAAGCATATAAGTTACAGAGCGTGTCGTTTTTGAACGCAGTTATTAAAATTTGAACTTTATATTGGTAATCAGTGACTTCACAGATCTTCAAATAGGAACTTTACTTGAAATCAAACATCAACTTAGAAATACATATTATCACCTTTTGGTAAAAAGATAAATCTACCACAATAACCGTCTTTTTTTTCTGTAACACTGTCCTAACATGGCAAGAGAAACATTATGAAAACTAACAGCATAAAGCATCATGGTACAGGTTTTTCTTCACACTTAAATGTAAATGATACGAATTTAAGCTTTATCATTCAAATTGTCTCCAGAAGAAGAAGAATGCATAACTGGTTACAATGTAATTATCCTGAGTTTACTAGAATTTATTACTCAACCAAAAATTACCTCTTATGTAGGTTAAAAATACACCATGGGAAGGAGGAGTCCGAATGGCTGGCTTAGTATGGGCTAATAACCTTGAACAACCAGGACGAGTTTATACCAATCTTATGGATATGGTAGATTGGCTTCCTACACTATACGGTGCAGCAGGTAAGCTTTTAGTTGGATTTTTTTTTTGCAGTAAATTTATAAAAAAGTACTGGTTAAATATTTGAACAGTAACACTATTATACTGATAAAATATACTGGAATGTTCTATGAGTAAAAGATATCAGGTTTTAATTTATTTTTTAAGGAAGCTGGTAAAATCTATTACTGGAAAAACATGGGACTGTGGTTTAAGACGACTTGTTACAAGACACTCTCATTCAAGGTTTTCTGATCCTTAAGGCAAATATATCTGTGAAACTGACAGAGATTCGCACTCTGTTGGCCCGGGTGGCTTTGCGCTAAGATAAGTGGCAGGTAGAGAGTCCCAACTTGGCATCAACAATTGGGTTCAGTCAAATTGTGCGTTCAACGAGTAACCACAATTCTTGGGGCATTTCGGCAAATTACTGCCAAATGGGATACTCTGAAAATGATTTTAATAAATGTTTGTTTTACCAACATAACTAAAAAAAAAAAAACTAAATATAAATTCCTCTTTTAAAAGAGCTTTAATCAAAAAAAGCTCAGACTACGTCCACACTTTCTCACCAGTTAAGAAAAATGTTTCAATTAACTTAAGTGTGGTCTGGTCTCATGAATGTCCTGATTTTACGCCAAAATAGCGCAAGTCACAAGACATTCTTGCACTATAAAAATTTAGATCTGAATATATATCTTTTGTTGTTTGTTTTTTGTTATGTAAATTTCCTATGGCCCACGGGCTTTTTCTGGAATAAATTATTATTATTATTATAATACTATAATTATGGCTATTCTTTGAGGACAAAATAAGAACTAGAGAAGAAAGGCTTTAGTAATTTGATGAAAAGTAGAATATCCCCTAATGTTCTAAAAAATAAAAAAATAATGTAGCCTATTGCTACCAGGAAAATTTTAATTTTTAATGACTACAGTTGGAAGTATGCGGCAATCATGTTGTCCTTGAATGGTTGTGAAATGTCATGACAGCCTCAAACTTTAATTTTTTTTTTTTAGATTTTTTTTTGCATATTCGGATACAATATTCTTAGAAACTCTCATAATATTTTCATTCCACTTTTTTGGTATTAGGCATTTCTTATAGTCACTTGTTATCTGTATTCATCCTAATCATACTGATAAACGATAAAAGTTTTTCATAAACACAAATATTTAGCTCATTTTTGAGCTTAGCTTCTAATTTATTAATGTTTAATAGTGCGATATGAGAGAAATTCTTACAAACCACAATACATTCAAACATACTTACTCACCCCTACTACTACTACTAACAACTCTCCGCAAGCCGCCTGAGACCAACACAGCTACGCACGCTCCTCCTCCATCGTAATCTATTCAAAGCCTCCCTCTTTATACCCTCCCAGGAAGTTTTCATTTCCTTTAAATCTTTCTTTATGACATCCTCCTACCCCCAAACGAGGACGACCTTTTTTCCGTTTAGCCCTAGACGGTTGGAAAAAAGGACAATCTCCGGCAATCTGTCATCCTTCATCTGACTAACGTGCCCTAGCCATCTCAAACTTTCTCTCATTATAGCCTAGAAAACGGGATCGGACCACACTTTTCATACAGCCTACTGTTTGAAATACTGCCAGTCAGCCGGGTAACCAGAACAATCCATAGGCAATTTTACTGGAAAACATCTAGAAAATCTTCATCCGCTTTTCGGAGCGCTCATACTTCAGAGCCATATTTAAACACTGCCATCACTGTAGCTTCCAATAGTCTATATTCCTAGCCTTAGTGACTTAGTCTTCTTAACATTAATTTTTAAACCTATTCTAGCACCTTGAACTCGCAAAACCTCTATAAGTTCATTCATTTTGCTCACACTTTCATTTAGGATGCTTGAATCATCAGCATAGTCTAAGTCCAGGAGTGTTTTTCCTCCCCATTTGATTCCGTGTTCTCCCATTGCCTTTTCTGTGCTCCTTAAGACATAGTCCATCAAAATGATTCACATAAAGGGGGATAGAACACGACCCTACTTAACGAGATTTAATACAAGACCAGCTGCTAAACTCATTTCCTACCTTAACCGTAGCAGTGTTATTCTCGTGTATAGCACTAATCACTTTAATGTATATGTATGGTATACTATACAAGGATAAGACCTTTGCTGAAGCTCTTTTACCAACATAATCAAACTCTTGCTCATAATATATAAAACTCAGAACCAAAGGTGTTTGACAACTCAAGCACTTCTCAAGTATTAACCCAAGAGAGAAAATATGGTGGGCACATCCTCTACCTTTTCTAAAACCGCACTGTTCTTCTCTTAAAGCTTTGTCCACAGCATCCCTCAGTCTAAAAAGTATCATATTACAAAGCAATTTACTACCTACAGAGACCAGAATAATGCCTCGATAATTATTACCGCCTTTCTTATACAGTGGTTTAATTAAGATATTCCTAAAATCACTAGGGACTTTCCCTTTTTCAAACATCATATTCATAATCTTCAGTAACTTATTTCTAACCTCAGAGTCACCATATTTAAGAAACTCACTTACCACACTATCAGCACCTGGAGCCTTGTTATTTTTTAATCCTTTAGGTACTGTCGCTAACTCTTCCTTACAGAGCAAATCTTCCTTCACATCTAAGGCATCACAAGCTTCCTCTATATGTTTTCCTGCAACTCTTTTTCGGTTTAGCACATTCTCAAAATGTTCTGCCCATCTCTGTTTAACAATTTCCTTATTACTAATTGTGGCCCTGTTCCTATCTTTAACTGGAACAAGTCTGGATTGACTACTGCCTCTCAATTTATAAACATGTCGGTATAATATTTTACTATTATGCCGTCTAGCTGCGTCCTCCAGATCCTCGGTGAATGCTATTTGCGTGCAATCTTTTTTTTATAGAGTATTCAAAACAACTATTGAATAGAATAGTTGCCGATTACCTTTCAAAACATTTGAACTGAAATTTCTACTGTTTATTGCAAATGAAACTATATAAGCGCTTAAATTATCGAAAGATAAACATAAGAGCGTAAGCCTTTTATAACACTACACTCCTGTGTATTCAATAGTTTTGTGTATTCATATTATACATCATATTATCATATATTTTCATATTATTATCATGTTTTCCACTCAGTTTACTTTTTACTTCATCAGGAAAGTCCCTTTTTTACTTTATCTTTCCCTTTTTCGTAATTAGTCCTTTTTTTTAATTAAGATTCGTCATGCTGATTTTTCAGCTGTTTGATATCACATGTTTTTAGATTAGTTTTTGCCCACGCTTCTGGCGTGTTGTTTATTTGCTTGTTTTTGTTTCACTAAAAACTGCATATGAGGGTCTTTTTTATTCTGAGTTTTATTTTATTCTTAGTTTTTGCTTTTCCTGAAACTATTGTAATTTCAATGATTTAAATAGCCTGAAAACTTCAATTTGGAATGTCACAGCGTTAAAAAACAATTATCGTATTGAATATTAGTCATCTTCCGAAAATATTTTAGTCAGCTCTTGATCATTACACTTAAAACATATCTTGTGGAAATTAAGCGAAACTGGGAGCGTGTATAGTTGTAGGTAGCTCGTTGAAAACTGGATATTTACGATTTAAAACTTTGGTTTCGACCTAGAAGAGTCGAGGCTGATTCTCCCCAGAAATACCCTCCCTCTAGTAAAACCGAACAGCCAAAGCGAAAGCATAGACAATAAAAAGAATGAAGAAAAGAAGAAGGCTAAATCAAAGCACAAATAAAAGGCTGAAGGGCCATGAAATGGATATCAGCACCGCCGGTAGGGACTGTAAATTCCAGTTCGTATTCTTTAACTGTACCTGCCTGTATTTCAACAACAGATAGAATGCATGGTGGAAAATATTCACAAGTAGTTATTTTTATATTTTTGTTGATCTTCATTACTTTTTTCGCATTTTTTGGAGGTTGAATTATCATACGAGGGTGAGATAAAGGTTAAACAAAATAATGTGTAAACAGGTATTAGCTGCAACTTGGGAAGGGGTGCCTTTTGAAGGTTGTCCGAATACGGGCCTTCGGGGTTTATTATAGTTAGTTTTAAAAATAAATATCTTGTCTTATTTATCTCGTGCTCAAAGATACCAGTTCAACCCTTACCATCTAAAACATGTCCAATACCTTTACCGAGTAAATTTAAACGGACAGAACTCCTTCTTTTAAATAAGGAAGGATATTATTTTCTTTAACGTTTATCTTACCTGCTCAACCCCCTAAAACACGAATAAAAGAATTAAAGGAAATAAAAATAAACACTACAGAATTTTCTAAACCATATACTGTACTTACATTTTAGAATATTCATATATACCTTCTTTTCTTCATTCTTTTTCTTTGTCTTACTTTCCATTTGGCTGCTCAATTTTCCGTGAGAGGGGGTTTTCCCGTGGGATAATTGTCTGTTCAGAAAAATTTTCCGCAAGGGGAGGGTGTCCACATGGGGGGAATTTTCAATGTCGGACACCGACCTAGAAAGACAAAGTTCAATAAGTGCTTAGAAAATAGCGCTTACTCTCTCACCCTGCACAGGCAAGTTTGTTATAGAATGAAACGGGGTTATACGATTTGTCTAATTATTAGTATTTTTATTTTTAGGAGCTAACTGTTCATCTTTGAAAGGCATAGATGGTGTTAATCACTGGCCAACATTAACCGGCAAGTCGGATAAACCACCGCGAACGAAAACAGTTCACAATATAGACGAGGGATTTGGCTATGGAGCAGTAAGGAAAGGACCTTGGAAACTCGTCCAAGGTGATGAATGGTTATGTTACATTTAAATGGTTTTACAATACTTTAGGCGTGAATGTGTAGATTCATAATCACATAAAGAATGCACAAAAAGACGTGGAAAGGGTGGATAACTACTTTCTTATTTTTACTTTCGACGAAAAGTATACTCAAAGATAAGCTTGGAAAAAATATGTAAAGACAGGTACATAAGCATTTCTTCAGGGAATTTTTTAGGTCATGTAAGCAGTTAACAGATTAAGAGCGTTAATTGAAATGCCCAATTAGGATGTAATTTTCACGCATATAGCACAATATTTGTTCGTGTTTGCGAAAAGGCGCTCTTCTCGACTTTTATCATTTACTCTAATTATGTACAAACAAATAAGAACAAGCTCTTGTAGCAGTGTCGTCAATTCAGAGGAGGGGGAGGAGGTCATATGTCCTCCTAAAGTTTTTGCATCCCCCCCTAAGACTTCGAAAAATATATTTTCAGAGGAAATTTTCATTGAAAAAACGACAAGCTTGAATTTATTTTGAAAAATACATTCTCCATATATTTTCATATATTGATGTCACTGCCTTACATACGCGCGCAAAATCAAAGCATTCAAGAAATATATAAACCACTCCAGAGTCTCCCCAAATGACACATTTAATTTCCTTCTGGGTTTCAGACGGCATTTTCGTTTAAAGTACACCTTAAAACAAAATAATGAACTGGTTCAACAAGATTGGTTGCACAAAAGCTAGAACAAGAAAAAAAAAGAAAAAAAAAGAAAAAGAAAATATAATTTCAAGATTTTTGCATTTTGTATTTTCTTAGATAAAATATCTTATCAAAGCTGGCTTTATTTTAAACTGCACCCATAAACCTATAACGGTTAAGACTTCGAATTTTCCTTTTTAGACCATTTTAAATGGAATTTCCCCAAAGACGAATGCCTTCCCTCCAAAAAAAACATGAATCTCCCCCCTCAAGAAAAAGACTTCAAGACACTAATTCTGCATAAAGCTTAGCTTTGTTAATTAAAAAACACAAAAGATTTCAACCTGATTTTAAGTTAACTATCTTATTCTTTTTTCGTAAATCCGTCAACAAAGATCGTTTTGCCATTTTTATCCGTTTTATTCGTCATTTTTTTCCTTAAGGCATCAAAGAAATGACAATAAAAAAGTTTTTTGCCCCCTGAGTCCATCTTAGGTCTATTAACACCTAAAAACCACCACTTTCTAAGATTTTTCTTTTCTTTGCCTCAAATTATGGAGTTTTGTTAGGCAGCACCACAATCTCGTCAGTGTTTTCAAATTGAACCGTAAAATTAAATCTGCATAACGAATTTGTTAAATTTGACAACACTTTTCAACCGTGAAAATTTCAAATACTGCACCAGACAACTCATTCAACATATTCAAAGACAACTGCACCTTCAAAGGCAAGGTGCATCATTAAAAAAAAAATTTGCTATGCATATTTTAGCTAACTTTTTTTTCAATTTTTCTTTAATTTGGCGCCTACCAGAAATTTTTTCGTTAAAAATTCAGTTCCCAATATTTCCAAAAATTTTCAGGGATATATCATATTCAATTACTTAAATTTCCACTTGCTAAAGTATTTCATTGTTGATTTTGGGCTGACTGAATTAATCGAGTTGAGTTAAAGATCACAATCAACCCTTTTTTTTAAATCCCTTAACTGGCTCAGAGAATCACCTTCCTAAGAATTTGTTCGTTTTATGTGTGTAGATCTCTGTAGAATAATCAAATTTCTTGTACAAATACGAAGATTTTAAACTCAGGCGGAATAAAAAATTTTGCATGACCATCATAATTGATACTATTCATTTCTCCTGCAGGAACTACATACAATGGTGACTGGGATAAATGGTTTGGGCCATCAGGTCGGGACAACTTTACCATAGATTGGAAGCATTATAAGAAGCTAATAGCTGACTCAGATACAGCTAAATCTCTTGCCCGTATCGGGGCCAGATTTGGACACTTTGACAAAATAGTTAGTCAAGCTAATGTGAAGTGCTCAAATCCACCCGACATTTCAAACTGTAAGCCCAAGGTGAAACCATGTTTATTCAACATTGAAAGAGATCCTTGCGAATATGAAGATGTTGCAGACAAACATCCGAAAAAGTACACAGAACTCTTAAAACTTTTAGAAGATTATAAACATACGCAAGTACCACCGAGGAATAAGCCACAAAATCCATTAGCTGATCCAAAGTATTTTGGATATGTGTGGACCTACTGGGCTGACTATTTGAAAATATAAGTACCCTTTTCTTTTGTCTAATATTCGAATTAATAAATATACTCTAAGCTTTGATAATGGCTTGATATTTTATTTTATAAATTTGATTCCTACACTTAAATTATAATCATATTAATGTTCCAACTGAAGAAAATTCAAATATTCGATGTTTCGAGTATCGAATATTTCGAAAATTCGATAGCTGAGATTCAGCTTTATTTATCCACTAGAATTTCAATTCCGGTAGATAAATCTCAATTTCCGTTATTTCAATTCTATGAACTGCTGCAATTCTAACGCTTCACTTGCCCGTTTTGGGTTGCGACAAAATATTGTATACATCTCGAAATAAATCCCGTAACAAGCAAGTTTGCCTTTATTTTTTTAGATTTAAAACCATGTTGAAAACACAGCAGAAAAACTGTATTTTCAGCAATTTTCGATCATTCTCAAGGAACAACTCCAAGCAATGTCGTAATTCTGGCTTGATGAATATATTCATACGAAAACAAAGAATCCAATTATATACATATCCTCTCTTTTGAGCATAGGTTACAGCTGTAGACTTGTCGCAAAATTCAATGCTTAACAGAGAACATAAAAATTAAGTAGTAAACATAGTAAAGAAAAAAAAATGCAGGACAAGAACAAAAATACCGATCAATTCACAATTTATTCCTCCAACCATAGAAATAAAGAAAAAAATATTAAAAAAACTTAGAGGAATTCCTTAATTCCAAGTAGTTCACAGCTTTTGTCAAAAAGGTTTTTCTGGAGTTCTTCATTATAGGCAATTTCAAGCGCTCTCGTACTTTTGCAATTCTCAAAATAATGCCCACTCAGACTCTCTGCATCAGGAGACAGGGCACAATAAATTGATCTTTCAGCTCCTTGTTCCGGAGTCTAAAAAAAAGGATAATTGATATGGCTTCAGTGATAAGACCGAACTATCGGTTCAATTTACCAATGAGCTATTGCTTTGATAAAAAGTCCTTATATTACCTGGACTCAAATTGTTAGTCAAATTGTTGGCTTCGATATAAAGCGTACTTCGGACAACGTAATTCAATGTTTATAAAAAAAACTCGTTATGGAAAAATAAGTCTTGTTGTATATTCTCGAAACTGTGTGTGACACATTAAAATGAATTGCAACCATATATAAGTAGGCTCAATTTTCACGCTGGCATTGTTCCAGCACACTATTCCCAGTACTGAAAGATCAAAGTTACAGGAGTTAATGACCACGTTTTAGCGTTGTTAACAATATTTTGGGTTGCACTTACAAACTTTAAAGTTTTTACTTAAAATACACGATTAAGGGCGCGGGATTAGTAGAGCACCAAGAATAGTAGATTGAGCTATTCCAAATAGTTTGTTGAAATAGTTGTCGAACAAGAAAATTCATGAACTTCATCCAATAATTGAAGAAAAAAATACAATAGGTAAAGAAGCGCATAAAACCACATGAGCAATTTGTAGTAATGTCTGTAACAAGCTAGTTATTTTATTTTCAACAGCCCCCTATTTTAGTTCTATGAGTGCTTTCATCAGTAACATAGGCGCTACGATTTCAGTCTCATAGTAACGTTCTCAAGTCCATGAAACAAAATTACATAGGACTAATTAGCAAACTTTGATGCAGTACACGGCTGGTATAATCATAAAAAGGACATTTAAGCTCGTGATTTGTCTTTTGTATGTTGTCAACCGCTCCCTTAGTTTTCTACAGAATCTCATCTTTTCCTCCTATTCTTCAGTTTTCTTCTTTTCTCGTCTGCAACTTCTTTTTTTATATCGGGTATCAAGGCATCGCTGCCTGACGATATGCCGCTAGTCACGACAATTATATTGTTTCAACTTTTAAACTGTTTATCGAACCATCTCATACAACAACTTAAACAAGGTTCTTTTAGAATAACCTCAGCAGCATATTGGCAAGTAGGTATCACTAGAACTAGACCCAGGATTGGCTACGACAGTACATCACGTATTTGCATTTGGATAGGCTGATGGCATTAAATATAAAATATCTCAGTAAATGTTAGAGAGACAGAGGAAAACAGAAACACAAGAGAGAGAGAGAGAGATTTTTTTTTTCGGCAAGGAATTGTGGGAACGGGGTTAAGAATTTTTTTTTAGTTCTGTGATTGTATTCAAATTTGCATTTAATATAAAACAACACAAGAATAATTTTTATTTAAATAAAATGAAAACTCTACAAGGAAAGAGATGAAAACAAGCACAAAAGTTACCCGACCTTGAACATCCAACCACTTGCGGACCGTGCTGCCTGGGCATACCAAGTTTGTTTGTAAAGGTCCGTCTTGATCACACCAGGATGCAGCACATACACTTTAACATGATGACCCAAAGATGCCACAAGAGAGTGTAAATAGAAGGAGAATAGAATCTGAGCTAATTTAGAATTCCCATAACCAAGAGGACCAGAATAGTGAGATCTGAAAGTTTAAAGCACTAATCAACTCTATACTTGCTTAGCTGGAAGAAAATAGCCGACACCACAATAACCTTTCAGTCTTTACACTTTCAAGTTACTGTAATAAGTTTACTTTACCTTAGAGTTAACTTACCGTGCACAGTTAAGTAACGAGACATTTTTACCTTAATTGATTCGCTTAGATATAGGACCCTTAAAAAGCTGAAATCTAAATAGGAAATTCAACATAAAAAGTCAAATAGAAAAAAAAGGTATCAATTCCTTAAAAATGCTTTATATTTCTTTGTGGTCGTGCGGTCACAAGTCGACACGGAGGTGTATTTATGAGGTAAAAAAGTTGTCCTTACATTAAAACGAAACGGAATACGGGAAATCTTTAATTTAAAGCTAAAACACTTTGTTTAAATACGTTGAAGAGGGAGAAGGAAGTTCGAGATTCCATCAGGAGTCTTTTTCCATCAGATGTTCTGGGTACCCGGCTGACTGACCGTATTTCAAACAGTAGGTTGTACGAAAAGTGTGGTTCAATCCCGCTTTCTGGGGCTATAATGAAAGAAAGGTTGAGATGGCTAGGCCACGTTCTACCGATGAAGGATGACAGATTACCGAAGATTGTCCTTTTTGGCCAACCGTCTGGGGCTACACGGAAAGCAGGTCGTCCTTGTCTAGGTTGGGAGGATGTCATAAATAAGGATTTAAAGGAAATGGGAACTTCCTGGGAGGGTGTAAAGAGGGAGGCTTTAAATAGATTAGGTTGGAGGAGGAGCGTGCGTAGCTGTGTTGGCCTCAGGCGGCTTGGTGCTGCAGTGAGTTATTAGTAGTAGTAGTAGTAGTTTCCCTTTATCACAATGCAATAACATGGGTATCGTCAAACAAAAAAAAGGGAAAAACACAAAAAGACGCAACATAAAGAACACACATGGTGAGCTATCACTTCGATTTGAGGATATTGTCGTTGTAGTGCTTCACGTAATATGGAACGAAGGAGTTCAAAAATCTTGTCGTTGAGTGTGTAGGCGGGCATTCTAACAGTTCTTTTCCATCTTTAAAAGTTGCTAGCCTCGTCTTGTGTGCGTGGGTCACTGAAGTAAACTGAGGCAGGATATCTTGGTGCGTTGGGGACTTCAGGATGTCAGCTCCAAACTTCATTAGCGTTTCGTGCCTCCTTTCATCCAGGGTTGGGAGCCTGAGTTCGCTCAAGCTTTCTTCGTAGTTTTTGTAATTTGATCCAAGAATTATTTTGCAGGCTCTTGCTGAATTGTTTCAAGCTGACTTCTGTGTTTCTCTGTAAGCAATGGGTGCCAGACAGGACACCCGTACATGACTATGGGCATTACATAAGTTTTGTAGCACGAAAGAAGGAGTTGTTCTGTCATTCCAAACCTTCTGAGATTTGCGAAGGATTTTAGAAGACCAGCTGCTTTTGCTGTGATATGGTTGATGTGATCTCCGAACGTAAGATCGTCACTTAGTGTGATGCCGAGTATTTTGACTAATTTCTTTGTTTGGAGAGGTGCAGATTCGTCAATGCTCTTCTTCTTCAGGAAGTTGACACGCAACACACAGCTTTTCTCGAGACTTAGCTGGAGCTTCACTTGATCCCAAAGCTCTGCAACCAGGGGCTCGAGTTGGTCGTGTGTTTGTGACAGGAATCGTAGTAGACTTATTGAACAATCATCTGCGAACTTGTACCTTTGTTTATGTTGTCTCATCAGTCGGTTTATTACAATGACAAATAAGATGGGATCTATCTTGCTTCCTTGGGCTGCTCCACATGTGATGTCTTGGAAGTTGGATGCTTCCCCGTTTTCAAGTTATACGCACTGTTGACGACCAGAAAGGAAACTTGTGATTATGCACAGCAGAAACTGCGAGACCTCCAGAGCACGGGCTTCATTGATAACAGTCTCGTGATCAAGGAGATCGAAAGCTTTCACAAAATCAGAAATTATTATATCAGCAATATGTAATTTGAGGTTGTTTCTTTGGTCTAACGAGCACCATCCCCTCATATCAATGTTCTCTAGATAATAATGTTACCATTGAAAAAAATAATCAGCAAATGAAATCGCAAGGAAATAGTTTCTATCAAAATGCTGTTTTTCATCGTTTGATTTGCTTTTCACTTTGTACGTAAACCGCAAATAATTGCGGCTTCAGGAAATAGTCGTCTCAGAGACTATTACCAGAGGGCTCAAAAAATTTATTAAAGGCAAGAGTAAAAGGTGAAAATGAACAAATTGGTTGACTGGAAAATACCTCCAGCAAATAGTTGAGCAGAAAACACCCAGACATTTATCCTTTGACCCTTGACGGGGGTCGGCACTTTATTTCCTCTTACCAACAGCCGTCGTCAAATGTTTTTGCCAGCTGTCTCCATTTCAGCAATGATACAAACGGCTAAAAACGAGGAGATCGTGCTTTAACAATTTTGCGAATAGTAAGTTTTTCAATAGCGGAGCAAATAGAAAAAAAGGAAAAAGATTTTGGAGTACTCCAGATGTACAACTTGCTCACTTCAAACGAGTGTTGATGTGATTGTAGAAAGCCTTTTTTTCAATTCCTCTAGAGTCCCGATTTAGCAAAGAAGCTCAAGCAAATGAAAAGAGAAAACACAAAACTGTAAAAATAAGAATGAGAAGCTGAATAGAAAAGACCTGGCCCAGGATGACCAAAAAAACTATCTTTCCAAAGCCAACAGATAATAACAACAAACTAAACGAAAAACACAGGCACTACATAAAAACCAACAATCACCTACATTAAGCCAAAAGTTCACCTTACCCTAATCAAGGCAATGAGCCAAAACAAAAAGAGATTATTTTGATTGCGGTGGCTCAGAAGGCGTTAAGGCGGATGACATAAACTTTAGAGAAGAATAGAAAATTGAAAAAAGTAAGGTTTTAATAAGTACTTGTAGCGTACTTTTGTACACACAAGATATTGTTTTTAGATCACTAACATGATCTAGAAGCAACTTATATGTAATAGGCTAAAATACCTATAAGTTGTTTTTACAAGTGAAAAAGCAACCCAACAACTTAAAGTTATCTCGAAAACGAAATTCGAGACGGAAAAACTGATAGGATACATCGATCAAGCACGTTTCAGGAAGGGGGTTATAAATCGCATTCGTTAAAAATATGTCGCAAAACGCCTCTGACTGGTCACAGTAGATTTAACAATCTGATTCAAAACTAGCACATAAACCGGACTACCAAATTCCAGATTAGTTGGACTCTTTCACAACCCTCCGGCGCCTCATAGACTTTTAACAGATAAAAAAAAGTGTCGAAGATTCATTAGGTTTAAAAGTCGTACTCTAGAATCAGAAAGATACATATCTCATTTTTCACGAGATTCATGGCTTTGCTGCTTCCTTTATACATCGGCTGTCTCATAAAAAAAAGAAGAAAAAAAGATTTGTTATTTAGTAAAATGAAAAAAAAAAATTTGGCTCATTAAAACTAATACAAGTGTAAAGTTTAGACGCACCTTAAACATGAAATTGGAAGTTAGAACCATGAATCTTGCATACCAGGCTTGATCATACAAATTTGTTTTAATGAATCCAGGATGCACTGCATACACGTTAACATTCCCTTGCCTTAGAGATATTAGCTTGTTTAAGTAGAATGTAAACAAAACCTGAGCAAGCTTTGACTGACCGTATCCAATCGGTGCTGTATATACCTTCCTAAAATTCCAAAATTTCGTCAATTTATTGACAGTGTTATAGCACATTTCCTTTTGAAGGACGTGTTCAAAATCTCTAAATAATGCTATTTTATGAAACCCAACAATTAAACGTCAATAATACAGTTTCTTCCTTCAATATTTGCTATAGAATAAATTGTGTTTTGTGATTGTTCAATTGTTTTATTTTCGAATCGGATGCCATTAGGAAAATTTAATTGCTTTTTACTATAATTACTTTAATTACTTTCTTTTTAAATTATTATGTTTATGTGATTCACATGCTTTATTGCCATTTTTAGAAATCCTACTCAAATTAATAGAGCTTGTAATTGAGAGGACGTACAAGACAGATAAATTTGAAGCCCTTGATTTTTGACCATATTTGCCAATATATCCAAGTGTGAGAATTAACAGAATCTGAATTCGACTACCGTTAATTCTTAACGCCATTTAGACCGTTAAGTGATGGTAAAAACAGTAGATGCAAGAGCGCCATCTATTTCAAAGCAAGTTAACTTTTATTTATTAGTACAACGGTAGCTTGTACAATAACAGATAAATTTATTCTTTTCGAATACCCTTTCCGGTGCTTTACAAATTAGAAATTTTTAAGAAGATTTTTCAGTTTTATTTTCATTTGCTTCTTGTAGAAATTAAATAAAGAAAAAAAAAGTTTTTTTAAACTGAAAGTAAGAAGCGACATTAAAACTTAAAATGAACAGAAATTATTCCGTATGTGAAAGGGGCTGTTCCCTCCCCAACGCCCCGCTCTTTACGCTAAAGATTTTTATTGTTTTAAAAAGTAGAGTTGTGAGAAAGGGTCAAATTTTAGCGTAAAGAGCGGGGCGTTGAGAAGGGGGCTGCCCGGCTCCCTCCTCAAACAACAGGTACTTTTGCTCTGCAGGTATGCGATAAGACAGTCTGAATCTCTTGAATTTTTCAACTAGACCCCAAAAAATTCAGTTAATTAGCTTTCTATGTTGTCCTTGCATGACAAAGGATCCAAAAGAACAAAGATGAAAGAATCCCATGACTTTTCGATAGTTGTAATCCAATTGACCATCTAAAGATGTCTGCTTGATATTGTGGTCATATTTCGAAAAGTCATCGAAATATGAAAATCCCACGGCTTTTCAATACATGTAATCCAATTGACTATCTAAAGATGTTTGCTTGATAGTCTGGTCATATTTGGGCGAAAATTGTCGTTTCGCACGGCACAGAGTGACAAGAATCTTCACTTTGCTAGTTTGATATCTTTCGTAACTAAAAAAAGGCACTAGAATTTAAATTTACGGCCAAATGGGTCCTCTCCTATTTCCCTATTACAAACACTTCAACACGAAGATCACAAAAAAAAGACATGATCCCATAAGTTTGTATGTCTAGAACACTACTGCTACAACGGATGACTTATTGCGGCACCAAGCCACTGAGCCCAACACAACTGCAACCGCACCTCTGCTTCTTCCCATCCCATTTGAGGGCGTGCAACATCTCATTTGGCCCCCATGAGCCTTCACCTAACCATCTTAACCAGCCTTTGATAGCTCTAGAAAGTTGAATGGAACCACTTTTTCGTAAAGCTTAATCTTTTATATATAGTAATTCAAACAGTTCCTAAAAGTATCCTTATACAGATCCTCTGGAAAATATCTAGCATATTCTTTTCTACCCTTAGAAGTCCCTACATTTCAGAGCATTATTTGAATACTATCGTTAGGATGGCTTCTTCCACTCTCACTTCTAAGGCCCATCTTATTATTCTTTCTAACTTTCTCAAGCTTCAAAAAAAAAACATCCACAACCTGGGCTAATTTCGTGGTACAGAACTGAAAGTAGTGAACAGTCCACCCCAGTAGTAACTGAACCTATAAAACAAGGAGCTTCGGTAAAAACATACACATCAGAGAAATTTGCTGTTTCTGGTGCTTCCAAATATGTAAAGTTAATGAAGTTTAATGTTACCAATCAAAATTTTTCACAAAAGACAGTTTGCATAATTTAGAAAAGGTAGAGAGCACCCCCCAACAAAAGGCAATATTAACGAAAATTACAACGTAAATTCAATACATCAATGAGCCTGATACAGAAGGTTTCAAGACCGAAAACTTGTAAGCGAAAACCTATAACTTCGGATCTTTCCTGAGAAAGTTGTTTTTTTCATCAGCAACTATTGTATCGAACCAGTAGTCGCAAAATAGTGAGAGAGGGATTATTTAAACAGAAACTGAGAATTTTATTGTCCTTCTATGCAGCAAAAGGGGTCGTTTAACGGCAGAGTGCCGAGTTCTACCGTTTTGAAACACAAGAAAACAATTATGGTGCAACTATGGCCGACAGGCTGTCGCACAACAATTCTGAGATACCCAATCACTTCTGAAGTATCAAAGTACTGTTTAAGACACTTGCCAGGACGTAGCCCGTACTGCCACATCGTGGCATATTAGTCCCTAAGCATATATACAATTTATATAAAAAACTGTTATTATATAGAACGTTTCAAAAATAAAATTTCAGGCCCAAAATTTCAACTTATTATGGAAGTTTTTCAGATCCAAATGAAGCGTAACTTTAATTCCTAAATTCCCTTCATTTAGAAGAAACTGTTTGGTCAAAGCATAAGATATGGGTGTTGAGGGGTAATAGCAACCCTCTTGCTGCAAGTATGAGTATCAGTTAAGAAGATACAGGGAAGAATCAATTTGATGATTAAAATAAAATAATAACACAGTCAATGAGCCGCAAATAGAAAAGAGGGTCACCAGAAAAAAAAAACTAAGAAAAATGTATTTTATTATTCCCCCCAGTTATCCAAAAAAACTGAAGCAACACAACAAACATTTACTAATTTATTAAATTTGTCTGAGACTTTAAAAGACACTGACAACCGCATTTTTGCTTTGAAGTTATTACTATAAAGGAAAATTCTAGACAAGACAACAGTTAAAAGCCAGCAAAAGCAGAGGACAATGTATAAAAAGCTGAGCAAGGTATGAGCTTTGAGGAAGAAGTAACAATTGGGCATACTCGAAGCAATGACTTTTTATTTGCTGAATAAAATTCAATTTGCTTGCTCAATCGTCCAGAACCAAAACACATGACCTGTAACAAATACGTTGTGAGCATCTGTCACTGGGGACTACAGGGCATGATGTTACATAAGGTATTTTATCGTTGCATAGGACTGGTTATCATTGATCATTTGCTATTATTCTCGTTTTAAGACAACAGATACAGAAAAACAGAATTTTCGTTACTATAAGCGCAAAACAAACTTCGATGTTAGCCATTTCGATGTATTATAAGCATTTTAGGAGCCTAATTTGTTGTTATCTGCCATTTTGGACCGAAAATAACAAAAATAATTCATGATTATTAATGATAATTGTGTTGTGGAATACACAATTCGAAAATTATAAGTAAACATTGCGTTTAAAACATAAATAAGCAAAAGAAGACATCTAATGATAGTTTGAAGGTTCTCATATTGCTAGACTACAGCCGTGATAAGAATTACATTGTAGGCCCTGAGATGATTGACATTTACCATGGGCAGAATTTACATGCCCTACACTAAATAAACGGGACAGAGGAGGGAAAAGGGTAGTCCTTAACCCACCTTCCAGTGTATGCCTCTGACTAAAGTATCGCATATATTTCACGGCACATGCTTGACAGCAACCGTAAAAATAAAACGAAATCTGTAAAGGTAATTTTGCAGTAAAGACCTTAAACACAGCACATTCCCCTAATGTTCCCAGTTGACCAAAAAGAAATACCTTTAAAGGTTAATAACTTACTGAAGTTGAAGATCATCCAATTCAATACATCCAACTTTGTGTGCTGATGATGATATGTTGACGATTCGTGCAGCTCTTCCTGGTTTTCCACTTTCAATCATCTTTGGCAGAAGCAAATGTGTTAGAAGGAAATGACCAAGATAATTCACAGCAAAATGCTGTTCAAATCCGTCACTCGTTAAAGAGTGAGGAACGAACATAACACCGGCTAAAAAAAACATTTAATACATGTCATGCAAAAAAAAAAATGAAAAAAAAACCAGCAAGCTGAACAATGGCCAGAAAGTGAGCAGACATTACCCTAGCCCTCCTTTAACAACGAAAAGCGGAAAATTTGTAACATTTGGAACAATGACACTATCGTCCCCCTCCCCAACCCTAGGAATATTTATGGGTATTCTCAACTGAATCTCTTCCAAAAACAATTTGAGATTGATTAAATACGTTCCATCACTTTCCATATCGCTTTAATGGATAACATTTAATCTTCGTATCTGATATGGACAAAGTTGCCCTATCAACAACATCACATTACTATCCCAAGCTTTTAGTTTGAACAACACTATACTGAGCATATTTTGGCAAGAACTCTGCTTAGGAATGAGATTTTGTTTTATTTCAATGTCTTATAGTAACACCTCAGTAGCCAGAATGAAACATAAATCAGCAACCCCTTTTTAAAAACGCATACTCCTTTCAGAGATGAAATTTTCTTTTAAATATAGTTCTTTAATGCACATGAGAAATTCAGCTCTACCACACCTTTAGTGTATTAAATATAAAAAAACAACTTTTTTTAAACTGAAAGTAAGGAGCGACATTAATACTTAAAACGAGCAGAAATTACTTCGTATATGAAAGGGGCTGCTCCCTCCTCGACGCCCCACTCTTTACGCTAAATTTTGACTCTTTTCTCAATTCTACTTTTTAAAACAGTAAAAAACTTTAGCGTAAAGAGCGGGGCGTTGAGGAGGGAGCAGCCTCTTTCATATTTCATATATAAAATTTTCCTATCCTATTCGGGCAGTAACTGTTTTTCGTTTGGTCCCACAACACTTTTCATTAATTTATATCCTGGACAATGAACATCTTTTTAATTACTGCTACTTGAAAACATAAGTAAAATTCAGCTTTACCGAACCTCTAGTTTATGTGTAGTTAGGGGGTTATATTTATCGAAAGCCCCAAAGAAATCTACCTCATCCCATTATTAGTATAATTTCAATCATTTTCCAATAAGTTATATCCTCCATTATTTTTTTTTTACCTATAAACTAATTTTCATATTGAATTTACAATCTGAATCACTTTAAATATCTTGTTACAACATGTACATCAAGTTAACTGGCAAGTTAACATCAAGTTAAGTGTCTGACGTACACCCCCCCCCCAGAAAAATTCTCTCTACGAGTAAGATTGAGCAGCCAAAGGGAAATTCAACCAAATGAAAGGAATGAATAGGAGAAGATATTCTGGAATATTCTACCTTAATTCCAAGATATATGTATAATATAGCTGTCGAATCAAATAGTTTGCGGTAATTAACTGTGAGTAAGGAGTGACGTGGGCCAATATTAGCCAAAACTCTAAAAACAGGAATACTGATAACAACTAATAAATAAAAAAATTGGACTTTTATGCTGATTCCAAATATATATAGTTCATATAAAACTCATATATAAATGTTACACTTCAAACGTTATGTGCCTGACAATATTTGAATGATTTTCAAAAATGGGAGTCATCCCGAAAGGGCAAATAAAGTTAATGCAAATCAAACCATTAGATTCAGCAAATTAGAGACCCCTACAATAAAGGTATCAAGCTCCTATACAAAAAAAATGTGGAATTTTGCATATTTTTTTAAACAGAAGAAAGATTACGGTTTCAGGTTTATTTACATTTTTTTTCTTGTTTTCCAGGGGTGACCGTATTTAACCAATGGACCTAAAGGATCCGGAAAAGGTATCGTTCAAACGGAAATTAAAAGTCCTAAAGTCCATTTTCTACCTTTTTTGGCACCAAGTTACTATTTTGCTCCATTGAGGACCAAGTTGCTATCAATTAAAAATTCTAAGATAACAAATCGGTTTAAATGTATTAAAAAAAAACTAGACATTCAGCTTTCCAGTTGTGGAGGAAGCAATGCCACATGGTTGCGCATTCGCTCCGGAAAAACCACGTGGTCCATACAAATAATAGTACTTCAGACGTCAAAACCACCTGGGTGAGCGCCTAAAGGACGATACCCAATACTTTTTTGTGAACAGGGGTTGATGAATTTTTGAAAACCTTCTCGTTTGGAATAAGGAGCTCTGTCAATTTCAAATTTGCTTGGTTATAACCTAGAGTAACCTAGACGTGAAAACCTTCTGATATACATTTAGTAGACGCGTTCTTGATAATAAGAGGTGAACTGGTATTATGTACTATAGTTTTCGACAGGGGCTTAGGCTATGTATGGAGGAAAGGGAGGCCCCTCTCCCAATGTTTTCAGGCAGTCAGATAAAAATTTTGAGTTGGTCATGAAAGAAGATCACTCTCAGTCCATAAAGAGCAAAAATGAAGTTATTTTAATAACAATATAAAACAAATCAATAGGTAAAAATTACCAGTCAATCGATAAAATCTATTCCCCCCCCCCTCCAACCAAAAAATCTATTTGGCTGATGACACCTCTCGTTTATACAGTTGTCACTAATTTCATATTTTCAGACTATTTCTTTAAATTTTATCTCACTTGACTATGAATTCAACCCCCCCCCCCAAAAAAAAAACACAAAAAAAGAATCAAAACAAATGAGAATGTGAAAAAAATACTATATAATATTCTATACATTCTGCTTATATTTTGGAATATAGGTAGAGTATTCCAAAATTCCTTCTTTTCTTCACTATTTTTATTTGTCATACTTTCTTTTTTGGCCGCTCAATTTTGCATGGAGGAATTTTCGATGGGGATAGGAGAAAGGACCACGCTTAGCATCAGCTGCAGTATTCTCCAGCTTATAGGGTTATAATAGACTCATCGAATCAAGTATATCAGTAATGCCAGAAAGCCGCTCAGCATTCACTTCCATTTGACTAGTTGCATTTAACCTGTTTGGTATACAAAAATGTATGCTGTTCATACTTATTACCAAGAAAAAATGCAAGAAGAAACTAAAACTACAAAAGAATTTCGACAAAGAAATGACTTTTCTTTTGCAAATTTCTTTTCTTTTGGCCAGTAGGATCTTTATCGGTCTTTTTAACTCTGGGTTGATTGGATCAATCTGATTTGTTGGACCTTATTAGTTTCTTAAATGCTAAAATAGAAGGGACATCAAAAATTTTAATTTTCGTTAAACTGAAGCGTCGACTCGACATCCTATGCGCCAACAATGGCTCAGGAGGATCTTCATCGATCTTTTTAACTTATAATATATTTCGCAACACAAGTGACGGCTAAAATGCCTAATATACTGCCAGTAATATATTCAGTTTGCAAGGTTTTATGCATCTGTTGAACCTTTAATTGAAAAAATAAATGCTCTCCAGGTGGCGTTTCTCCTTCAGGTAATTACTCAGCCGTAAGATACGGCTGGACAAAGAGTCCATTATTATAATGGAAATATTTATTACCAAGAAAAAAAATGCAAGAAGAAACTAAAACAACAAAAGAATTTCGACAAATAAATGACTTTTCTTTTGCAAATGGTTTGTTTTATGATACATTTTCAATAAACACGACGTTTTAGTTGTTTTAGGTGAATCTTGAGCACCAGCTGTAAAAGTACTGACAAAGTCATGCAGATCATCAGCAACCTACTGGCACCAGCTCAAACAAATTTTTTAAACAAATTGAACCAATTGGTGTCAAATGACCAAATTAAGATAAAATTAAACTCAAATGGCCACTTTTAAGATAAAGACCTGGAATTTATCAATTAATATGTAACCAAAAATAAGAAACCATTATACAAATAAAAGAACGTTAAAGTGAATGCAGTACAGCTCATGGTCAAAGAGTTTAGATCCACTGAAGATCGTTTTCTTTTATATTTCTTTTCAGAAAAGATTCCAATTTTCAAAAAAATGCCTTAAAGTATCAGAAATATCAAAATAAACAAAATTTTCCGCTCCCTGGATCCATCATACGTCTATTCATACCCCAAACCAGAGATTTTCCTTATAATTGTTCAAAAATGAGGTTTCTGTAGCTGCATCATATTTACATCACAATAAACACGACCCGGCACGTACGCAGGGGGGGGCCATCGCCCCCCCCCCGAAATTTGTGAAATGTTTGATTTCCCCATTGTTTCTTGGGATTTCCGGCAAAAGTAGGACACTTATTAAGAATATAGATACATGTGTGAAGGCTTTTTTGGGGGATTTTACAGCATGCAATTATCCGGTCAAGTCACTGCCCAATTATTAACCCATTTTCTGTCTAACTTTTTAACCTCTTTGAAGTAATTAGCAATTGTACTGTTATTTCTTTTTTGTAAAGAGAGTTTGCTTTCCACAGCAAAATAGAATTATCCTTGATATTAGGGCGTTTGTCACCCCTTTCCAGGATTAAGTACAGCTTTTAATGGATCAATTTTGGAAACTATCATTTTTCATTAATATCTACGTTTTTGCAATAAAAGAACTACCCCCCATAGCACCCATATTCACCCATAGCACCCATATACCCCATTTCAGTGGGATATAATAGATTAATCACTGGTTCTAAATCGCTATGAACATAACCTGAGCCTAAAACGTACTTTTGAGGCTTCAGTCTTCTTCCCCCCCCCCATCCGCTACAATACTACAGATTAAAATTAATCTGTATTTTCCGATATACGTGCTTTTTGCATTAATAAATAAAAAAAGTGCTACTTTATATCTGCTGTTTCGAAGGTTTTGGCCCCCCCCCACGAAAAAATTCCTGCGTACGTGCCTGAACACAATATTTAGCTGTTTCAGGTGAACCTTGAGCACCAGCTGTAAAAGTACCTACAAAGTCATAAAGATGTACCATGGGCTGTGATGAATAATATTGTAGATGTGGTTCAATTGAAGTTGCCAAAAAAAAGTTTCTTAAGTTCCCAGCGGATGTCCTTCCTCCCCCCATCGTTATCAATGGACTCGACAGTTTCCTCAACTACGATTTATGGATTCAAAAATTTTCTGACTAATTACAACAGTTTTCCTATCTTTTTAATAAATTGAATTCATTACTCGTTAAATAAGCTTAATCTACTAGATACATAGGTGATCCATAGAAACATCCATATCCGCATCTGAGGCAAGGGTCTACGAGATTAATCCAAAGGTGAACCTTGTTTCAGGTGAACCTTGAGCAACAGCTGTAAAAGTACCTACAAAGTCACAAAGATGTATCATGTGCTGTGATGAATAATATTGTAGATGTGGTTCAAGGGAGGTTGCCAAAAAAAAGTTTCTTAAGTTCCCAGCGGATGTCCTTCCCCCCCCCCAATCGTTATCAATGGACTCGACAGTTTCCTCAACTACGATTTATGGATTCAAAAATTTTCTGACTAATTACAACAGTTTTCCTATCTTTTAAATAAATTGAATTCATTACTCGTTAAATAAGCTTAATCTACTGGCTGCATAGGTGATCCATAGAAAAATCCAAAACCGCATCTGAGGCAAGGGTCTACGAGATTAATCCAAAGGTGAACCTTGCTTCAGGTGAACCTTGAGCAACAGTAAATAATGAAAGTAAATTTTCAAGTAAATAATGATATGCTGCAGTCCCGTTTGGACTTGTTGCAAAGTTCGCCGTTTCGTATTGAAGATGTTTTGTCGTTATCGGTAGCGAATGATTTTGTGGGTCATCCATTTAAGCCGCTGCGGAGTAGCAAATATATTCGGTTAAGTGATATTGAAATGCCTGGGCAATCTGAGTCTTTGACTGTGGCTCAGTGGAATTGTCATCTGAATTCTAACCACCATGAGGTCACCCGTCTGCTAGATCAAAATCAAGGAGTTCAATGAGAGGAGGAGGTTTGACTTTTCTGCTAGCAAATTCTTTAGATTACGTAATTCGAGATGATTTAACTCTCTGGAATGAAGGTAAGCTCGAAACTTTATCCATAGAAATAGAGTTAGAGAAAAATAGAAAGTTCATCATTTCTTTGGTTTACCGGCCGCCCAGCGCAAACCCAGATGATTTTTTTTGGAGAATTCGATGGATTTCTTCAAAGAATGTCAAGTACTAAACTCCAATGTATTTTTTTAGGCGATTTTAACTTTGATCTTTTAAATCTAGAAGGAGTAAACCTTGATTTTTTTTAACCTTATGCTTTCACATAACCTTTATCCCGCAGTTTCAATCCCAACTAGGATAACAGATCATTCGGCAACCCTGATTGACAATATCTTCCTTTCTTCGGATGCAATTGTGGAGTGCTGTCCTGACGTTGTCTTACACAATCTACCATTATTTTGGTCGGACCATCTACCATTATTTTGCACCATTAAAAGATTTGGCTGTAAACATAAAACCACTACTAAGTTTCAATTCAGAATGATGAAAGCTGAAAATCTCAGGAAATTTAAAGAAGAAATCAGCACAGTATCATGGCAAGAAGTCATGGCGGAGAAAGAAGACCCCTCGACTGCTTTTGATAAATTTATGAGTATTTTGTCTCCCATCTATGATCAGTGTTGCCCATTAAAAACTGCAACTAAGAAGAAAAACCAACCGCGGAAGCCATGGATTACGGAAGAGATACTGGAAATGATGAAGAAGAGAGACCAACTATTCTCAGATTATCTCAATTGTGAGAGTGATGACAGTTGGGAAGAGTACAGAAAGGCAAGAAATAGGGTGAATTCTGCACGTCGAGCTGCAATGAGGGAGTATTTCGGAGAGAAATTAAAATCGCAGAAAGGAGACATTAGAGGGACCTGGCTGACTATTAAAAGCGTTCTCGGCAATGGTAAGGATTCAGCATAAACTGAACAGTTAGCCATAGGTGAAAGAACTGTGAGTGGGAGGCAAGAAGTTAGTGAAGAGTTTTGTAAGTTTTTTACCAAAATAGGATCGCAAATAAACCAAGAGGCAAAAGATCAAAGCGGACAGCTAGATACTGAGGAGTTTGACGATAACCGTGGTCTTCATCACTCATTTTACTTTACCGAATGTACTATGGATGACATTACCCAAGCAGTGAAATCGATCAAATCTAATGCAGCTGGTGTTGATGGCCTAAACATTAAAGCATTTAAAGCAGTTGCTGCGTATCTCTTACCTGTGATATTATATCTAGTCAATTTATCAATTCAAAAAGGTGTCTTTCCTGACGAACTAAAGCGGGCAAAAGTTATACCCCTCCATAAAGGAGGCGATAAAAGAGATATTTCCAACTAGAGACCAATATCCATTCTACCGCTCTTCTCAAAAATTTATGAAAAAGTAGTGTATAAGAAAATATACGAGTACATGAATTCGCTTGGGTTTTTGTCAGATTCGCAGTTTGGTTTTAGAAAAGGTCATTCTACAGTGCATGCCGTTCATCACCTTTTAGATTGTGTAAATAATGCGTTAGAAAATAATTTGATCCCTCTAACTATTTTTATTGATTTGAAGAAGGCGTTTGACACTGTGGATTTTGAAGTTCTACTGAAAAGACTGCGGAACCTTGGAATTAAAGATACAGCATTAAGTTGGTTTCGGTCTTATCTGTGTGGAAGATCAATGAAGGTGGTGATGAGTGATATATCTAGTGCAGCTATGCCTATAAATTGTGGTGTTCCCCAAGGATCAGTCCTTGGCCCGTTACTCTTCTTGGTATATGTGGATACTCTTCGATTTTATCTAAATGATTCAGTTTTAACCTCTTTCGCCGATGATACAGCTATCACAGTGTTTGCCCGGACTTCAAAAGAGGTTGTGCAAAAAGCGAACCACGTCCTTAGTCGGCTTCATGTTTTTACAGCTCTAAGCTCACTTTCAGTAAATCCAAGAAAAACAAATTTTATGGTGTTTAGTAGAACTGGTGTACCTGAACTTCTTGAAAATGTGCTTTATAACAGTGTTGGCATAACACATGTGTTTTTTTGTAAATATCTCGGATTTTATATTGATTGTAATTTGTCATGGAAGAAGCATGGTGAAATAGTGTCGGCAAAAGCAGCTAGAGGATTGGGAGTGATGAGGAGGCTGAAAAAAGTGTTCCCGGTAGCAGTTGTCAAATTGTTATACAGTGCTATTGTGCACCCCTACATCACGTACGGTTGTTCTGTTTGGGCAAGCAATTTCATGATGAATTATAAAAGAACTCAAATAATACAAAACAAAGCACTGCGTCTGATAGGAGAATTTCAAAACTGTCAGAATACTGCGGAGTGTTTAAGAAAGAATGATATTTTGAACATAGGCGAGCTACGCGATTACCAGCTAGCGATTTTTGTTTTTCAAAGTGTAAATAAGGTAAGCCCTGAGTACTTTTATGATTTTTTTAAAACTAACTCGTTTTATCACCCTTATTTTACCCAAAATTCGGAGGATTTGACTCACGAGAGAAGAAATACAACGAGAGCAGGATTTGTTCTCAGGAACATAGGTGTCAGCGTCTGGAATGACCTTCCAGAATTGGTCAGAGCGGCAGTAAGTCTGGCATCATTCAAGAGAATGGTTAAATTCCATTTTTTTAAAAGGAGAGAAGTGTGATAAGAGGAAAGAGTATTTATTTATTTAGTATTTAATATTAATTATTTTGTTTTTTACCCCCCCCAAGGATTTTTTTTTCTTCAAAATCATTTGAGGAAATGATTTAGCAGATCATGGTGGTTAGAATTGCGGCCACGGTCAGGACTCTTCTGTCTTAAGAGTGGCCGTTAATGGCAAATTCTTTGTTTAATTTATACGTTTTGGATGAAAATAAAAAATGTCTATGTCTATGTCTAACAGCTGTAAAAGTACCTACAAAGTCACAAAGATGTATCATGTGCTGTGATGAATAATATTGTAGATGTGGTTCAAGGGAGGTTGCCAAAAAAAAGTTTCTTAAGTTCCCAGCGGATGTCCTCCCCCCCCCCCATCGTTATCAATGGACTCGACAGTTTCCTCAACTACGATTTATGGATTCAAAAATTTTCTGACTAATTACAACAGTTTTCCTATCTTTTAAATAAATTGAATTCATTACTCGTTAAATAAGCTTAATCTACTAGATGCATAGGTGATCCATAGAAACATCCATATCCGCATCTGAGGCAAGGGTCTACGAGATTAATCCAAAGGTGAACCTTGTTTCAGGTGAACCTTGAGCAACAGCTGTAAAAGTACCTACAAAGTCATAAAGATGTACCATGTGCTGTGATGAATAATATTGAAGATGTGGCTCAATTGAAGTTGCCAAAAAAAAATCTTAAGTTCCCAGCGGATGTCCTTCCCCCCATAGTTATCAATGGACTCGACAGTTTCCTCAACCACGATTTCTGGATTCAAAAATTTTCTGACTAAATACAACAGTTTTCCTATCTTTTAAATAAATTGAATTCATTACTCGTTAAATAAGCTTAATCTACTAGATGCATAGGTGATCCATAGAAACATCCATATCCGCATCTGAGGCAAGGGTCTACGAAATTAATCCAAAGGTGAACCTTGTTTCAGGTGAACCTTGAGCAACAGCTGTAAAAGTACCTACAAAGTCATAAAGATGTACCATGTGCTGTGATGAATAATATTGAAGATGTGGCTCAATTGAAGTTGCCAAAAAAAAATTCTTAAGTTCCCAGCGGATGTCCTTCCCCCCATAGTTATCAATGGACTCGACAGTTTCCTCAACCACGATTTATGGATTCAAAAATTTTCTGACTAAATACAACAGTTTTCCTATCTTTTAAATAAATTGAATTCATTACTCGTTAAATAAGCTTAATCTACTAGATGCATAGGTGATCCATAGAAACATCCATATCCGCATCTGAGGCAAGGGTCTACGAAATTAATCCAAAGGTGAACCTTGAGCAACAGCTGTAAAAGTACCTACAAAGTCACAAAGATGTATCATGTGCTGTGATGAATAATATTGTAGATGTGGTTCAAGGGAGGTTACCAAAAAAAAGTTTCTTAAGTTCCCAGCGGATGTCCTTCCCCCCACCGTTATCGATGGACTGGACAGTTTCCTCAACTATGATTTATGGATTCAAAAATTTTCTGACAAAATAAAACAGTTTTCCTATCTTTTAAATAAATTGAATTCATTACTCGTTAAATTAGCTTAATCTACTAGATGCAAAGGTGATCCATAGAAACATACATATCCGTATCTGGGGCAAGGGTCTAGGAGATTAATCCAAAGGACCCTCTCTTCTATGGGGAAAGAGTGGCCCAAAGATGAATCATTTTATTTTTTTTTAACTCCGTCTCTTCCCGAGAAAATAAAATGAGCCCCCTTCCCCCCAAGAATCAAGCCTGTGGGTTACTATAGGAACTAACACCAGACATAAAGGAATAGGAATTACTTGAAACCGATAAATGTCCCCCCCCGAAAAATATGGGAAGAGGCAGATTCTTTTCAATTTACTGTTATTTTCAATCACTTTTTTATTCCTTTGGGAAGCAAAAAAAATCAAGCAGATAATAAAACAAAATAAAAATGAATGAATAGAATATAAAACAGCATAATAGACTAAAAACCATGAGACTAATTTTGGAAAAACACCAGTATTGTCATGTATTTTTTTTTTATTCTTATTTCAACCAAGGCTAAAATGACTATAGTCTAGCAGAAAAAAACGTTCATGCAATCTCTTTTTGTGACAAAAAACAGCCCAAACTCCAGTTGAAACTTAAATACACTTAATTCTCGCCCTCCAACACCTCCTAATTCAGATAGTATATAAACTGGACTCATCGCGTAAATATATATTTTAGTACCAATAACACAAAAAAACTTGAATTTTTCTTTTATGAGAAGTCATTCTCAAATAAAAGCTTTGCTGCCATGTAAAAACAAATACTAATTTCCGATCAACAAAGAACAGTAACTTTATCTACTTTATAAAAGTAAGATTTCGAAAGATAATTACCATGACCTATATATACATACGACCATTAGGTCAACCAACGCATTTCAGTTTCCAGTTAAGAAAGATGAAAGATAAAAAGCAAATAAATAAAATTGGTGACAAATTCAAGCTTCAGGATCCAAAAATGATCATAAAAAGATCCAGCAAGGCAATTGGAATTATTAAATTTGCGCTTTCTTTTAGAATGCTTCTATTTTGTGACACATAGCTCTTATAACTTTCAAGTCACTTTCAATTTTTTGCTTGTTTTAATACATAACAAGAGCTAAGAGCCAAGAGCTCATATGGTATGAGCTCTAACAAAATTTCAAGAACCAATAGATTGATTTAAAAGGAAAATCAGAGGCTTAATGCCGGCCGGGATTTAAAATAAGAGCTCTGAGTCACGATGTCCTTCTAAATATCAAAATTCATTAAGATCCGATCACCCACTCGTAAGTTATAAATACCTCATTTTTTCTAATTTTTACTCTCCCTTTAGCCCCCCAGATGGTCGAATCTAGGAAAACGACTTTATCAAGTCAATTTGTGCAGCTCCCTGACACACCTACCAATTTTCATCGTCTTAGCACATCCAGAAGCACCAAACTCGAAAAAGCACTGAACCGCTCCCCCCAACTCCCCCAAAGAGATCAAATCCAGTACGGTTACGGCAACCACGTATCTACGACATTTGCTTAATCTATCCACCAAGCTCCATTCCGATTCCTCCACTCTAAGCGTTTTCCAAGATTTCCGATTTTCCCCCTCCAACTCCCCCCCATGTCAACAAATCTGGTCGGGATTTGAATAAGAGCTCTGATACATGGATTCCTTCTAAATATCAAATTTCCTTAAGATCTGGTCACCCGTTCTTAAGTTAAAAATACCTCAATTTTTCTAATTCTTCCAAATTAACACCCCCCCCCCAAGCTCCTCCAAAGAGGGCAGATCCGTTCCAATTATATCAATCACGTATCTAGAATTTATGCTTATTCTTCCCATCAAGTTTCATCCCGATCTCTCCACTATAAGCGTTTTCCAAGATTTCTGTTTCCCTCCACCAACCCCCTATGTCCCCGGATCCAATTCGAGCCGAATATGGAGCATCTGAGACATAAGATCCTTCTATATATCAAGTTTCATTAAGATCCGATCACCTATTCGTAAGATAAGAATACCCCAATTTTCACGTTTTCTAAGAATTCCGGTTTCCCCCTCCAACTCCCCCCAATGTCACAGGATCTGGTCGGAATTTAAAATAAGAGCTTTAAAGCACAAGATCCTACTAAATATCAAATTTCATTAAGATCTGGTCGCCCGTTCGTAAGCTACAAATACCTCATTTTTCCGAATTACCCCCCCCCCACTCCACCATAGAGAGCGGATTGGGTCCGGTTATTTCAGTCACACATCTTAGACTTGTTTTTATTATTCCCATCCAGTTTCATCCTGATTTCTCTGCTTTAAGTGTTTTCTAAGATTTCCGGTCCCCCGAACTGTCCCCTCCCCCAATGAGGCTGGATCCGGTTGAAATTTAAAATAAGAGATCTGAGTTACGAGGTCCTTCTGAATATGAAGTCTCATGAAGATCCGATCACTCCTTTGTAAGTTAAAAATACGTCATTTTTTTCTAATTTTTCAGAATTAACCCTCCCCCCACCCCCACAACAGATCGGATCCGTTCCAATTATGTCAATCATGTATCCAAGACTTCTGCTTATTTTTCCCACCAAGTTTCATCCCGATCCCTCCACTCTAAGCATTTTCATGATTTTAGGTCCTCCCCCCAATGTCACCAGATCTGGTCGGGATTTAACATAAGAGCTTTGAGACACGATATCCTTCTAAACATCAAATTTCATTGAGATTCGATCACCCGTTCGTAAGTTAAAAATACCTCATTTTGTTATTTTTCAGAATTAACCCCCCCCCCCCAACTACCCAAAAGAGAGCGGATCCGTTCCGGTTATGTCAATCATCGGATCCGTTCCAATTATGTCAATCACGTATCTAAGACTTCTGCTTATTTTTCCCACCAAGTTTCATCCTGATCCCTCCACTCTAAGTGTTTTCCAAGATTTTAGGTTTTCCCCTCACAACTCCCCCCCAATGTCACCAGATCCGGTCGGGGTTTAAAATAAGAGCTCTGAGACACGATATCCTTCGAAACATCAAATTTCATTAAGATCTGATCAACCGTTCATAAGTTAAAAATACTTCATTTTTTCTATTTTTTTTTCAAATTAACTGGCCCCCCACTCCCCCCCCCAGATGGTCAAATCGGGTAAATGACTATTTCTAATTTAATCTGGTCCGGCACCTGAGACGCCTGCCAAATTTCATCGTCCTAGCTTACCTAGAAGTGCCTAAAGTAGCAAAACCAGGACCGACAGAATTTGCGATTGCTATATGTCACTTGGTTAATGGCAAGTGCCATAAAAAAAGGATGGTATACCACATTGTGTTGATAATAAACAGTTTTAGTTTAAAGGAGCTGTTTTTTATTACTGAAAATAATCCAATCAACCATCTTATACTATAATCTTATCTTATACTATAAATATCTTATGCTACAAAGATCTTATAGTACAAAAATCTCATACTATACCATTATTGACTAGTATGCTAATAGGAACGTTCTTTTCCAAAATCTTGGCAGCGAATTGTCGAACAGACTTCATATTTCCAGTGTCCAGTTCAATCCATTCTACTTTTTCTTCAGGGACGTTTTTCTCTTTCAGATTTTCCTTCAAAATATCTCTACTTTTTCCATCACGGCAGCCTGGAAGGTAGGACCAAAAAATATACGAAAAGAAAGTTCTGTTCTTGAATAGTCTTTTTTTTTTACTAAAGTGTATTACGTAGTTTTAAATATAAAGAATAAATTGTCTTTATGTTGTTATTAATTGGTTATGAATTCTGCTGGTTTTAATTGATTTGATCGCTTTGATATGTTTACTTTTTTGTGACAAATACTACCATATTTCTTTAACTGTGTTTGTTTTAAGTTTAACTCTGAAGAGCAAATTCTGGGTTTGAGGTAGCCATTTTTTGGAAATAAACCTTATTTCACGTGAAATTCTTTTCAGCAACTCATGCTAAAAATTAATTACTAAAATATAAGTCCTGACATGAGTTCCAAAAAACATTAGAATGTAAATATAAGAACTCATCTAAAATACTTTGAGATTGGGGGGGGGGGCAAATTCAAAGCAGTAAACAGCCTAAGGAAGATCCGTGTGCAGCTTGAGACATTTGCATTAAATTATAAGTAATATGGGTTCGGACAGAATTCTAAAAGTGGAGGAGGGAGGCGGTATTAGAAAGTTCTTTAAAATTTGTCTCAAAGAAAGTTTTTTTTTCAGGAAGACAGAAATGGTTCCTTGCCCTAGTTAAACTGACACCTTGTATTTAAGTGTTCGTTCCTCTATTCAGGATAAAATCCTAGTTTCCTAGGTGGAAGCCCAGTCGTCAATTATAAAAAAGGTCCAATTTTGGTATTATTTACATATAAATTCAAGCCTTATTATGATAATAAAGAGTTGAACAAAATTAAATATTCTGCAACAACAAGCGCAAAGGCCTATGCATCTTTAAACTAAGTAGATATCATCAAAAATGGTTTGTTCATGGAATTCATGTTCTGTGCACACAAAAAATTGAAAACTAAACAATACATTCAAGGCTGTATCCAGGGGGTGGGGGAAGTGGGTTTGATCGCCCCTCCCGAAATGTTTTGTCCGACTCGTAAAAACATAACAAAAATGAATATATACAAAGTTTTGATGCGTTTATTAAAGTTTCTTTACCCCCCCCCCAAACAAAAAAAAATCCTGGATACAGCCCTGAATTCATATTTTTTGTTTAAGAGTGCAGAGACAAACCCATTAATTACTTTATACCCATCTCCTTAATTTGATTTTATCAAAGAGTCATTTATGTTTCATCTTCTAATTTTTATAGTGATTTTTAACGAGATTGCAGGTATTTATTTTGTTGATAGTTGGTGGATATGAAACAAACTAGTGACTCTTGGACTGTATGGTTTATTAAGGTAGCTCCAGGATTTGACCTGAAACCTAAATCTGAATTTTTCTTTTTGCTTTAGTTAAGCCCTAGTCTTAGGGAATAGTTTTTGTCTCGAAAATAGGGAAATAGTGCAAGTATGAGTTTCAAAATTCCTTCTCGGATTTTTTCAAATTTGAATTCTTATCTAAAATATTCCCATGTGTTCTAATATGCATTCTTTTCATCTTTGCTCTCTCTTCCTGTTTTATCTCTAGGTTCCATTTCTCACTTTTTTCTTTCAATCTTCTATCTTTTTAAAAATCCCATACCTTCATCAAAGCATTTTTGGGTGTGCAATATTTACTTGATTCCTCCTCTCCTTCCAGCATCCTTTCTCCATTTTACCCTAGCAATTAAGATTTTTAAGAAAAAACTTCAAGTATCTATTCATCAACAATGCCCATTCTTTCTTATTTTTGATTCTTTTAACATAGTGGCTTAATCCTTAAGCAAAAAATGAAACTGTTAATAGGTATTAAACAACTTTTGTAAATACCAAGAAGTTACTTACCTACAATTACTTTTAAGCCATGTTCAACAAGTCGCTTCACAGTTTCCAAACCAATACCTCTATTACCTCCTGTGACAATAGCAACTCCTTCAGTGTATTCATTAAGTCCTGTAATGCAACAATAATGAGATATTAAAACTGCCAGTAAGTAACTGTGTTACACTTAAATTAAAGGATATGTTCTTTTCTTCAATAATCAAATGTTTTTCAAAACCTTATCAAGGAAACTAAAACATTGCAAATTTGCTTTTTATTACATTGTTTTACTACTATTAACAAGTCACCACAGCTCCAAACCACCTGAGAACAACATGGCTACACATGCTACTCCTCTATCCTAATCTATTCAAAGCATCCCTCTTTACACCTTCCCAAGAAGTACCCATTTCTCTTAAGTCTTTCTTTACATCCTCCCACCCCAACCATGGACGACCTGCTTTCCATTTAGCCCTAGACGGTTGGCTGAAAAGGACAATCTTTGGCAATCTGGTCATCCTTCATCAATAGAACGTGCCCTCATTATAGCCCTAGAAAGCAGGATTGAACCACACTTTTTGTATAGTCTACTGTTTGAAATACAGTCAGCCAGGTGCTGAAAACAATCTGGAAGCAATTTATCTGGAAAACATCTAGTAAATCTTCATCTGCTTTTTGGAGCGCCCATGCTTCAGAGCCATACATGATCACAGTCATCACTGTAGTTTCAAATATTCTAATCTTGGTTTGTAGACTTATCTTCCTATTCTTCCAAACTTTTTTCAACTGTGATAAAAACACCCCAAGCCTTGGCTATTCTACTTTTAACATCTTCACTGCTCCCACTTTCTTTACTAATAATACTACAAAGTTAAGTGAAGCTGTCCACTTGATCTTTTTTTTTTTGGCTACCTAACATCACCTATTAATCTTTGCTTATTCCTAGCCTTAGCAACTTAGCCTTCTTAACATTAATTTGCAAAATTATTCTAACACCATGAACTTGCAGGAGGTAGTCACCCTTCCAAAATTTTACATTTGAATTAGCCCTAGACACTACTAGATGGTGATCTTTACTTTTAATATCAATAACAGCACTCCTATATACCCTAGTATCTTGTATTGATCCTTCCAGTCTTTGATTTACAATAGCATAATCAATAAGGTTTGTTCATCACACAATACTGGTTTGTATCATCACACAAATACCATGTTATCTTATGGCCCATTTTATGACCAAATACTGTATTGGTTGTAAATAGATTGTTCTACCTACAAAATTGCAGCAGTCTGCAGCCATTACTGTTTTCTTTTCCTATGCCTATCCCTGTTTCTACCAACCTGGGCGTTAAAATATCCTAGTAAAACACCACAATTCTACTTGGGACCCTGTCTATTTGTTCCTGTAACTGTAAATAAAATCCAATTGAGTCACTACTATCTCCATCAGTAGGTTCTACAGAGGCATATACTACAACAACAGATACCCTGCACTTTTTAGTCATAAACTGAGTGATTAGTGTTCTATTCAAATTGTCTGAATTCATCAATCAGAATGTCAATACGATAGTTATTTTTAATGTCAGAAGATTCCAAGTTCCAATTTTCATATTCTTTAAATCATTGAAATTTGGCCTCAGGAAAACAGGACAGGTGTCAGTGCAGGACAAGGACCAACACATCCTCTGAAGTCTACACTGAAGCACTTAAGCTGGATTAAAACCAGACAACAAGAAGTCCCTGAAACCTCTAGTACAATCAGAGGCTTTGTGCAATCCTGGACCCATATTGGTCACAAAATAGTTTTCAGCATTTGGCAATGCTCTTCTATCAACAAGAGTCAAAATCCTGGACAGACAATCTCAAGCCTATTACTTCCGATTCATTATATATTCAGGCCTACAAATATACTGCCACTCATAGTAGACAAAATAGCTAGGAAGAGGTTTTTCAGACAAAAAAAAGCCTACCAAAACAGACCAAGCCCAGAAGAATTGTCGATTAATGGACAGAATTCTATACAAATGCTGTGTTGCTTACTAGATTACAATTTCCTTGAAGAGTGCCACTTCTCAAGTTGGAATAGAGTTGACTGCAAGGTCCCCAGTCTTGCAGGTGCCCCAAAAGGGTCAAGGCAGTCCTTTGTCCATAGATCTGGATCTATTTCAAATCTAGGAGGGGAATCAGCAGCCCTAATTGCTGCCCTTGTTGTCAAAAGCATAGAGAGCTGGTATAGAATCAAACCTTTCCAGTATTTTCAACATTTAATTTATATCTGTCTACTTTTTCTCCAAGCTGGAAAAAGGCTGCAAGTTCTACCAACACAAACCTTTCCACAAGACTAATAAACACTAAAGACACCAATACTGAGAAAAAATTGTTATTGTACTTGCTGGATTTGAAAACCCTCTTGCTCTTGAGGCAACTTTGAGGACAAACCCAAATTATAAACTGGGAAAATTGTTGAAGTTGTAAAACAAGCTGGAATGCTTGACTCTATTTTAGCTTTCCATAATTTTAATAATCCTGTTTTTTGTCATTTGTTCTACAGATGCATGTGGTTTTTGGGAAAGTAATTTTTTTTTCACAATTTTTTAGGGAGATCAAGACAAAAATGAAAAAAATAGATAAAATATATTAATAAGAACATTTCACTAAATCAAACAGTTCGTGGTAACGAACTGTAGTAAGGAGCGACCCGGCTCAATAGTAACAAAAACTCTAAAAAATGGATTTTTGATACCAATAGCTACATCAAAAGAATCGCATTTTAATGCTGGTTTTAAATATATAAGTTTCATCAAGTTTGGTCTTACCCATCAAAAGTTACGAGCCTGAGAAAATTTGCGTTATTTTAGAAAATAGGGGGAAACGCCCCCTAAAAGTCATAGAATCTTAACGAAAATCACACCATCAGATTCAGCGTATCAGAGAACCCTACTGTAGAAGTTTCGAGCTCCTATCTACAAAAATGTGGAATTTTGCATTTTTTGCCAGAAGGCAGATCACGGATGCGTGTTTATTTGTTTTTTTTTCTTTTTCCCAGGGGTGATCGTATCAATCCAGTTGTCCTAGAATGTTGCAAGAGGACTCATTCTAACGGAAATGAAAAGTTCTAGTGCCCTTTTTAAGTGACCAAAAAAATTGGAGGGCACCTAGGCCCCCTCCCACGCTAATTATTTTCCCAAAGTCAACGGATCAAAATTCTGAGATAGCCATTTTATTCAGCGTAGTTGAAAAACCTTATAACTATGTCTTTGGGGACGACTTACACCCCCAGAGTCCCCATGGGAGGGGCAACAAGTTACAAACTTTGACCTGTGCTTACATATAGTAATGGTTATTGGGAAGTATACAGGCGTCTTCAGGAGGATTTTTTTGGTTTGGGGGAGGGGTTGAGAAGAGGGGGATATGCTGGGGGAACTTTCCTTCGAGAATTTGTAATGGGAGAAGAAAATTTCCATGAAGGGAGAGCAGGATTTACTAGCATTATTTAAAAAAAAAAAAATTAAAAAATAAATGTGAAAAAGCTTTTTCAGCTGGAAGTAAGGAACAGCAATAAAACTTAAAACAAACAGAAATTATTACCCATATGAGGGGCTCACCTCCTTCTAATACCTCACTCTTTACGCTAAAGTATTTTTAGTAATTTCAACTACTTATTCTACGGCTTTTGTGATTCAGGGGGTCATTCTTAATGAATTGGGATAAAATTTAAGCTTTAGTGTAAAGAGCAAGGTACTGACGATGGGGCGAATCCCCTCATATATGTAATAAAAACATGAGAATAAAAAAATTCTTTACATAAGCAAATTTATAAGTTACGTAAATCTTTTACCAATAAAAAGATTTGTAAAAAATTAAAAGTTCTAGTTGCCTTTTTAATTAACCAAAAAATCGGAGGGCAACTAGGCTTTGTCCCCCCCCCTCTGTTTTTCTCAAAATCATTTGATCAAAATTATGAGAAAGCCATTGAGCCAAAAAAAAAAATATACAAATTTCGTTTTGATTATTCCTCTGCGGAGACCCAAAATCAAAACATGCATTGATTCAAAAACGTTCAGAAATTAAATAAAAAAAACAAGTTTATTTAACTGAAAGTAAGGAGCGACATTGAAACTTAAAACGCACAGAAATTACTTCATATATGAAAGAGGCTGCTTCCTCATCAACGCCCCGCTCTTTACGCTAAAGTTTTTTACTGTTTTAAAAAGAAGAATTGAGAGAAAGAGTCAAACTTTAGTGTAAAGAGCGGGGTGTTGATGAGGAAGCAGCCTCTTTCATATACGAAGTAATTTCTGTGCGTTTTAAGTTTTAATGTTGCTCCTTACTTTCAGTTAAAAAAACTTGTTTTTTTTATTTAATAAAGACAGAGGCAAAGTTTCCCAAACAATTTCTGCATTTAGCACAACAAACTCCTTTTTACTTTGCATTGAAGAGGCTGATTTGTTGTATTTTTATTTTTCAGTTTCAGCTTTGGCTTTTTAACTTTTAATTTTTCTTATTAATGCATGTTTTATCCTTTTTTGTTGATGTTGTTTTAGGTTTATCTATTTTTCATATAATTTGTGAGACCACTTCTTGTAAGATTCACATAATTTGAATACAACTCAGAGGAAATTAAAACAAAAGAACTGCATGAACACTTTTTGATAAGAATTATAAAGCTCTTCCCATAGGATAGGCCATAAAAAAAAGCTAGCAACAGGCAATGTAAGACAACAAAAAGAACATGAAAACAATTAAGCAGCATTTAACAGCCAACAAGGAGTCCATAACCACAGTAGGCATTTTTTTTTTTTTTTTTTTTGCAGAGGCTAGGCCTATCTTTAAAACTTTACAAATTGGGATTGAGCAAAGTTGTGAAGCTGAAAACAATTTGTTTGTACTCAATTTAAGCAAAAAATCTATTTTGCAAGGTTTCACTTTTACAACACACAGATTTTTGAAGGTCATCAAGGGTCAGGATCTCTAGAGGGAGGAGTGAAGGTAGGTACTCCAAAATACCTACCAGGAACATACTTTAGCCTATAGACCCATCCCTGACAGTTTCATTTTCGTAACCTAACTTCTATCCAAGATAACCAAAAGTAGCTAAAGTAGAATTCTGCCAATTTTTGTACAGCCAAGCCTAGGCAGCTGAAACAAAATTAGCCCATGATGGCATAGATTATTATATTTGGAGAGAGAATTGACAAGAGAATCTAATAGTACATTTACTTCTGTCTGACTTGTACCCTAGCCTATAAGAAATCTGGAAAATTGGACTATGCGACATGAACTTCACCTGTTAATTTCTGCTGAGTTGAAAACCCTTCTTTAATGCAGTATTTCGTACCACTAACCCATAAGGAAGCATGTGAATAGAACTCTTTGAACATGATTTAACAGACTTTATGAAGACTAAATTTGGTAGTAAGTTGGGCAGCACTCAAAGCTCAATGATGTGGAACGTGAGGAAGAATTTAAACCATAGCATTAGAAATGCTCCCTACATATATGAAATTAATATGCTAGATAGCAGCACTACATCAAGACACACCATCTAAGCTTTCGCCTATGCTAAAAACAAGGAATTAGAGATTCTAAAGATCTTGTTCTTGCTACTCCATCGATCTTATTTGGAGTCTTTGACTTTCTTATGCAGTTTATTAAGACAGTGAACATCCATAAAATGTACTGTCTCCTGTATACTATTTCCAAAGAGAACAAGAAAGTTCACTTACCAAAGATTTCACGGTTAAAAAGGTGCTTAAGTTTGATTGGTTCGCATTTACGAGTCCTATGGTGGCTCTAGGCTTGCGCAGGAGGCAGCTACCTCCAACTCCCAGTTATTCTGATGTCTAACATTATATCCCTTTCATTTTTAAAAAAAGGTATGCCTGTGGCATATCATGCCCCTGAGACTTGGCCGTATCCAGGGGGGTTGAGGCTTTGGCCCCTCCCCACCTGAAATGTTTGTCTGACTCGTAAAGACGTAACAAAAATGAATATAAAGATTTTTTATGCGTCTTTGAGTTTTTTGTGTAACCCCCCCCCCCCCGAAAAAAAATCCTGGATACGGCCCTGGTACCCGGTACTCGGCACTCGGCATGCGGTATCTGAGGACCTCAGATAGTGAGGCCTAAAACTGCTATTGCCTAAGACGCATTTCTGAAAGCCGTTGAGAAAAATATTCACAAATAATCGGTTTCTGGAAATTCAATAGGTTAGTTTAATAAGCACGTAAATAAAAGTAAATAAAAAAAGGCGAAAAATTGAAAGGGAAAGTGGTCCTTTTAAATCCCTCACTCATTTAAATTCCTATGTTTTTCATAGCGTTGCCTATAAAGTGTAATATCGCTACTTAAATGAACAGCGGAGTGGGAACAATGTTTTTTTTTTCACCAAGCCACTTTGCTTGGAAGGAATTTTAGCGTAAACAGTGGAGGGGGAGCACCAAGGGGACCTGCAGTTAAATTTTATTTAGGATAAATCTGAACATGGTAGTAAAAATGAACAGATGTCAAATATAGTTGTCTTCTAATAAAAATTAACATTGATAGTGAGATAAAGCAAACAGTTTTTTTTTTTCTTTAGGAAAGGGACCATTAAGCCCTCCTCTCCCAGCTCTTTACCTTAAAATTTTGAATTTTTTCGAACATTCCATAATTCACAAATCATAACATTGTAATACCTATCAAACAGTTCGTGGTAACGAACTGTAGTAAGGAGCGACCCGGCTCAATAGTAACCAAAACTCTAAAAAATTGAATTTTGATATCAATAGCTACGTCAAAAGAATTGCATTTTAATGCTGATTTTTAATATATAAGTTTCATCAAGTTTAGTCTTACCCATCAAAAGTTACGAGCCTGAGAAAATTTGCCTTATTTAAGAAAATAGGGGGAAACACCCTCTAAAAGTCATAGAATCTTAAGAAAAATCACACCATCAGATTCAGCGCATCAGAGAACCCTGCTGTAGAAGTTTCAAGCTCCTATCTACAAAAATGTGGAATTTTGTATTTTTTTGCCACAAGGCAAATCACGGGTGCGTGTTTATTTTATTTTTTTTATTTATTTTCTTTTCCCCAGGGGTCATCGTATCGACCAAGTGGTCCTAGAATGTCGCAAGAGGGCTCATTCTAACGGAAATGAAAAGTTCTAGTGCCCTTTTTAAGTGACCAAAAAAATTGGAGGGCATCTAGGCCCCCTCCCACGCTCATTTTTTCCTTAAAGTCAACGGATCAAAATTTTGAGATGGCCATTTTGTTCACCATAGTCGACAACTATAATAACTATGTATTTGGGGATGATTTACTCCCCCAAAATCCCTGGGGGAGGGGCTGCAAGTTACAAACTTTGACCAGTGTTTACATATAGTAATGGTTATTGGGAAGTGTACAGACGTTTTCAGGGGGATTTTATTTTGTTGGGGGGGGGGGGGGCTGAGGCGAGGGGGCTGAGAGGGCTATGTTGGAGGATCTTTCCTTGGAGGAATCTGTCATGGGGGAAGAAAAATTCAAGAAAAAGGGCGCATGATTTTCTAGCATTACTATAAGAAAACAATGAAAAATAAACATGATAACGTTTTTTCAAATGAAAGGAAGGAGTAGCATTGTAACTTAAAACGAACAGAGATTATTACGCATATGAGGGGTTCTAAAAATACTTTAGCATAAAGAGCGAGGTATTTAGGAGGAGATAAATGACTCGCTCTTTATGCTAAAGTATTTTTAGTAATTTCAATTATTTATTCTACGGCTTTTCTGATTCAGGGGTCATTCTTAAAGAATTAAATAAAAAAAACTAATTTTTTAGCTGAAAGTAAGGAGCGACATTAAAACTTAAAAGGAACAGAAATTATACCGTATATGAAATGGGTTGTCCCCTCCGCAATCCCTCGCTCTTTACGCTAAAGCTGTTAATTGTTTTAAAAAATAGAATTGTGGCAAAGAGTCAAACTTTAGCGTAAAGAGCGAGGGATTGCGGAGAGGACAACCCATTTCATATACGGAACAATTTCTGTTCGTTTTAAGTTTTAATGTCGCTCCTTACTTTCAGCTAAAAAAATTAGTTTTTTTTTTATTTAATTTCTGAACGTTTTTGAATTAATGCATGTTTGGTTTTGGCTCTCCTAACATAAATTATTAAAATGAAATTTGTATATTAATTCTTTTTTTGGCTAAATGGCTTTCTCTTAGTTTCGATCAGACGATTTTGAGAAATAAGGGGTGGAGAAGGAGGTCTAGTTGCCCTCCAATTTTTCGGTTACTTAAGAATGCAACTAGAACTTTTAATTTTTAACGAATGTTTTTATTAGTAAAAAATATACGTAACTTAAGAATTAACTTACGTAACAAACTTTCATAATCTTATATTTTTATTATGTATGCGAGGGGGTTTGTACCCTCGTTAATACCTCGCTCTTTACACTAAATCGTAAGTTTTGTCCCAATTCTTTAAGAATGACCCCTGAGTCAGAAAGGCCGTAGAATAAATAGTTTAAATTACTAAAAATACTTTAGCATAAAGAGCGAGGTATTTATCTCCTCCTAAATACCTCGCTCTTTATGCTAAAGTATTTTTAGAACTCCTCATATGCGTAATAATCTCTGTTCGTTTTAAGTTTCAATGCTACCCCTTCCTTTCATTTGAAAAAACGTTTTCATATTTATTTTTCATTGTTTTCTTATAGTAATGCTAGAAAATCCTGCGCCCTTTTCATTGAATTTTTCTTCCCCCATGACAGATTCCTCCAAGGAAAGATCCTCCAACATCGCCCCCTCCCCTCAGTCCCACCCCCAAACAAAATAAAATCCCCCTGAAAACGTTTGTACACTTCCCAATAACCATTACTATATGTAAACACTGGTCAAAGTTTGTAACTTGCAGCCCCTCCCCCAGGGATTGTGGGGGAGTAAGTCATCCCCAAAGACATAGTTATTGTGGTTTTCGACTATGCTGAACAAAATGGCTACCTCAAAAGTTTGATTCGTTGACTTTGGGAAAAAAATGAGCGTGGGAGGGGGCCTAGATGCCCTCCAATTTTTTTGGTCACTTAAAAAGAGCACTAGAACTTTTCGTTTCCGTTAGAATGAGCCATCTTGCGACATTCTAGGACCACTTGGTCGATACGATGACCCCTGGGAAAAAGAAAAAAAAACAAAAAAAAACAACAAACAAACAAATAAACACGCACCCGTGATTTGTCTTCTGGCAAAAAATACAAAATTCTACATTTTTGTAAATAGGAGCTTGAAAATTCTACAATAGGGTTCTCTGACACGCTGAATCTGATGGTGTCATTTTCGTTAAAATTCTACGACTTTTAGGGGGTGTTTCCCCCTATTTTCTTAAATAAGGCAAATTTTCTCAGGCTCTTAACTTTTGATGGGTAAGACTAAACTTGATTAAACTTATATATTTAAAATCGGCATTAAAATGTGATTCGTTTGATGTAGCTACTGATATCAAAATTCAATCTTTTAGAGTTTTGGTTACTATTGAGCCGGGTCGCTCCTTACTACAGTTCGTTACCACGAACTGTTTGATTGGGACAAAACTTAAGATTTAGTGTAAAGAGCGAGGTATTAACGAGGATACAAACCCCCTTGTATACATAATAAAAATATAAGACTATGAAAGTTTGTTACGTAAGTTGCTAATTTATAAGTTACGTATATTTTTTACTAATAAAAACGTTCGTTAAAAATTAAAAGTTCTAGTTGCCTCTTTAAGCAACGAAAAATTGGAGGGCAACTAGGCCTCCTTCTCCACCCCCTATTTCTCAAAATCGTCTGATCAAAACTAAGAGAAAGCCATTTAGCCAAAAAAAGAATTAATATACAAATTTAATTTTAATAATTTATGTGCGGAGAGGCAAAATCAAACATGCATTAATTCAAAAACTTTCAGAAATTAAATAAAAAAAAACAAATTTTTTTAGCTGAAAGTAAGGAGCGACATTAAAACTTAAAACGAACAGAAATTATTCCGTATATGAAATGGGTTGTCCCCTCCGCAATTCCTCGCTCTTTACGCTAAAGCTTGACTCTTTGCCACAATTCTACTTTTTAAAACAATTAAAAGCTTTAGCGTAAAGAGCGAGGGATTGCGGAGGGGACAACCCATTTTATATACGGAGTAATTTCTGTTCCTTTTAAGTTTTAATGTCGCTCCTTACTTTCAGCTAAAAAAATTAGTTTTTTTTTTAATTGTTAAAAAAACCCAAAGTTTGATTCTATTTTATTCGTTGATTTTAATGTTGTATCATAATCGTAAGTAGAAAATTGAAATGGCAAGATATTGGCTACCAGCAATCATTTGTGCCCAGAGACGGCTCGTGGGGTAAGCAAAGTAAGCAGTCACGTAAGGTGCCGAGTGAAAGGGGGTGCCTTGAGCAAAGGGCTCTCCCTGTCGCAAAGGGAGTCAGAGGGGCACTCTGTGTAGGAGGGAGAGACCACCACCGCGTGCAATGTGACTTAATCAAGACAAAAAAAATAAGATAATTGCAGAGCCTCTAAAACCGATTCATATCACCCATACAATGGTCTGATTTTCGGTGACTGGCCTTTACCACCCCTCCCCCGGCATTTCATTTCCCCGTGAGAAATCACCCCACAAAAAATGCCTCCAAAATACCCCCCCCCCAATTCCCGGCCAAAAATATCATCTAAAAATATCCCTCCTCCCGTGGAAAATAAGGCATACCAAATTTGAGAATTTGATTTGTGTTTTCTTTTATTTTCCATCGGGGGAAGGAACTTGTGTATTTCACGATACTCACTCAAGTTTATGCTTTGTTAAGCTCGAGAACAAACCGGTCTCTTCGTTAGTCTCTTTAAGCTTAGCGTGGGACAAGAAAAAGACAAATGACAGAGTTGATAGAAAATATATAATTTAGGCTATATATTTGCACACAAGGGAGGGGGGTACTTCATAGCATGCAGAATTACTGTACCTAATACATTTTGCTTGCAGACCCGCTATACTTTACCGCTCCCCCCTAATATTCAAATATATAGCCCAAATGTGTTTCTAAAGTAACGAAGAAACTAACGAAGAAACCGGTTTGTTCTAGAGTTTTATGTATCGTAAACTTGAATGAGTGGCGTATAACACACAAGTACCGGATTTTTTCATGGACAGAGAGTAGGATTTCCCGGTATTATTTAAAAACGATCAGAAATTAAATTAAATAAAAAAGTTTTTTTCAACTGAAAGCAAGGAGCAAAATCAGAACTTAAAACGAACAGAAATTATTAAGTATATGAAAGGGGCTGCCTCCTCCTCAAGACCTCGCTCATTACGATAAAGTTTTTTTTTATAGAACTTTCATGTTAATTTTTGCTTGTTTTAATTTTGAATCGGTTATTTATTGTAATTTCTGTTGGTTTTGGGTTTAGTTCATTTATTGATGGTGATTTGGGGTAGTTTTACGCTTGGAAAATTATTTGAATTTATTTTTACTCATTTTTGGCTTAATGAGGCTCTTTACTATTCTTTGACAAACTAGTTCTGTAGATTTTTTTAAAATTACTTTCTGTTCATTTTTTATTGACATAGTCTTTTTCATAGAAAAAAATATTTCATATATTTTTTTCTATTAGGCCACATTTTTGTTTTAATGAGGCTCTTTACTTTACTTTAAAAAACTTTCTCCGCATGTCTTCCGTTAACAAATACCATCTGTAAGCAACTAAACAAAAAAACAAAACAAAAAAACAAAAAAAAACAAGCTTTTTAGTTGAAAGTAAGGAGCAGCATCAAACCTTGAAACAAACAGAAATTATTACGTATATGAAAGGGGCTACCTCCTCCTCAACACTTTGCTCTTTAACCCGAAGTTTTTTCTTTGCAGAATTTTGAAACAAAGCTTATTGTTCTAATTATTTGGCCATTGCGTTTCAAGAATCGTTCTTAAAGAATTAGGACAAAAAGTGAAAATTTTAGCGTGAAGAGCAAGGTCTTGAGGAAGGGGCAATTCCTTTCATATGCGTAACAATTTCTGTTCGTTTTAAATTTTGATGTTTCTCCTCACTTTCAGTTGAAAAAGTTTGTTTTCTTTAATTTAATTTCTGATTGTTTTTAAATAATACCGGCAAAAACAAGCTCTCTCCCCATGAAAAATTCCGGTACTTATGTACTTATACGTCAATTACTCATGTTTACGATGCATAAAACACGAGAACAAACCGGTTTCTTCGTTAGTTTCTTCGTTACTTTAGAAACAAATTTAGGCTATATATTTGCACATTAGGGGGGGGGGGGGTAAAATATAGCGGGTCTGCATGCAAGATGTGTTAGGTAAAATTATTCTGCATATTATGAAGTCGTTTTTATTTTTTCCCCTACGGAAAAAAGAAGAAGAAAAAAATGTTATACAATTTGGAAAGCCGTATTTTCCAGACACAGGGAGAATATTTTCCGAGAAAATATACCGGGGGTATTTTCCATGGGGGTATTTTCCATGGGGGTATTTTCAGGGGGGGTATTTTCCGCAGGGGATGTTTTCCAGGGGGTATTTTACACGAAGCGGGGATATTTTCCGGGGGGTACACTTTGGGGGGCGTTTTCCGAGGGAGGGCGGTAAACTTCTAGAACCATGATTTTTTATGCATGAAATTGCCTCAATTTGAACAATCCCTCTTGGTGCAATGTATGTCAGTTGCTTGTGATTTTATGGTACTAATTACATATTTCTCAAGGAGAGTCATGTTTACATAGGGCAAGTGTTATGATAAATCGAATGAAGCACTTCGATAATGCCAACGACTAAATTTACATTCCCTAAAGTCCCTATTATCTGTATTGGTTCTGGTTTGAACCCCCTTATCAGTAACGAACATTTTACTCTAGGGTTCAATTAAGACTCCTTAAATATGAAATAATTACGTGAGCGCAAAGAGATAATAGCGCAATTGTTTAGTTATGATTTCTCTGGAAATGGGAGGGATTGCGGTGTGGCGCTGTGACGCCACAAAATTCACCTGGACTCAAACAAATCTCCAGCCTATAATGCTATAAGGATTACTGTAAGGATAAAATGAAACCTGTAAGGGTTACTTCGAAAGAAACAAATATTCACTACTTGAGCAAAAATGTACAGAATGAATTTGCTTATTTCCTTTCGAAAAAGATCCAAGACTACATTTTAGAGCAGCTGTGGCATGCAAAATATTATTGTATAATATTAGACTGCAAATACGATGTCAGCCACACAGAGCAAGTAGTGGTACACACAGGCATTAGTGGTAAGATTCGTCAAAATTGCAACGGATGAGGATATGTTCATTAGGGAACATTTTTTAAGCTTTGTTCCTATTACCAATTCTTCTGGTGAAGGCCTCACATAAGTATTACTAAAAGAGTTGCAAACACGAGGCATTCCTTCAAATAACATGAGAGGCCAAGGGTATGATAATGGTTCTGGAATGACAAGAAAGCATGTTGGAGTTCAGAAGAGGATCTGTGATTTAAATCCTTCTGCTTTTTACGTACCATGTGGAAACCACTCACTGAACCTTGTAATTAACGATGCTGCTCCTCTTGCAATGCTGCAGTAAACTGTTTCAGGACAATTCAGGAAATCTTCAATTTTTTCCAAGTTCTAATCACAGATTGAGTATTTGCTTAATAACTTTTCAAATCTTACAGTAAAACCGCTCTGTAACACTAGGTGGGAGAGTTGAATTTAAGCCTTGTTGCCTTTGAGGTACCATATTGAAAAAGTATATGACGCTTTATATGAACTAGAAACTCAAGACGAGAAACTCAATGCATTTGGCAGGAACTCCGCCTTAGGACTTGCTAAGAAACTACAAACCTTCAAGTCTCTGTGTTGTTTAGCAACATGGCAAGATATCCTGCACAAAACAAATATACAAGTAAGTCGTTGCAAAAAGTCACGATTATTTACAAAGTTCGATGGATCTAATAAAAAGTATGCAATTATTTCTGACCAAGATGAGATCTGATGAAGGAGTTAACAACGTGATCACCAATACTATGAAACTTACAGAAGAAATCGGTGTTGTTCCTAAGTTTGAAAAAGAAATGACAGTCGGCCGAAGGAAATAAAACAAAAGAGTTTTCTAATCAGGGGGAAGATGAAACTGATAATCCTGGAGAAAATTCATTTAAGGTCAATTTCTTCTTTGTCGTGCTAGATACTGCAATATCCTTACTAAAGGAGAGATTTGAGCTAATGGAAAACCATAGTCAAAGTTTTAAATTTTTCTACGAGATTCAAAGCTTGCGGAACTTCACAGATAAAGAAGAATTGAAGAAATTCCGTAAACATCTTCAAATCTTTTTAAATGAGGGGGAAGATTGCGAAGTAAAGTCGTTTGAGGAGTTACAACTTTTCGCAGGAATGCCACCCTCTAAGAGTCTCTCAGCTCAAGCTTTGTCGTATATTAAATAAAAAAAAACTAGTTTTTTTTAACTGAAAGTAAGGAGCGACATTAAAACTGAAAACGAACAGATATTACTCCGCGCACGAAAGGGGCTGTTCCCTTCTCAACGGCCCGCTCTTTACGCTGACTCTTTCTCTCAATTCTACTTTAGTAAACAGTAAAGCACTTTGAGAAGGCGTTGAAAAATGAACATCCCCTTTCATGCACGGAGTAATTTCTGTTCGTTTTCAGTTTTAATATCGCTCCTTACTTTCAGTTTAAAAAACTAGTTTTTTTATATTAATTTCTGAACGTTTTTGAATTAATGCATGTTTGATTTGGACTCTCTGCACATAAATTATTAAAATGAAATTTGCCTATTACTTCTTTTTTTTTGGCTAAATGGCTTTTTCTTAGTTTTGATCGAACGATTTTGAGAAAAAAAGAGGCGGGGGAGGAGGCCTGGTTGCCCTCCAATTTCTCGGTTACTTAAAAAGGTAACTAGAATTTTCATTTTTTAACGAACGTTTTTATTAGTAAAAAATATAGGTTTTACATTTTTTGCGTGAATTGAATAAATGGAGGCGAGAAATGTATGGTAAAGAAAAATTGAATGGGGTGTGGATGGTAGATAGAATGAAAGAGACAAATTTTCTGAATCTTAAAAGGATGGCAAGGTTTGTCAGGATTAGAGCTGCACATTTGAGCGTTTTCTTTAAATAGTATTAATTTATTTTAGTTTAATTTGTTGTTTTTTTTTATGTAAAATTCCTATGGCCCACGGGATTTTTCTGGAATAAACTAAACTATAAATTATTATCAGTTGCCAGTGGCGAAAGGAGTTTCTCCAAGTTAAACTTACTTAAGATTTATGTTGAGTCAAGATCGACTGAGTGGGCTTGCGTCCATGGCCATTGAAAATGTCGTGCTAAGTGAATTCAATAGGGACAGACTACTCAAGGAGTTTTCAAACATGAAAGCTAGAAAAATTAATTTTCATTATAAAAAGTTGTATGTATTTTAACTCTCCATTTTTAATAAATCACCTTGTTGTTTATTTACATATTTCATTTTAATATTTAAGTTAGAATTATGCGTCAGAATCAAGTTAGAATATTTAAGTCAGAAATAGTTTGTTTATTTTTATTGTTACCCTTTTTACTAGAAAACCCTGCACACTTTACTTTAAAGGCGTATAATTATATTTCGGTCTACCAGAGGGGGGGAGGAAATAGTCCGTTTAACCCCCAAAAAACGTCTAGGGTCGGCCCTGTTTGTGCCCAAATATTATTTGCTAATATTATATCTTTGCATGTTCAGTTCCATTTATCACATCGATTTTGATATATGACAAGCCGATGAGTGACCAACATAATTTACATTGCATTTAAAATAGAATATTTACTGTAAAAACTGAATGTAATACTAACAGTCAAAACCAAGTGAATTCCATTGCGCAGCACTCATTATACAAAATTTAGGATGGGATGTAGAATAATTCTCATTTCATCCATCTCGATAATAAAGCATATTCATGGAAACAACAAGTCCAAAAAAAGCTGTATTTGTTACGCGAGCGAGTGCTGGGAGGGGGGGAGGATTAGCTAACATTTTGATTTACAATACAAGGCCCTATGAAACTTAGAATCTGTTGGTGGCTAAGTGGCAAGTTAAATCAAAAGGAATAATGTGTCGCCAGATTACTAAAACAGCGTATCTGCAAAATAGAAGCTTTCAAGGAGTTGTGGAGGGTGCCAAATAAGCCTAAAACTCTGACTAAGGAGTGATGAATTAGGTTGGCAAAAAAGTAGTTTTGTCTCCGACCCATGAGTGTTGGCATTATAAGTTCCAATGGGACTAACATCTAATCACGGTGAAGTAGCTATTTGAATAGAAGAACACTGTTTGTACCCAGGTTATCAAAATAGCGCAACTGTAGTATCTCAGAAAAGGCCTGTGGGCTCTATTTGAAACTTTAACGAGGTGCTGGGGGGCCAAGTGGACCTAAAACTTTGACTTCGAGGGAGATTACAGAGGTAAATCAACATTGTGCGTACCCATGATATGAAAATAGCAAATCTGTGATATCCCAACCGCAACTAGGGGAATGGAATTGAAGCTGACTAACTTCCTTGGAAAAAAAAAAGATAATTAAAAAAAAGTACGGATTTTCTTATGCCAACGATGTTTGATGGATGACTAAACTTAAAATTTTTATATTTTTAAAATCACCAAAAATTTCATCTTTATATATATATATATATATAAATATATATAAATGTATATATATATATATATATATATATATATATATATATATATATATATATATATATATATATATATATATATATATATATATATATATATATATATATATATATATATATATATATATATATATAATCCGTATATCCATGAGCATGTGTTTGCTTGCAATTTGCTACCAGGAACAGTTTGAAAAGGAAAATGGTCCTCCCCCATTCCAGGCCTCCTAAGAAATCCAGGGGGACTTTTTCATATCCCTCAATGTCTGAAGATGTAATTTTAGATTATCCGTTGCTACCTTTTCTTTTCTTTGTTTTTGCTTTTCTTTGCATATTTAATCGGTCCAAACATCGCTGTCCGTTTGTAATGGCCTTACAGACTCTCGCTAATAGATTTAACTAGAATAATATACTTACATTACTATTGTATTATTAATCATCATTACAACGCTTTTTCTTATCTCTTTCTTTGACTTAATGTAAATTAAAAAGAAATAATTCTAAACAAATAATTTAACAATAATGCTTTTTGTTTAATAAAAGCATAATTCATGTGACTTTTCTTTTTACCAGACCTTTGGTTTCAAATCTTTTTTTTTTTTTTTTCACTGAGATAAGATCCATGGAAGGGCATTTGTTCTGGTTAAGAAGATACCCTGCTGAAGGGGGCTAGCCCCAGTTTATAAACCAGAATTCCCTCTCTGAAGATGGTCACATGAAACACATTGGAAAGACAGCAGATAATTGATGGGTCAATCAATTAGCAAGCTTTGTCGGCACGTGCCCTAGGATCTCCGGAAATATGTAAATAACCGGAGAAGTATGCACTTTCAGTATAAATGAATGGAATAGCCATTTGTTAAACTCCTTGTGTTGATTTGAAAAGATGGCTGGTGAAATGGCTTCCAGAGGATGGAGTAGGTGTCTGGATTGATTGAAGTTGCTCGATAAAACATATTCATCTTATTGCTTAGGGGTTTGCGAATCTCAATGATGGGTATGGTTTACTAAGTAATTATTTTATTCACCCATTGACATGAGAAACTTAGTGTGTCTGTGGAGAAGTCATCTAGAGGTTTATTCAAGGAAAAAGAAGAAATGTGTGTGCGCAAAGGCAGAACCACAAAGATCATATCCTGGCTGGTCTTTCTCACAACTTACAGCTTTTTTTTTTAAAGCGACACTAATGCTTTAAAAGTTGTATGCTCTAGCATTGATTGACAATTGATTAAAAAGTTGTATGTTCTAACATTGATTAACAATTGCTTAAAAAGCTGTATGTTCTAGCATTGATTGACAACTGATTGCCAATTGATTAAAAAGTTGTATGTTCTAGCATTGATTGACAATTGATTGACAATTGCTTAAAAAGCTGTATGTTCTAGCATTGATTGACAATTGATTAAAAAGTTGTATGTTCTAGCATTGATTGACAATTGATTAAAAAGGTGTATGTTCTAGCATTTATTGACAAACTTTACATGAAATATTGAACAACAATTGTTTGTACCTGGATTCAATTTTAGGAAATTTATTTTTAAAGGAAACGAAGTAGTAAATAAGCCTAGGCCAAAAAAAAGTTTTAACTGTGTCGAAAATAACAAATTTGAAAAAATACTAATAATAGGCTAATTATATGGCAAATGGCCATTAATCTTTATTGTCTAAGCTCTGGTTTATAAAACCACAGATAGGTATTTCCTTATTGGCTTAGAAATTACAAGAAAACCTCCATTACCTCGATTAAGAGAAGAAAAATTAAGGTACAGATCTGGTTGTTTCAATTTGTGATGTATTTTTTTTCAGAAAACAAAATGGAAGCCTTTTTACAATTGATATTGATAGTTAAATGTTAAACAAAGTACAACAAAATTTAACATTAAAATTTCTTTCAATAAGACCAAGGACGAAGATGCGTACATATTCAACGTACATATTCGTCCTACAGGATGGCCCCAGCCCCATAGAAGACTAAATTATGCATATTCTTGATTCGTAAATTATGAATAAAAATCACCATCTCAATTCACAGAAAATTTACTTAAAAATACTGTTAAAAAAAACGCTGATCAAAGACTGTAGATTCAAATGGTGTTGAAAATGTTAGTTGTAGTCCAAAAAGTCAGTTCCTATATTTAAAATGAGTCCTACTGCAAATAAGAGTGGGGCTATCCACCCCTGTCAAATCTTCTAAAAGGCTATTGTGTCATTTTTACTTTATTGAAAAGCATATGTATTTTGAACGGAAAGATTTTCATTTGTCAAAAATCATAAAAAAAATAAAATCTTAAAATCTCAGAATAGGTACATATGAAACTTTCGAAAATACTAAGTTGCAACTTAGTGTTATAAAAGACATTTTTAATCAAAAATGTTCTTTTTGGTTCTATTTCATACAAACAAATATTTTCATTTTCATAAAAGCCTAAATAAATTTCATTTCATAAAAGCCTAAATAAAACTTTTAAGATGAAAATTGATGTTTTATAATCAGTTTAGTTAGTTGTAGTGATAAACTGAATTGAAGAATCAATAAAAGGCTTTTTGATTCTATTTCATACAAACAAAATAGAAAATTGATACCTAAATAAGACTTTTAAAATTATGATCAGTAATTTTGAAGCAATCTGTTTCGTTTATTGTAGCAATAATTGAAGTGACGAAACATTAAGAGGCTTATTAATTCTATTTCAAACAAACAAAATGAAAAATGTATGCCTAAATAAAAGTTTAAAATGAAAACCGGTAATTTTGAACCAATCTGTTTAGTATTTTGTAACAATAAATTGAAATGGCGGATCATTAAAAGGCTTTTGATTCTATTTCATACTTGAATAACACTTTTTAAAATGGAAACTAATTCCTGAAAAAATCTGTTTAGTTGTTAATTGATTTTCCAAGCATTCAAAAGTAATGCATTAACAGGCATAAAGTAAGGACAAAAGTTTACTGTATATCACTCTAATGAAAGAGGATCGATGGTTCAAAATAAAATGATACTGATTCACAGAAGTCTCGCCAGTTTTGATTATTCAATATTATTTGAATAATCAATAAGTTGAATAATCAATAATTTGAATAATCAATAATCAATAATTATTTGAATAATTATAAGTTTTGATTATTCAATATTATACTGGCAACTTAATGGGTAAGGGATTAGACATGTCTGCAGATTATTTTGCCTTTTTTTTATTTCCTGGTTTGTTTTGTTCAAATTTTCGTAACGCATGACCACCGGCGGGTCACGAGTGAATATTGAGTGGGTCACGGTCGCGAGCACTAATATTGGTAATGCTCGAATTCCGTAGTGGTGGGAAGTTCTAATTGAAATGAAAAAAAAAATACAAGTGTTACCAATATGAATGAAAGATTGTCAAAATAAGAAACATAACATAAATGATTTTTTTATTGCTTACATAGCTACACCTGCAAGTTTTTTTTTTTTTTTTCTTTTTTTTTTACCTAGTTATTTCAATGGGAAGTTAATTGTTCTTCATTACAGTTTCAGCATCAAATTGACCTTCAGTTATTATTAATCGCAGTGAGTGTGATACATCCAATATATTTCTGTACTTAGTTTTATTATAAACTATAGCCAAAAATCCAACCTCACATAGATATGTGCTTGTAAATGTGGATAGCCGCGATAAATTTTTTCTTTTGCATATAGGAGTTCGCTAGTTATCCAGGGGGAAAATGCTGGCAGTATTAGTTGAATTGCATAACTAAGTTACAATTTACTTGGAAGACAAAACTGAATATATTAAACATCTAGTGGACGATGAACTCATTCTCAAGCTTACTTATTCGGCGGATAATTTTTCCAAACAGAACGAACTTGTATTTGCAAGGTTTAAACGGATCAGACATTTCTACTTCTCAGGGCTGTTCCCCCTCAACGTCCCGCTTTTTACGCTAAAGTTTTACTCTTTCTCTCAATTCTACTTTAGTAAACAGTAAATAACTTCAACGTAAAGAGCGGGACGTTGAGGGAGGAACAGTCCCTTTCATACACGGAGTAATTTCTGTTCGTTTTAAGTTTTGATGTCGCTCCTTACTTTCAGTTAAAAAACTTGTTTTTTTATTTAATTTCTGAACGTTTTTGAATTAATGCATGTTTTTATTTTGGCTCTCCGCAAATGAATAATTAAAACGGAATTTGTGTATTAATTTTTTTTTTGCTAAATGGCTTTCTCTTAGTTTTGATCAGACGATTTTGAGAAAAAGGGTGGGAGAGGAGGCCTAGTTGTCCTCCAATTTTTCGGTTACTTAAAAAGGCAACAAGAATTTTTTATTTTTAACGGACGTTTTTATTAGTAAAAAATATACATACCTTACAAATAAACTTACGTAACGAACTTCTATATTCGTATATTTTTATTATGTATATGAGGGGGTTTTCCTCCTCGTTAATGCCTCACTCTTTACACTAAAGCTTAAATTTTGTCCCAATTCTTTAAGATTGACCCCTGAATCACAAAGGCCGTATAAATTCCTCCAAGGGAAGATCCTCCCACGTAGACCCCTCCCCTCAACCCCCCTCCCAACCAAAAAATCATCCTGAAAAGGTCTGTACACTTCCAAATAATCATTACTGTATATAAACGCTGGTAAAAGTTTGTAACTTGCAGCCCCTCCCCTGGGGACTGTGGGGGAGTAAGTCAGCCCCAAAGACATAGTTATTATGTTTTTCGACTATGCTGAACAAAATGGCTATCTCAAAATTTTGATCCGTTGAAATTCGGAAAAGAATGAGCGTGGGAGGGGCCTAGGTGCCCTCCAGTTTTTTGGTCACTTAAAAAGAGCACTATATTTACGTTAGAATGAGCCCGCTCGTGACATTCTAGGACCGCTTGATCGAAACGATCACCCCTGGGAAAAAAAACAAACAAAACAAACAAACCAACAAACCGTGTGGTGGATACAATTACCCCTGGGGGAAAAAAACAAACAAACAAAACAACAACAAAACAAATAAACACGCACCCGTGTTCGGTCTTCTGGCAAAAAATAGTAAGTTCCACATTTTTTTAGATAAGAGCTTGAAACTTCTACAGTAGCGTTCTCTGATACGCTGAATGCGATGGTGTGATTTTCGTTAAGATCGTATGACTTTTAGGGGGTGTTTCCCCCTATTTTCCAAAACAACGCAAATTTTCTCAGGCTCGTAACTTTTGATGAGTAAGGTTAAATTTGATGAAGCTTATAGATTCAAAATTAGCATAAAAATCCGATTCTTTTGATATACCTATTGGTATCAAAATTCCGTTTTTTAGAGTTTCGTTTACTATTGAGCCGGGTCGCTCCTTACTACAGTTCGTTACCACGAACTGTTTGATACATCATTGATTAATAGTTTTAAATCGTAAACAGTTATCGAAATTCTGGTTTTCAGTTGCTGATAATTATACTTGCCTGTTTGATGAAGCTATGAAAGACCTCCTCCTCTTTACTACCTCATATCTACGTGAGACTAGATTTTTGGCTATTGTTTACATTAAAACTGAGTGCAGAAATAAATTGAATATATCAAACTAACTGCGATTAAGATTAACTAAAGTTGAATTCGATGCTGAAACTGTAATGAAGAAAATCGGATAAAAATACATCCTTCCCATTGAAATAGCCTTGTAAAAAAAAAATTGCAGGTGTAATTACGTAAATTATAAAAAAAATCATTTTTGTCGTGTTTCTTATTTTAACAGTCTTTCATTCATATTGGTAACGCTTGTAAAAAAAAAGATACTTCTATGACAAACCACCTACCTCTCAAGTTGCTCAGTCATTGAAGTATCATAGGACCGTTTATTTCGTTAGTTTCTTTCATATTACCTTGAGACAAGACAAAGAGAAGTGAAAGAGTAGCGTAAAACATAAATTCTTGGCTATACATTTGCACATCAGGGGGAGGGGAATCTAGTATTTGGTCAGTGTGAAGTTACAAAACAATTCTTATTACATAATATGCAGAACAATTGTATCTAACAAATTAGACATGCAGACCCGCTATAATTTATTCTCCCCCTCTAGTGTGCAAATTTATAGCCCAAATTTGTTTCCAAAGTATTACATTTGTATCTTACTTTGGTATATTTCAGTAGGATTGAACGTCAGGGAAACGTATTAAAAGAATATCAGGTAGGGGGTATATCATACAAGAACGAAACAAATTTTCAGTAAAAAGATCGGTCCCAAGATTGGAAATTTTTGTTAGATGAGTCGGAGCCCAGTCAACTTTGAGAACCACTTTCCTAGAGTATTTTGGTTCTTAATAGTTACAAATAGCTTCAAATTGATAATTAGACTAAATAATTAGTTATATTTCAATAATTCATCCTTCATGATGGGTACCAATGGAAAGAGCAAAGCTCAAGTGGCTGGTTTGGTGTAAGTCATTTTTAGAATGAGGTGTTTTATGCTTCTACTAATTGGTGTTTTAACATGGTAATTTATTTTTCTATTGAATTGTGCAGTCGTCCTTAGTTGCATGATTGTTTGTTGATTGTTAATTACATTTATCACACATTTAACTATATTATATATAATCTACATACTATTATGTATTGTTTTTATTATTAATTAATTATTTTATTTATCTTTATTATATATACATGCATATATATATATATATATATATATATATATATATATATATATATATATATATATATATATATATATATATATATATATATATATATATATATATATATATATATATATATATATATATCTATATATGTATATATATATATATATATATATATATATATATATATAATCATATTATGATTATTATATATATATCATGTATATTATATATTTAATAATCATGTATGATATCATGTATATATCATGTATATATTTTTTAATAATCATGTATGATTATTATATATAATAATCATGTTACATGATTATTTAGACAACCATTGCACGATATCAATAATATAACACAATCTCTGAATAGCTTACTAATACCAAAATCTACACAAGTTCATCTGGCTACAAGACAGTATTTTTTTATTTTATTTTATTATTATTTTTTTTTAATCTCTTCGTTCTTAAGCTAGAATCTTGTTAAGCGTATATTCTATTTCTGCGCTTGGTATATTAAACTGAAGTCAACCGACGAAATACGAACATTATTTGTTTGCTTCGAAAGCTTGCCATACTGAATGCAAAAAGTGAATTTGGCGGTTTTGGACGGAGAAAGCGAATTTCTTTCGGATTAACTGAGGAGAAAGTACAAGATTGTCTAGCAACATCAACCTGTAATTTGATTCAGTTTATTTTATTGCAGTTTCTAAATGTAATTGTTAGAAATTGTTTCGTTGATGACGTTCAGATTTTTAATAAAGAACTATATTAAAGAGTGTTAACCGCACATCCTTCCTAGGACTTGGAAATAGTCCTTACCTGTATATACAACACTGCTGGTTTTGTCAGTTTTTATCATTTATCGTACTCAATTGGGTTAAGGTTAATTTATAGGACAGAAATTAGATAGAAAAAAACAAACAAATATACCATTAGATTTTTCATTTATTGCTCATTCCAAGTATAATAATTACTGCAGTTGTAATGGCATTAAACATTAAAGCTGCAGGTCAGAATTCAAAATTCAGAATTCAGAATTTTCAGCACAGTGTGTTGGAAAATATACTTGCTGGTATCGATAAAATTACCATGAAATTGACTTTTCACTTGGTCTATTTTAAATTTGTAGTTCTATATTCAAAGGCGAACTAAAAGTGATTCCTTGGTAAGAAAATCTTTCTTTATTCTTGTTTCAATTTTCTGTCAAAAGAGCTTGGACAGCCTAAGCTCATCACTTTTCCAACGATCATACACATGGATACCATTATATCCCATCAATTCCATCTCATTCCTTTTATATTCCTTAGAACAATGAAGTTGATTGAATCGCTTGTCTCCAATTAGCTTAAACCAACTCAGGGAGGGGCTAATCCATCATTTGCCACACCTTTCTCCTTCCAGAGTTTTGGAAAAGTTTTCCAGCAGTAGTTGACCAACATGAACGATAGAAACAATTGTTGTTACAGTTTCAATCCTTACGAACGACCCGATTATTATTATTATTATAAATTTAGAGATATAGACCAAACTAAAGCAGAGCCCATGGACGCAGATACGACATACTGGCATTACCCTTATAGATACTATCCTAGATCTCCCACGGATGGTGGAATTGATACATGTAGCACAACGACAGAGTCAGATGATGAAAGTGGACATATTTTATTACCTAATTCTAGTGAAGGTAATCACGGACGAAGACAGTGTCTATTATGGGCGTGTAAAGCGTGCAAAAGAAAAACAATAACTGTTGACAGAAGAAAAGCAGCAACAATGAGAGAGCGAAGACGGCTGAGAAAGGTAAGTTCCAGTATTATGTGCTGGCATCGTCTGGTTGACTTTGCTTTGAATATGGAGGGGGGTTTTATCCATAATTTTAATTTCTTTTTGGGGCCAAGTGGTAGTGTAAGGATTTCTTCGGATCTTGGAAACTAGCTGAGTTGCGGGAATGAATCCAGGCCTAAAATACACACCGGGAAGATATTTCTTTACCCTTTTCTTGTCTCTAGGACATCGATGTTAATAATTTGCCTTATTTTTGGGTTTTTATTCTTGGCGGCACTAATTGGTGAAAATGCAATTTCTATAATTTTAGCAGGATTTTAATCCTGCGGATCAAGGGCACAATCTTGGGAGGGGGCAGTATCATAAGGGGCAATGAACCTTGGGGGGCAATGCGCAAAGGGCGCCAATAATTGACCAAAATGACAAATTTTAAAAAAAGAGGAAAAAACTGAAAAAGAAACAAAGAATGAGGGCACCACAAAAAATTTTAGGGGGCCCTGGCCCCCTATATCCACCAGCGAGCCATGTCACCACTGTCTTCCCTAAATAAAAAAAAAATAGACTGTCAAATCTTTAAGGTATTATAATAAATTGGGATTAAGCAATCCCAATTTGGTATGAGGCTGAAAACCAAAGGTTTTCAACCTCAAATGAAAACCAAAGGTTTTGGTATGAGACAAAAACCCAAGATATGAGGCTAAAAACACTTTCATTGAGTCTCATTTGAGCAGTATATCTATTTCCCAAGGTCTCATTTTTTATAACGCAAGGATTTTAAAGATAATGAAAGGTCATTGTCCTTTAGAGGTAGAGGCAGGTACTTAAAAATATATTCCCAGGGAACTATTGAGGCTCTTGGTTCATTCCTGAGAATGAACCTTTTTTCGCTTGATAGATTCGTAGAGATGTATTTATAATTGCCCAAGAACTAATCCAAGAAGGAGCCCTCGTCATGGTTCCACCACTATGGAGAAGGAGGGTATCTTACGAAGGACATTCGAAAGTGCTATAATATTATTATTTTTTCTAATTTTATTTGTTCCAAGAATTCTCAGTTACGCACAATTCTATTGTAATTAAAGCAAAATAATATGGTATGCTATTGCTCGAGCAATATATAAAGCGAGAAATATAATTTGTGGAAGAGAAAAACGTCAACTGTCGAATAGAAAAACGATAGAACAAGTGACGGCCATTGAGAAAGGTGAGTTTTACAATCTACTTATTACAAACTTCTTAAACGTAAAAAAGTTTACCAAGTCTTTTTTTCATTATCTTTACGGTCATTACCCATAGCTTTAAAGATAGATTTTCTTGTAATCATAAAAGTATGATATGGTCGTTGTCAAACCGTTTGTGATAACGAACTGTCGAAAAAGTAGCCGAAACTCTAAATCCCAGAATTTTGATAGCAATAGATATGTCAAAAGAATTGGCTTTTTATGCTGATTCTAAATATATTAGGTTCACAAGGTTTAATGTTATCCATCGACAGCTAAGAACCTGAGAAAATTTGCATGATTGTCAGAAGAGGCAGAAAATACCCTCTATAAGTCAAACATTCTTAACAAAAATCGCACCGTTAGATCCAGCATATCAGAGAACCATACTTTAGTGGTTTCAAGCTCCGATTTGCAAAAATGTGGAATTTCATGTTTTTTGGCAGAAGAAAGATCAGAGATGCGTGTTATTTGTTTGTTTGGTTTGTTTTTTGTTTTGTTTTATTGTTATTCTTAGGGTTGATCGTATCCAACCAATGGTCTTAAAAGATCGGGAGATAGCTTATTTGGACAGAAAGCAAAAATTATAGTGTTCTTTTTAAGTGACAAAAATAATGGAGGACACTTAGCCCCCCTTCCACACTAATTTTCACCCAAAGACGCCTGATCAAAGTTTTAAGATAGCATAGTCGAAAGGTCCAGTAGCTATACTTTTGGTGATGAAATGACTCACCGTACTCCCCGGAGAAAGAGCTGTAAATTACGCTATTTCCCCTTTTTTTTACCTGTATTATTTGTTATTTGGAAGTTTTTGGGGTAATTTTCTGCAGGGAAGGGGGTATTTCACACGGGAGGATTTTCTGTGGGAAGGATATTTCCCGGGAGAATTTTTTAGGAGATATATTACACTGGGAGGGGGGAAGGAAGTGGACTTTCGGGTATGATTTGAATTAATGTCAGAAATTAAATAAAAAAACAAGTTTTTTTAAACTGAAAGTAGGGAACATCATGAAGCTTAAAACAAACAGAAATTATTCCATATATTTGGCGTGCTGCAACGCCCTCAGCCCTTGCTCTTATGCTAAAGTTTGACTTTGTGTCCTGATTCTTTAGGAGTTACTACTCAGACACAAAAGCTCTTGGCGTAAGAGCATTTGTTACGCCAAATGACTTTGGCGTAAGAAGGAAGGTTAAGGACGTGACAGCCCTTATATTATACAAAATAATTTCTGTTCGTTTTAAGTTTTAATGTTGCTCCTTACTTTCAGCTTAAAAAACTTTTTTGTTATTTAATAAAGACTGTGAGACAATAAAAGGGGTTGTCACTGATCATTACAAGGGAAGAGTTGGACAGTTTCAGTGATATAATAAGGTGCAACTATACTTACTTGTACTTGTGGCGGGAATCAGGCGTTTCCACCTCGCCCGGCATCGATGATCTTAGAGACCTTCTTGGACCATGTTATTCGATCTTGTGTAATATCAGCTCTTGGATACGCTAAGGAATGATTAATAATGAAAAATACAATAAAGAATAAAGACAATAATAAAATAAAGAAATAATAAGTAAAATTAATTGAGCTGAAGGTCTCTATAAATGACTATTCACTGTCATTACTGATAAAGTGATCAAAATCCAAAAACGTGTCAAAATGAAAACGAAGAGAAGAGACACGGACGATTAGAAGATCTGCGAAAACGACAATTAGTGTGTGTCAAAAATTAAAATAAAGATCAAAGACACACGCGGTTAGAAAACATGCGACACCGAGCATTTGAGCGAGTCAAAACTGAAAATGAAGAGCAAACACACAAGCGTGACAAGTGTACTCGAGGGTTGGGTGTACGGATGAGAGGAAAATCCTCAAACAATGCGATTGAAGACATTTAAATTTTTTAAAGAGTTTAAGGAGTAACAATGCAGCATTTGCCCGTTTTAAAATATCATTAATATGGCAATCCCATTTTAAGTCGCTTTAGATGGCCACACCCAGTAATTTTATTGTGGTGACTGACATTTCAGGGGGATTGGGCAGGAGAAAGAAGGGGGAGCTTTAAGAAAATTAATAGTTAAAACCATTGACTTTCAAGGGTTAATTCTCACATCATTAGTAAGTAAAAGATTCGTCTGACATCGATTCCAAGACGTTCATTGAGCTACTTTAAAAATTTTTGCAACATGTCTCTAAGACAGTGAGATCATTAAATTCCATAAATTTCCATCTATCCGGGAAATCGACAACAAGGTTGTTTATCGTTACAAAATCAAATTGGGCCTAAGAGGGTTCCCTGGGGCACACCATTATAAATTGGGAGAGGATCAGAATATACATTCAGGCATTAGACGACTTGCGTTCTATTAGAGAGGAAAGACGCAATTATTCTAATTAAATAGGGATCAACTTCGAAGTCATTGGATAGTTTCTCTACTAATGTACCTGTTGTGGCTAATTAAATCAGAAGCTTTTTGCAAGTCCACAGTAACAACATTGAGCCAGGTATTCAATTTTTCAAATGTGTCAAACAGTTCGTGGTGACGAATTGGAGGAAGCGACCCGGCTCAATAGTAACCGAAACAAAAAAAAAACGGAATTCTGACACCAATAGATGCATTAAAAGAATTTGATTTTGTTTTCAAATATATAAGTTTCATTAAGTTTAGTCTAACCCATCAAAATTTATAAGCTGGAGAAAATTCGCCTTATTTTCGAAAAGAGGGGGAAACACCCCCCTAAAAGTAATAGAATTTGAATGAAAATCACACCATCAGATTCAACGTATCAGAGAACCCTGCTGAATATGTTTCAAGTTCCTATCTACGAAAATGTGGACTATTGTATTTTTGTCAGAAGAAAAATCACGGATGCGTGTTTATTTGTTGTTTTATTTTTATTTTTTCTTTGTTTTTTTTGTTTTTCCCCAGGGGGGATCGTGTCGACCCAGTAGTCCTAGAATACCACAAGAGGGCTAATTCAAAAGAGAATCGAGTGTTCTAGTTCCCTTTTTAAGTGGCCAAAAACGGAGGGCAACTAGGGGCAACAAGGCCCCCTGCTACCCACATTTTTTCCGGAAGTCACCCGATCTAAATTTTGAGATAGCCATTTTGTTCAGCATAGTCGAAAAATCTAATAGCTATGTATTTGAGGATGAATTAATCCCCCTCGGTCCCCGGGGGAAGGTCTGCAAGTTATGAACTTTGCCAATTGTTTACCTATAGTATTGGTTATTGGGAAGTATGCAGACGCTTTCAGGGGTATTTTTTTCGGGTGGAAGAGAGGATTACGTGGGAGGATTTTTCCATGTAGGAAGGGACATTTCTATGAAGTGGGCACCAGGTTTCCCAGCATTACAAAAAAACGATCATAAATTAAATAAAAAGACAAGTATATTCAACTGAAAGTAAGGAGCAAGATTAAACATAAGACAAACAGAAATTATTACGCATATGAAAAGGATTGCCCCCTCATCAACACCTCGCTCTTTACGCTAAAGTTTTTTAATACTTGTTAAAAAAGCTTCTTATAATTCTATTTAAACTAGCCTTGTGTTTCAGGAGTTGTTCTTAAAGAATCGGGACAAAATTGGAACTTTAGCGTAAAGAGCGAGGTGTTGACAACGGGGCAACCCCCTTCATATAAGTAATAATTATATTCCCTTTAAATTTTTTAATTTTTTTTCTGTTAAGGTCATCTTTTTATATATTAAAATATTATGAATGTACAAGATATTTATGGGGAGGGGGTAATTGAACCATCTTCCAAGCTCTTCCCTGGGTATTCCACTGCTTTTACTCAAGACAGTTCTTATTATCAGGTTAATGAAGCATTTGAAGTGCTGAAAAGACGAACTTGCAGTAATCCTACGCAGCGATTACCTAAAGTCGAAATTCTGCGTATGGCAATAGACTATATTGAATCACTGGAGGACATTCTTGCTGAAGACTCAGACAGTGGTGACCTTAAAGAAAATTCATGTGGTCTATCAAGGGTGGTAAGTATTTTAAGATAATTTTTGTCAACACAATACCGAGGGCTGTATACCATTTACAGAAACCAAAGATTCACTTTATGTAAAAAAAAAAGAAGAACAAAAAGGTACTTGGCAAGATTGAGCTGGACCGAAAATTATTTTATTTTGTCTTCTATATAGCTTCGTTGATTAATTTAATTTTAAGGCATATTTTACTGAAAATTCTTTGAGTAAGCATCCCTAACTTGATCTATTTATATTAGAAAGAGTAAGAAAAGTGATCTTTTAGTCTAATTTATCTTATTCTAAAAGTAACCATCAATAAAAAGTAGACTTAGTTGTAGCAGTATTTCATAGCCGTCTTTCCTGATTTCAATACTTTCTTGTGAGCTAGAAAGAAAAAAACCTAAAGCGGTATTTCAAATCTTTCTAACCTTCCAATAAAACATAAAAGATTTTATGAAAATAATGTCTGTTAATGCATTAAACGTTTAATTCAATTGATGGATAAGCTATGGATCAAAATGGGGAATGTTTCTTCCCATTTTGGCGAGGGAGGTTTTCAAACAGTTCTTGGTAACGAACCGTAGTGAGGAGCGATCCGGCTCAAAAGTAAACGAAACTTTAAAAAACGGGATTTTGATACTAATAGATACATCAAAAGAATCGTATTTTTATGCTGATTTAAAATATATAAGTTTAATCAAATTTATTCTTACTTATCAGAAGTTACGAGCCTGAGAAAATTTGCCTTATTTTGGAAAATAGGGCAAAACACCCCTTAAAAGTCATAGAATCCTAACGAAAATCACACCATCGCATTCACCATATCAGAGGATTCTACTGTAGAATTTTCAAGCTCTTACCTACAAAAATGTGGAATTTCGTATTTTTTGCCAGAATCACGGACCGATCACGGATGCGTGTTTATTTGTTTTTTTGTTTTTTCTTTTCCCCAGGGGTGATCGTATCGACCCAGTGGTCCTAGAATGTTGCGAGAGGGCTCATTCTAACTGAAATTAAAAGTTCTAGTGCCCTTTTAAAGTGACCAAAAATATTGGAGGGCACCTACGCCCCCTCCCACGCTCATATTTTTCCCAAAGTCAACGGGTCAAAATTGTGAGATAGCCATTTTGTTCAGCATAGTCGAAAAACCAAATAATTATGTCTTTGGGGACGACTTACTCCCTCAAAGTCCCCGGGGAAGGGGCTACAATTTAAAAACTTTGACCAGTGTTTACATATAGTAATGGTTATTGGGAAGTATACAGACGTTTTCTGGGGAATTTTTTTCTTGGGTAAGGAGGGGGGTTGAGGGGAGTGGGTTACATGGGAGGATCTTTCCATGAATGGATTTTCCATGGGAGAAAAGAATTTCCATGAAAGGGGTGCAGGATTTTCTAATATTTTTTAAAACAAAAAAACAATGGAAAGATAAACATGAAAAGTTTTTTCAACTAAAAGTCAGGAGCAGCATTAAAACAAAACGAACGGAAATTATTACGCATATGAGAGGTTCATCTCCTCTTAAATACCTGCTCTTTACGCTAAAGTATTTTTAGTTATTTCAACTATTTCCTCTACGGCCTTTGTGATTCAGGGGTCATTCTTAAAGAATTGGGACACAATTTAAGCTTTAGTGTAAAGAGCAAGGTATTAAAGAGGAGGCAAACCCCCTTAGATACGTAATAAAAATATACGAATATAGAAGTTCGTTACAGCAGTTAATTCGGAAGTTACGTATGTTTTTTATTAATATAAACGTTCGTAAGAAATTAAAAGTTCTAGTTGCCTTTTTAAGTAAACAAAAGATTTAAGGGCATCTAAGCCTCTTCCCCAACTCCTTTTTTCTTAAAAATCCTCCGATAAAAACTAAGAAAAAGCCATATAGCAAAAAAAAAAAAATGTAAATTTCGTTCTAAGTATTCATGTGCGGAGAGTATTCATGTGCAAAATCAAAACACGCATTAATTCAAAAACGTTCAGAAATTAAATAAAAAAAACAAGTTTTTTTTTTAACTGAAAGTAAGGAGCGGCATTAAACCTTAAAACGAACAGAAATTGCTCCGTATATGAAAGGGACTGTTCCCTCCTCAACGCCCCAGTCTTTACGCTAAAGTTTTTTTTACTGTTTTAAAAAGTGGATTTGAGAGAAAAAGTCACACTTTAGCGCAAAGAGCGGGGCGTTAAGGAGGAACAGCCCCTGTTGTAATGGGTACCCAGAGAAAACAGAAGAAGGTAAACAGGAAGAGAATGTGAAAGCACAGGGTGGCTGCTCCCTCCATTGCAGCTCCTGGCTGAAAGGTCCAAAAACGAAGACCAGCACCGCCGGTAAGGACTTAAAGTCCAATTCTGCATTCTTTTCTTTTTTACCCTCTACTGAACCAACAGTATTAAAAAATTTAATCAAGTCAAATTCAACGAGCTTTCACCATTTAAATTAAATTCAGAACATATATTTCGATGATTTAAGGGAAAAATAATATGTTAACTTCTGAAACAATTATACTATTTTATATTAACTATGCAAATTAATTTTACTTAAAGAGAATATGGAAAAGAAAAAAAATGCTATTTTGTAATCACCTCTAATGAAACTATTGACGCAATAAACGAGCAGAAAAAAATCAGTCTGAATCCCCCTTTAATTAGTTTGCATGAAATGCTCATATTTCTTCTTTCATTCAGATTTGAATGTCACACAACAAAAGTTGTTACGAAAAACTGTCTCATTGGATTTGATTGAGGATTTTTCGGGAGTATCACTTTACACATCCATGTGTCTTTTCACTGGAATCTTCCCACGTTTTTGTCTCTCGGCACTTGTGAATAAAACTAAGCTTAATACGTCCCCTTTTGGGGAATGGTCAAACGTGGTGCTTTCTTGTAATGTTTGCTAAAACGCAGAGCACTTGATGAGCATGCGCTTATGAACAATTATTGGCCCACCCTTTCAAAGTATAATCTCTGTGTTTGGGTAGTTTAAGGTGCAGAAAGAAAGTAAGTAAGAAGTAAGAAAGTAAGTAAGTAAGAAAGTAAGTGAGTAAGTAAGAAGAAGTAAGAAGTAAGAAAGGTGCAGAAACGAACTGTTGTGTAAGATATGTTAAATTCGTAACAACATTTTGGATAGCCTTTAGTCTTTACTATATCCGTTTGTCTATCAAGTTGTTAATATCAGTCTTGAGTTTGGATAAGCTTAAATATTTAACCTCTCCTGCCATAGAAGAACAGGTATGAATTGTTATGACTGGACTGTTAAGAAACGGTAAAATAAAGGCGGTTTTTCGGTATCTAGGTCAGAGTATTTTGGATCTATAGCTAGCTAATACCAGTCATAATAAATTTAGTTAGACTGTTTGAAGTTGGAGATGTCGAATGCTAATCCGGTGCTCAGAAAGATCACTAAAGTAATGAAAAGATGATATTGAGGCGTTATCCACTCCCCTCTACCTGGTGCACATATCGGAATGCACTGTGTGCCGCATACTGGGAACGAATCATTGACTACATAATACTAGTAAATTTAAATAATTAACATCCAAAATTTGATTATACAGGCCTGCTATGTTCATTGACATCTATGCGAAATGAACGTCTTATATCTTAAATAGCAAAACTCTTCCAAAGATGGCTAATATAATGGATTAGCTTCAATACTGGAAGATAAAATGCTGCGCTATTACCACCGTCACCGAAGATTAATAAGAAATATACATTAAGTTATACAAATAGTATTAAATGTTATGTTTCGAAAACTCTCTTGTTTTGATTCCTCTTCTTGTTGTGGACTTACATCATTGTGCAGAAATAATACCAAATTAAAACGAAAAAAAAGTAACAATTCTAAAACTCTCTATTTTTTACTGTTAAAAGTGTCCTTAAATAGTTTACTTTTACTATGCCAAAATTCCTATATAATTTTGTGTTTTCAGTAAAGCGCTAGTTTTCTGTAATCCTACAAAAATAGGGAAATATCACCAGTTGGTTGGTTTGCACAAGTTTTTTCGATATATGTTAGATAGGCTGTAAAGTAATAATTTTTGCTCGTCTTAAATTTCGACTTTGCTCTTTACTTCCCTCGAAATTTTTTTTTTTTTTTAAAGTAATCGTATGAATGGCCATATGCACCTTCGCCATCTGAAAAGAAGACGAATTTCCCATATGCATACGGCATTGCAGGGAGTGTCTTTTAAAATTAAGTGTCAACCCAATGATACAATAATAAATCTTTGCAAAAACCACAGTAAAAGAAATTAGAGAAATAAAAAAAAAGTTAGAGAGCTATATAAGCTGTGTAAAATTGAGAGATAGACACACAAAGGACGGACTTGAGATACACCCTAAGATCTGGACGAAAATTCGGAAGCAGAATAGGCAATACCAGAAGCACCGTCTAAGGAAAAACCGATATTCACCAATGACGGACAATGCTTAACCCCTTAAAATATTCTGATCAATCAAGTTTCTATATTAGGCTCTTAGAAAGATGTAAATTTCAAGGGTTAGATTTATTCTAACCCTTCGACGGATTCCCTTATGTCGTTTAACAATTAGTATCGTGTTTCCTTCAGAGCATGCGCTTGTTTATTGTTCGCTGATCGAATAAGGTCGACCCAGGGAGTAAATTGAGTCAACAACTATAATTTGACTCCAATTGCATTTTGTTCGAAATTTTCTAATTGTTGATGAGCCTGTGTAGACTGGAACTAAATTAGGAAATGATTACTAATGAGGAATGAACTTAATCAGCTTTAATTTGAAAAGTTCAAATTTTTGTGGGGATGAAGGGCCGAACTCTGAAAATAAATTGCATTTAGCCATGATATGCTCAAAAAGTGCAACCTAATATGTATTTATATGAATTTCGGAAGAGGGCTCTGGAGCCATAGAGACTCCAGAGCCCGGAGCCTGTGACGCTATTACTCGCAAATTCAATAGGAACCGAGTGAATTATTCCCGACAATAAGTATAAAAAGCTTTCGTCAAATGAAACTGAAGAGGTGGATTAAAACTTAAAAATGAAAAGCAGTTATTCCACATGTGAGGGATGTTCTCTCCCCTTAGCCCTTGCTCTGTAGTCTAAACCTTTATAGTGTTTTATTACAAGGCATGAGCCCCGGAGGGAGGGGGCCGTGCCCCCTGGAAATTTGGGACTATGAATTGGAGAAAGCCATTTAGCAAAAAAAAAAAAAATATGCAAATTTCGTTTTAATTATTCATCTGCGGAGAGCCACAATCAAAACATGCATTGATTCTAAAACGTTCAGAAATTAAATAAAAAAAACAAGTTTTTTTAACGGAAAGTAAGGAGCGGCATTAAAACTTAAAACGAACAGAAATTACTTCGTATATGAAAGGGGCTGCTTCCTCCTCAACGCCCCGCTCTTTATGCTAAAGTTTCTTACTGTTTTAAAAAGTAGAGTTAAGAGTCAAACTTTAGCGTAAAGAGCGGGGTGTTGAGGAGGAAGCAGCCCGTTTCTTATACGAAGCAATTTCTGATCGTTTTAAGTTTTAATGCCGCTCCTTACTTTCCGTTAAAAAACTTGTTTTTTTTATTCGAAAAAGGATGATCATGGGTGCGTGTGTATATGTTTCTTTTTTTTCCGGGTGTGATTGCATTGTGCCAGTTCTCTTAAAACATTTTGCAAAGGATATTTTGGACAGAAATTAAAAGTTCTAGTTCCCTTTTAAAGTGGGAAAAAAAGATTGTAACACAGCAAATTACTGTGTTCTGCTGTTTTTGTTGTAAAACAAGAATTTTAGCCCAAAGTGGGGCAAAATCAACCTACGGAAAATTTTGAGAATACCAATCGATTTAACGCTATCAAAAACTCTACATTGAACTTCTCAGTTTCTAAAGAAGTAATACTATTAATTGGCACAATCGTTCCTGAAGATGTATGCAGTGGTCTTAGCAATGACAGCGGTTAAGTGTGACCTGAAACGTGGGCGCTCCGATATACATGGGAGGATTTCTTGGATATTTTCTAGAGTCTACAGATTTTTCTAGGTACATGTCTGACTAGGCATATTTTAGAGAGCAAACTGTACCAAAAATGTAGTTCTATCTGGCTTTTTAGGGCTATTATGAAAGAAAGATTGAAATGGCTATGCCAAGTTCTGTGGATTAAGAAGCAAATATTGCCAAAGATCGTTCAACCATCTAGGACCAAACAAAAAGTTGGTCGTCCCCGAATAGAGTGGGAGCAGGTGGTTTGAGCCTCCTAAAGAAGGAGGCTTTGAATACATTGGGCTGGAGAAGGAGTGAGTGTAGCTGTATTGGCTTCTGGTGGCTTAGTGCTGAATGGAGTTGGTAGTAGTAAAAGTATACTGTATATAGTCCATAAAACTTAAATTGTTAACATATATGTTTATTCTAAAGATTCATTTAACTAAGTTGATTCATTTGAGGCTTTATTGAAAAATTTACGGTGATGCAATATTGCGCATGAGCTATCAAAAAGTTCGTGGGCACGAAGTGTAAGTAAGGAGTGACGTGGCTCAAAAGTAACCGAAACTCTAAAAAACAAAATTTTGATATCAATCTATATATCAAAGGAATTTGCTTATTATTTTGATTCCAAATATATAAGATTCACTAAGCTTAGTGTTACCCATTAACATCTACGAGCCTGAGAAAATTTGTCTGATTTTCTAAAGAGGGGAAAACTCTCCCTAAAATGAAGGAATCTTAATGAAAATCACACCATCAGATTCAGCACACTCGAAAACTCTATTGTAGATGTTTCAAGTTCCCTTCCGAAAAAATTGGAATTCTTTAATTTTTTTTTTAGTATTATTATTATTCATTAATACGTGTTTATTTGTTCTTTTTTTTCAGAGATGATCGTTTTTGTCCTAGAATATTGAGAAAGGGCTCATCGGAACGGAAATAAAAATTTCTAGCACCATACTTAAGTGACCAAAAATATTTGAAGGCAACTAGCTACCCTTCCACCCCCTTTATTTCCAAGAAATAAACACGCATCCGTGATCTGCCTTCTGGCAAAAAATACGAAATTCCACATTTTTGTAGATAGGAGCTTTAAACTTCTACAATAGGGTTCTCTGATACGCTGAATCTGATGGTGTGATTTTCGTTAAGATTCTATGACTTTTATGGGGTGTTTCCCCTATTTTCTAAAATAAGGCAAATTTTCTCAGGCTCGTAACTATTGATGGGTAAGACTAAACTTGATGAGACTTATATATTTAAAATCTGTATTAAAATGCAATTCTTTTGATGTAGCTATTGGTATCAAAATTCCAATTTTCAAAATTTCGGTTACTATTGAGCCGGGTCGCTCCTTACTACAGTTCTTTACCACGAATTGTTTGAAAAAAATATATAATTTATTTTTATTTACAGAAAGCGGTCTGAAACCTCTGCAATAGTGACCTCTGATATGCTGAACATAATAGCTTAATTTTCAACAAGATCACTTTCTTTTTCGGTGCTAGTTTTGTTGCAAAAAGGAGTAATCCTTTTTGAAAACCTGACAAATTTCCTCAGCGCCGTAACTTTTGTTAAGTAACTTCCACGTTATTGAATTTTTAATATTTGGAAGCACCTTAAAGTGAATCTTTTGATGCACACGTTGTTCTCGAAATCCCCCCTTTTTGGAGGCTCTCTAATTACTCTCCAAGAAATTCTTTTCTTACATACAGTTTATTATCACGAACGGTTTGACAAACTCTCTATTACTGATAGAAGAGCAAAAAACACATCGGGAAGGAAAAGTTAATAATTCTAACTTATAATACTTACTCTTTAGTTATAAGATAAAATGAAAAAAAACAAGTTTTTTAACTGAAAGTAAGGAGCGACATTAAAACTTAAAACGAACAGAAATTACTTCGTATATTAAAGGGGCTTTACCTTCCTCAACACCCCACTCTTTACATTAAAGTTTGACTCTTTCTCTCAACTTTACTTTTATAAAACAGTAAAAATTTTAGCGTAAAGAGCGGGGCGTTGAAAAGGGAAAAGCCCCTTTAATATACAGACTAATTCCTGCTCGTCTTGAACTTTAATATGGCTCCTTCCTTTCAGTCAAATTTTTTTTTTTCATTTTATTTCTGAACTTTTTTGAATTGTCCCGGTTCTTTAAGAATGACCCCTAAATCGCATAGGCCGTAGAATAAATATTTGAAATTACTAAAAATACTTTAGTGTAAACAGCGAGGTATTTATGAAGAGATGAACCTCACATATGCGTAATAATTTCTGTTCGTTTTAAGTTTTAATGCTGCTCCTTATTTTCAGTTGAAAAAACTTTTTCATATTTCATTTTTCTTTTTTTTTTGTTCTAAATAGTGCTAGAATATCCTGTCCCCCTTCACGGAAATTATCTTCTCCCATGACAAATTCCTTCATGGAACGATACTCCCGCATAGCCCCTTTCCCACAACCCCCCTCCCGCATAGCCCCTTTCCCACAACCCCCCTCCCAACCAAAAAAGCCCCCCTGAAAATATATTTTTACACTTCCCAATAACCATTACTATACGTAAACACCTGTCAAATTTCGTAACTTGCAGCCTCTCCCCTTTGGAGTGTGAAGGAGTAAGTCGCCCCCAAAGACATTGTTATTAGGTTTTTTCACTATGCTGAACAAAACATTTCCATCCTTGATCCATGTAGTCAGTAGAACAAGCCATAGTTATTCTTTTTAATGTAATAGAGCACATATGATGGACCTGTATTCACAGGCCCTTAAAATTTGAGTAGGTCACACAGAGGTCGAAACTGGAGACAGAAGCTTTTTTTCCGATATGCGGCTCAAGAATCATTACTCGTTCTCCAGCCAATTTACTCCCATAATCTTTTTTAATAGGCTTGTTCTTACAAACCACATGTTGCTTCACAGAGGCATAACACTAGAATTTTATGCTCGCAACCATGAAATCAGATCGGATAATTTTTTGTCTTTTTGACAATATGTAACCGACTCTCTTAATAGCTTGTCTCGTAGGGCTCAGAGAGAGATGATGTTTTGCTGCTAAGGGTCAATGAGATGTCGCAGGAGATGTGGCTTAGAGATGGTCTTTTGTCTGGAGGTTTCTAGACAAAGACTGGAGGTCTAAAAGGTTTTTACTAAGTTTACTTTAAAATAAACTGCATAGCCCTTTATATTTTTCTGGTATTTTAAAGCCGAGAGTAATCAATATATTTTTCTCAATTTCTTCAGTTACTGAAATCAGAACTAATTAGTATATGAAAGCTTAAAAAGGCATCGGTTTATTCAAGATTAGGTACTACCATAGTTTAAATCTGTTATTAAAAAGAGAAGGACAAAGACCCTTCGAAGTCATGTTGGTTCTAGTTGCTGTTGTTGGGTTTCAGTTGTTGGGTCTTTTTTTACAGGGATAAGTAGCAAACTTGTCACCCAACCTTGTTGAGGTGGGGATCGAACCCTGGACCATATTGCCTAGCAGAACATCAATCCACTGTGCTATGATAAGGTTAATTAAAATAATTAATGTTAATTAATGTAATTAAAACTAAACAAATGTTTTGAATTTTGTCTTTGACCTTTTTGTTTATTTGTGAAGACTATTTTCACAAGAAAATCTGCGTTTAGTAAATCCTTTTTAAAATTTGTTGGGAGCTTTGGTCTTTTAGATACGCGATAAAAAAAAGTAAATAAAAATAAATGACGAAGTGATTTTAAATGATTGTTTCCGAAAAACTAGGAATGACAGATCTGATCAAATTAGAATTCAGAAATTAAGACACCAATTTAACCCGAAACAACCGAGGCAAAATGATTCAAGATTTGATCAAGCCTATGTCCCTAAAAACACTATACAATTGCAAATGAAATTAGAGAATTTGAAAAGGTAGTTAGACATGAAGGGTAAAAACTATTGACGAAAATTGCTTCCCAAGTAACATTTGAACGAACTCATTTTTACTCATTTCTTTGTTAGAGTTTGGTATTTAAAATGTATAACTTTCCGTCTGTTTGCAACTGATGGAACTAAAAATTGCTTAAAATTGCAAAGCACTACCTCGATTAAGAGCACTGGTGGTTTCATTCCCAGGACAGGCAACGACCAGGGAAAAATATTACGGATCAGCTGATCATCCAAAATAGATAAGTATAATGTAGATCTATTTTCAATCCATTGACGTGATCGATCGGCCCAACGGGAAGTAAGAGAATTAATCTGCATCAGTTTTTATTTCTAAGCATTAATGTTTTAAAATGCCTTTAATATCATGATGCATGTCAACTGATCCCCAATAAAAGTGTAGAAGTACTTACTGTTGAAATGAAATTCACCCCCCCCCTCCTAGCCCGTTTATCAATGGAATATATTGGTCTTTTATTTTGATCAATAAATGTAAAATGCATCTACGAAGTTGTACAGATTTGCAAACAATGGCGTTGTAAACGCACTCAACTTTATTTGACTTCGCCACAATTTTGGGCTCTAGCTCAAAATGTAGCCAATGATCACTTCGACTATGTCAAGGAAGATTGATACGACATTGAGACTGTATCTGAAAATAATAAAACAATTTTTGAAATTAAAAATTCCCATCCATGGGGGTATGTTGGCGGAGGTCCCTAAACCAGGTGACATTACTTTTTTATTTTCATTTATTCGCCTGCTTTATGTTGCTTCGACAAGCTATTTAAAATATGGAGTTAAATATACCTTTTTTGCACTGATTTTAGTAATCAGATTTTGTAGAGCCCCGTTGCTCGGACCTGCTGCAAAAGAACTGCTCGTTTTACAGCCTTTCAAATTGTTATCTTGCATAAATTGGGTATAAATAGCGACGAAGATCACATTGCCCTTCCATGACAAACACCAAAAACAAGAAGAATAAGATGGAATTCTTTTCGCAAGACAGTGGGAAACTAATTAAAAGGAATATTTCGGCCCTATGTCCAAGGGCCGTCCTCAGCAAGACATAAATATATAAGAAGAGAAATCAATACAACTAAAATGAGAACTTTTTCAAAACAATATCTCACCTCAGCAAAGTTCAACCAGGACTGATAAATAAATTGTGATAAAACGGGACAATTCATTGAAATGAAAGAGAATGATTAAAAACACGTTTTAGTGCTAATCTTGCTTTTTTCGCTGCTGATTTCGTACGTCTATTCGTGACAGGTTCTGTGTTAATATCAATTGTTTTTTTTTGTAATATTTTGTAAGATCGTTTTGATTAGATTTGTGTATAGAGCATTTAGTGAATATTTTCCCAAGTTCCTATTTAAGCAAATACTATTAGTAGTCTTAAGTCAGACTTTGATTAAATCAAACTTAAATCAGTTGAAATCAGACTTAAGATTAATAGTCATATTTGCTTAAATAGGGACTTAGGAGAGTATTCATTAAGTACTCCATACACAAATCTAATTAACAAGAGCTAAGAGCTCATATGGCACTTGTGACGAGGCGAGAAGAGCTAAGAGCCAAGAGATCATTTGGTATGAGCTCTAACAAAATTCTATGAATCAATAGATTGATTTAAAAAGGAAAATAAGAGGCTTAATGCCGGTCAGGATTTAAAATAAGAGCTCCGAGTCAAGATGTCCTTTTAAATATCAAAATTCATTAAGATCCGATCACCCACTCGTAAGTTATAAATACCTAATTTTTTCTAATTTTTCCTCTCCCTTTAGCCCCCCAGATGGTCGAATCTGGGAAAATGACTTTATCAAGTTAAATTGTACAGCTCCCTGACACGCCTACCAATTTTCATCGTCCTAGCACGTCCAGAAGCACCAAACTCGCAGTCACTGAACCCCTCCCCCCAACTCCCCCAAAGAGAGTGAATCCAGTACGATTCTGTCAATCACGTATCAATGACATTTGTTTATTCTATCCACCAAGCTTCATCCCGATTCCTCCACTCCAAGGGTTTTTCCAAGATTTCCCCCTCCAACTCCCCCCAATGTCAAAAGATCTGGTCGGGATTTGAAATAAGAGCTCTGAGACATGAATTCCTTCTAAAAATCAAATTTCATTAAGATCCGATCATCTATTCGTAAGATAAAAATACCACAATTTTCACGTTTTCCAAAAATTCCGGTTTCCCCCTCCAACTCCCCCCAATGTCACAGGATCTGGTCGGAATTTAAAATTGGAACTTTAAAGCACAAGATCCTTCTAAATATCAAATTTCATTAAGATCTGGTCACCCTTTCGTAAGTTACAAATACCTTAATTTTCAAAATTACCCCCCCCCCCCCAATTCCACCAAAGAGAGCAGATCTGGTCTGGTTATGTCAGTCACGTATCTTAGACAGGTTTCTATTCTTTCCATCCAGTTTCATCCTGATCTCACCGCTTTAAGTATTTTCTAAGATTTACGGTGCCCCCAACTGCCCCCCCCCCAATTAAGCTTGATCCGGTTGAGATTTAAAATAAGAGATCTGAGTTACGAGGTGCTTCTAAATATGAAGTTTCATGAAGATCCGATCACTCCTTCGTAAGTTAAAAATACGTCATTTTTTCTTATTTTTCAGAATTAACCCCCCCACCCCAATAGAGCGGATCCGTTCCAATTGTGTAAATCACGTAAGACTTCTGATTATTTTCCCCACCAAGTTTCATCCCAATCCCTCCAATCTAAGCGTTTTCCATGATTTTAGGTTCCCCCACCCCAAACTTCCCCCAATGTCACCAGATCCGGTCAGGATTTAAAATAATTGCTTTGAGACACGATATCCTTCTAAATATCAAATTTCATTGAGATCCGATCACTCGTTCGTAAGTTAAAAATACCTCATTTTTTCAAATTTTTCAGAAATAACCACCCCCCCCCGCCAACTACCCCAAAGAGAGCGGATCCGTTCCGTTTATGTCAATCATGTATCTAGGACTTGTGCTTATTTTTCCCACCAAGTTTCATCCCGATCTCTCCACTCTAAGTGTTTTCCAAGTTTTAGGTTTTCCCCTCCCAACTCCCCCCCAATGTCACCAGATCCGGTCGTGTTTAAAATAAGAGCTCTGAGCCACGATATCCTTCTAAATATCAAATTTTATTGAGATCCAATCACTCGTTCGTAAGTTAAAAATACCTCATTTTTCAAATTTTTCAGAAATAACCCCCCCCCACCAACTACCCCAAAGAGAGCGGATCCGTTCCGTTTATGTCAATCATGTATCTAGGACTTGTGTTTATTTTTCCCACCAAGTTTCATCCCGATCCCTCCACTCTATGTGTTTTCCAAGTTTTAGGCTCCCCCTCCCAACTCCCCTCCAATGTCACCAGATCCGGTCAAGCTTTAAAATAAGAGCTCTAAGACACGATATCCTTCTAAACATCAAATTTCATTGAGATCCGATCATCCGTTCGTAAATTAAAAATACCTCATTTTTCCTAATTTTTCAGAACTACCCCCCCCCCCCCCCAACTGCCCCAAAGAGAGCGGATCCGTTCCGATTATGTCAATCATGTATCTGGGACTTGTGCTTATTTTTCCCATCAAGTTTCATCCCGATCCCTCCACTCCATTCCAAACATCAAATTTCATTAAGATCCCATCACCCGCTCATAAGTTAAAAATACTTCATTTTTTCTATTTTTTACGAATTAACCGGCCCCCCATTCCCCCCCCCCAGATGGTCAAATTGGGAAAACAACTATTTCTAATTTAAGCTGGTCATGTCCCTGATACGCCTGCCAAATTTCATCGTCCTAGCTTACCTAGAAGTGCCTAAAGTAGCAAAACCGGGACCGACAGACCGACAGACAGACCGACAGAATTGGCGATTGCTATATGTCACTTGGTTAATACAAAGTGCCATAAAAACGACCTTACAAAATATTATAAAAAACCAGTGAATATTAACATGTGACCAACCTGTCACAAATAGACCTGCGAGATCAGCAGCCAAAAAAGCAAGATTAGCACTAAAAACGTATTTTTAATCATTCTTTTTCATTTCTATGAATTGCCTCATTTCATCACAATTTATTTACCAGTCCTGGTTGAACTTCTCTGAGGTAAGGATGCTGGGACTGTTTTGAATTTTTTGTTCATTTTAGTTGTATTTATTGTATCTTGTTGTAAGTTTTTCTTCTTATATAATGTCTTGGTGAGAACGGCCCTTGGACATAGGGCCAAATTATTCAGTATAATTGGTTTCCCACTGTCTTGTGAAAATAATTCCCAATTGTTCTTCTTGTTTTTGGTGTTTGAAATTGGGTATAAGTAAAGTTTTCAAACAGTTCGTGGTAACGAACTGTAGTAAGGAGCGATCCGGCTCAATAGTAACCAAAACTCTAAAAAATTGAATTTTGATATAAATAGCTACATCAAAAGAATCGCATTTTAATGCTGATTTTAAATATATAAGTTTCATCAAGTTTAGTCTTAGCCATCAAAAGTTACGAGCCTGAGAAAATTTGCCTTATTTAGGAAAATAGGTGGAAACACCCCCTAAAAGTCGTAGGATCTTAACGAAAATGACACCATCAGATTATGAAATATGAAATGGGTTGTCCCCTCCACAGTCCCACGCTCTTTACGCTAAAGTTTTTAGTTGTTTTAAAAAGTAGAATTGTGGCAAAGAGTCAAACTTTAGCGTAAAGAGCGTGGGACTGCGGAGGGGACAACCCATTTCATATACGGAGTAATTTCTGTTCGTTTTAAGTTTTAATGTCGCTCCTTACTTTCAGTTAAAAAAACTAGTTTTTTTTTATTTAATTTAGTCAGGGAAAGACTGTCGAGAAGCTCAATATTTCATTTTCATCCCAACTCTGAAAAAAATTGAGCAAATTACTTCACTAGCACCTCATCTAAGGAAGTAAGAGCAAGGAGGGCAAGGTCATCTTCATAAACATGGAGCTCAAAAGATCTCCCGTTTGTCTTTAACCGTTATAATAAGAAAAATGTTCTTTTTAGTTCCTTGTTTATTATGCGTAATAATATTATAAGCAGCACCATTACGCATAATAATGTTTACAAACCTCTTACTGAGAAATAGGATCTAGAATGTTTTTTTTTTATTTCTGACTGATTCCCCAGCTTTTTTAACCATATGCATCCACGATCCTAGTTGTTTGTCCCTCGACCTTTTTTTTCTCATTTGAATTTTATTTATTACAGTCATCTTCAACTGGATCTTTACTACAACCTGGCTTCCACAATACAGATGGTAGGAGCTATGCACCACTTATAGGTAACTGTCTCTCTTATTCTCTCCTTTCTCTCTCTCTAGGGAACTCATCACCCTCCCAACTCATCGGTATGGTGGTCTCTCCTATCTTCTCTTTTTGTTTGACAAAAAAAGTGGTAAATAATCTAGTTCAATTATTTGTATATTACATTATTTATGATTCAGTGACTAACCAAGAAACCTGTCGGACACCAAATACATAATAGATAAACAAAATAGCGTTTAACTCTTTTGTGAAGACCAAAGAAAAAATAGTTTGTTTACTATTTTACCTTTTAACCTATTTAACCTATTTTTCTTGTCCTATCGCTGGAAAGAAAGCTTTGCTTTTGGAAAAAGTAATTACTACATTTATTTTTCACTATTTTCTAATTTGATGTCATTGCTGATAAATAACTTTAATAAATTTTCGCTTAAACTTGATGTTTGTAGTGTATATATTCTAATATCTGTCTAAAGTATTTGCATTTTTCCGCAACTCAAGCGAGCACAATCAAGAAAATACTCTTCAAGGAAAATCAGGAATTGGGCGGGGAGGGTAAGGAGCCGAGCTATATGTTCTTTGGACCTCATAAAATAGTATACACTAAAGTTTTTTTTTTTATATATGTCTGCTGTCTAACAGCTTCTTTGGCTAGTTCATATATAATGTAGTGTATCCATCTTTTAACCACCAAAATTTACCACCTTTTAATTGAATATATAAAAAATAAGTAAAAGAAAAGAGAAAATAAACACAATATTAATGAATGATACCTGACAAAGGTCATCCTCTCTTAAATTTATGGCCATCCCTGCAGGAGTCTCTGTTGGTCTCTGCAAATGGAGTTTAAAGTCTCAACTTTCCGATATCCATAAATTAGGTGGTATTTGATCTCAACAATTAGAAACCATAGAACCGGAACATAATTCGACCCATGCTGCTGGAGATATTTATTGAAATGAGTTAAGGAAAGAATTTGAAAGTCTAGGTTCTAGGGATTTAAAAGTCTAGGCCCCATCTTTTCTAACCATGCTATCGTTTTCAAGATAGTAACAATGGCAGATTTTTTACGCTATTGTTTTTTTTAACCAACTTTTAAATTTTCTGTTGCTTTTAGCCAAGGTTCGCAGAGGTTGCTGCAACAATGATAAAGATCTGCATTGGTCTTGAATTATTGGTTGTATTAGATTTGAACCCTCCAGGGGTGTCAATTGGGAGGGGAAAGGAATTTAGAATTCCCATCATAGACTTTTGTCCCTCCTATCCTAGATTTTGAAAAATACTTCTTACGATTTTTTGCCAATATTAGTATTTTCATTGAAAAAATAAAAAGAAAACAAATTGGCCCATAGGGTTTCGAAAAATAAATTGTGCCCCTTCTAATTTTCCGGGACTTGACACCACTGTTGCCTTCTCTCCAGATTATTGTGAATGACATAAAAATACCTAATTTTCAGCCATATAGTGCCTAGAAATTTATCATCTTTTAAGGTTGATCGTGTTTCCAAATGGCTATGTTTCGAGCCTTTTCAAAATAAAATAAAAAAAAACAAGTTTTTTGAAATGAAAGTAAGGAGTGACAATAAAACTTAAAACGAACAGAAATTACTCCGTATATGAAATGGGTTGTCCCCTCCACAATCCCTCGCTCTTTACGCTAAAGCTTTTAATTGTTTTAAAAAGTAGAATTGTGGCAAAAAGTCAAACTTTAGCGTAAAGAGCGAGGGATTGTGGAGGGGACAACCCATTTCATATACGGAGTAATTTCTGTTCGTTTTAAGTTTTAATGTCGCTCCTTACTTTCAGCTAAAAAAATTAGTTTTTTTTTTATTTAATTTCTGAACGTTTTTGAATTAATGCATGTTTGGTTTTGGCTCTCCGCACATAAATTATTAAAATGAAATTTGCATATTAATTACTTTTTTGGCTACATGGCTTTCTCTTAGTTTTGATCAGATGATTTTGAGAAATAAGGGGTGAGGAAGGAGGCCTAGTTGCCCTGTAATTTTTCGGTTACTTAAAAAGGCAACTAGAACTTTTAATTTTAACGAACGTTTTTATTAGTAAAAAATATGCGTAACTTAAGAATTAACTTACGTAACAAACTTTCATAACCTTATATTTTTATTATGTATACGAGGGGGTTTGTACCCTCGTTAATACCTCGCTCTTTACACTAAATCGTAAGTTTTGTCCCAATTCTTTAAGAATGACCCCTGAATCAGAAAGGCCGTAGAATAAATAGTTGAAATTACTAAAAATACTTTAGCATAAAGAGCAAGGTATTTATCTCCTCCTAAATACCTCGCTCTTTATGCTAAAGTATTTTTAGAACCCCTCATATGCGTAATAATCTCTGTTCGTTTTAAGTTTCAATGCTACTTCTTCCTTTCATTTGAAAAAAACGTTTTCATGTTTATTTTTCATTGTTTTCTTATAGTAATGCTAGAGAATCCTGCGCCCTTTTCATTGAATTTTTCTTCCCCCATGACAGATTCCTCCAAGGAAAGATCCTCCAACATAGCCCCCTCTCCTCAGCCCCACCCCCAAATAAAATAAAATCCCCCTGAAAACGTCTGTACACTTCCCAATAACCATTACTATATGTAAACACTGGTCAAAGTTTGTAACTTGCAGCCCCTCCCCCAGGGATTGTGGGGGAGTAAGTCATCCCCAAAGACATAGTTATTATGGTTTTCGACTATGTGGAACAAAATGGCTATCTCAAAATTTTGATCCGTTGACTTTGGGAAAAAATGAGCGTGGGAGGGGGCCTAGATGCCCTCCAATTTTTTGGTCACTTAAAAAGGGCACTAGAACTTTTCATTTCCGTTAGAATGAGCCCTCTTGTGACATTCTAGGACCACTTGGTCGATACAATGACCCCTGGGAAAAAAAAAAAAACAAACAAAAAAACAAACAAATAAACACGCACCCGTGATTTGTCTTCTGGCAAAAAATACAAAATTCCACATTTTTGTAGATAAGAGCTTGAAACTTCTACAGTAGGGTTCTCTGATACGCTGAATCTGATGGTGTCATTTTCGTTAAGATCCTACGATTTTTAGGGGGTGTTTCCCCCTATTTTCATAAATAAGGCAAATTTTCTCAGGCTCGTAACTTTTGATGGGTAGGACTAAACTTGGTGAAACTTATATATTTAAAATCAGCATTAAAATGCGATTCTTTTGATGTAGCTATTGATATCAAAATTCAATTCTTTAGAGTTTTGGTTACTATTGAGCCGGGTCGCTCCTTACTACAGTTCGTTACCACGAACTGTTTGATAGCTAAGTTTGATGAACTTTTATTGAATCAAATAAAAAAAACAAGTTTTTTGAAATGAAAGTAAGGAGTGACAATAAAACTTAAAACGAACAGAAATTACTCCGTATATGAAAGGGGCTTTTCCTCATCGACACCCCGCTCTTTACGCTAAAGTTTTTTATTGTTTTAAAAAGTAGAGTTGCGAGAAAGAATCAAACTTTAGCGCAAGAAGCGGGGTGTCGAGGTGGAAAAGCTCCTTTCATATACGGAGTAATTTCTGTTCGTTTTAAGCTTTAATGTCGCTCCTTACTTTCACTTCAAAAAACTTGTTTTTTTTATTTAATTTCTGAAAGTTTTTGAATTAATGCATGTCTGATTTTGGCTCTCCGTACATAAATTATTAAAATGAAATTTGCATATAAATTCTTTTTTTGGCTAAATGGCTTTCTCTTAGTTTTGATCAGACGATTTTGAGAAATAAGGGGTGGGGAAGGAGGCCTAGTTGCCCTCCAATTTTTCGGTTACTTAAAAAGGCAACTAGAACTTTTAATTTTTAACGAACGTTTTTATTAGTAAAAAATATATGTAACTTAAGAATTAACTTACGTAACAAACTTTTATATTCTTATATTTCTTATTATGTATATAAGGGGTCTTGTCCCCTCGTTAGTACCTCGCCTTTTACACTAAATCTTAAGTTTTGTCCCAATTCTTTAAGAATGACCCCTGAATCAGAAAGGCCGTAGAATAAATAGTTGAAATTACTAAAAATACTTTAGCATAAACAGCAAGGTATTTATCTCCTCCTAAATACCTCGCTCTTTATGCTAAAGTATTTTTAGAACCCCTCATATGCGTAATAATCTCTGTTCGTTTTAAGTTTTAACGCTACTCCTTACTTTCAGTTGAAAAAACTTTTTCGTGTTTATTTTTTCATTTTTTTTATAGTAATGCTAGAAAATCCCGCGCCCTTTTCATTGAATTTCTCTTCCCCCATGACATATTCCTCCAAGAGAAGATCCTCCCACATAGCCAAAGTTTGTAACTTATGGACAAAGTTTGTAACTTGCACCCCTCACCCAGGGACTGTGGGGGAGTGAGTCATTCCAAAGACATAGTTAATATGGTTTTCGACTATGCGGAACAAAATTTGGATCCGTTGACTTTGGGAAAAAATGAGCGTGGGAGGGGGCCTAGGTGCCCTCCTATTTTTTGGTCACTTAAAAAGGGCACTAGAACTTTTCCTTTCCGTTAGAATGAGCCTTCTTGCAAGATTCTAGGACCACTTGGTCGGTACGATGACCCCTAGGAAAAAAAAAACAACAAAAAACAAAAAAACAAATAATCACGCACCTGTGATCTGTCTTCTGGCAACAAATACGAAATTCCACATTTTTGTAGATAGGAGCTTGAAATTTTTGCTATAGGGTTCTCTGATACGCTGAATGCGATGGTGTGATTTTCGTTAAGATTCGTTGGCTTTTAGGGGGTGTTTCCCCCTATTTTCCAAAATAAGACAAATTTTCTCAGGCTCGTAACTTTTGATGACAAAGATTAAATTTGATGAAACTTATATTTTTAGAACCAGCATAAAAATTCGATTCTTTTGATGTATCTTTTAGCATCAAAAAATTCCGTTTTTTAGAGTTTCGTTTACTTTTTCGTTTTCGTTCGTTACCACGAACTGTTTGATTTGATAATGCAGAGACTGCTCTCATTTTAGATGTAGTGAATGTACATGATCTTATTTGGTAAAGCACAACTTTAAAGACACTTGCCGGATTGTGGTTGAAGGGGTAGCTACACCCTAACAAATAGTGAACCTCAGTCCGTAGTAACCAAAGATTAAATAAAATATATTTTCACTAATCTCATTGATATAAAAAAAAATTTCAACTGAAACCGATTCGTAAATTGTAACCATTGTTCAAGTTCAGCTTAATAGCACATAACTACGAAAATAAAATTTAAAGAATTATGGGTAAGAACTTAAACGTCACCAAAATGATGAAAATCCATCGTTTTAATTACCATAGCACCTGGCCAAAGGTATGGACTCCAGTCCCCCATCTTGTAAACTAAAGAATATTGCATTTTGGAACGGGTAGTATTAGTGTGTCTTCTTTTTTTGCCAGCGCTAGTAGGCTACTGGAAGGTCGCAAATGTATAAGAGCCCTTTTGAAACAGAATCCTTACATCTCGTACCCAAGTAAAGCAGAAATAGAAATTGCAGCCCAATGAAGTGTCTTTTCTGTAACGTTGTGTCGGAAAATGGCGGTACTGCCCCGATGAAGGCCAACTTGTCGTCGAATGGAAATTCCGAGATAGCCAATCAATTCAAATTATTGAATATTAATGTTTTTCATTTTATAAATTTTTAAGATTTACTGAGGCGTGACAGTGACTCTAAGGTCATATTCGCTTAACTATTTGATAAGCAAATATGCTATACTTTCATATGCGTTGAAGGAGTTTCTTGGGCACGTATTATTCTAGTGAGTAAGCCCCTCCCACACCTCCTGTTTTACAAACAATTAAACAAATTTTTCACTTTGTGCGTAAAATCCTCAACAACAAAAGTGAATCTACGGCTCCCTCATCACCAATTCTCAACAGTCAGTTAAAACATTATTTCTTTGAATTAAGAGAAGTTATGAGGTAAATAGTCTCTGCCGCCCCTTCAAAATTACCTTGAATTATCTTACAGGGAAAAAAACACAGTAAAATTAAAGCCTAAAAATGAGTCTTTGGACACCCATCTCAGAGCGGGCGTCACCACTTCCCACTTAGTAGCTAGTAAGTTATTGTACTTTATTGAAGGAAATAGAAAATGAGTCCTGTCCGAAGGGTTGACCGCTTTTAAAAATCGTGTAAAGTAGGCGAACCGTACAAAGTTTGCCATACGTAGCGCGAGTAGGCATGACATGGTGAAAGCCCACCTCACGTGACGAGATTGCGCTTAGACGTGTATCAGGTGATGAAGCTTCATTGTAATGAAGCTTTCAAGTTAATGTCTGTGGTAACTGTTTTTCTTATTCAGATTACATATACGTTTTAGGACAAAATAGACTACATATATATTTCGGGATAAAATTAAATGGGACAAAAATGTTGGGACGTTTTCATTACTCGGCAGTTCATTTTCAAAACTGGGAACTTTATGCACGAAAACTATTATTCTGGAAACTTTATGTCAGAATCTTTCCACATGACTTTTAGATAGTTTCAAACTAACTGGTTATGTCAAAGTTTCTATTTGATAGCATTTTGGTCCTATTCAGGGCAAAGTTGTTGTTTATTGGCACAAATAACCAGAAATGGCAATTCGTTGTGACAGAAACGGCACTATTGCTACCAGAATACAGCACCAGGACTTGAGATTTTTGTTCAAGTTAGTGCTCTCGTTTCAGTGCTCTTCATCATTTTTACTATTTTATATCTAACTCGTTCCAGTGTACAGGTACCACTTTCCAGGTTTTTTTTTCAATTTCTGGAAGATGTAGGTGGGGAGGGTGAATAAAATTTGGCATCTCGAGGAGCATGTAGCCAAGGACTAGTTTGAAACGTCGTGACACTTTTATCTGTATTCATAGTAAGCACATAGTAGCACTTTTATCTGTATCAGAGTTTATCTGTAAACTCTGAGAAACATTTTTTTTTTCAGTATACAAAAAAACGTTTGTCTTTTTTTAGATTAATTTGAAACAAATATTTTTGGAAAACCCGTTTTTCCAAAATGGTAAAGGAACAAATTCAAAACCCAAAAAGGTTCAAAATAAAGTCAAAGTAGGTGAAACTAAAATGAAACTTAAGGCAAACAGAAATTGAGATGGACAAACAAATTAAACTTGGAACGAAGAGAAGCTAACCCAACTAAAAGTAGGCCTACTGCCCATTTTAACTCCCTAATGGCTGGTGTGTCATTTGCACCTTATTGAAAATCATCGATGATAGAGACAATATTATAACAGTGTCCAGAAACAGTGTTCAAAAGGCCAGTGTCTTTTGCAATTTACTTAAACGATGTGTGTTTTGCAAAGTAAGTTTTTTGTTTGTTAGCACATCTCCGAAAATGAAAGAGTGTCCGGATACTAATCAAAAATATAGGAAAAAATATTCCTTAGAATAATTACAATTATGATTTTCATTTTACCATTTTAAATGGACACAAAAGAACACAAGCCAGAAACATTGTAACATTTCTGTGTTTATTTATATATACTTCTGTCAATTTTGAGAAAATGTTTAGTTTTGTTTCCAATTTCAACGAAGGTACTGGCTTAGTCCTTCTTGACTATCTTCTATTTAACCGGTTCCAATATATTGCTTTCGAGATCTTTAAAGTATTCAGCATGTTGTGAATTATGGGTTGGGGGGTGAAAACAATTTAATTTTTGGTTGGCAAAGAGCCAAGGACTAGCCTGAAACATTGTAACATTTCCATGTTTATTTATAGATTTTTGTCTCAGCTTTGAGGAAAAAGTCAGTTTTGTTTCCAGTTTCAAAAAAAGAATTTTTTTTTACTATCTTCTATTTAATCAGTTCTAATATATCGTTTTCAAGAATTTTCAAATCATCAGGTGATGGAGAGATGTGGATGAAGGATGAAAATAATTTCATTTCGGATTACAAAAAACTAAGGATTAGCCTGAAACATTGTTACTCTTCCGTGTGTATTTATAGGCGCAACTACAAATACACACGGTCAACTTTGACCGTTTAAACTTTGAGAAAATAGTTCTTTTTGTTTTTAATTTCAACGAAGAACTAATTTCAAAGTTGTTTACGAGACTTTCTACTTTTGACGTTTTTATCTAATTGCTTCCGAAAAACAAATTGACAATGTTTGTCTCGGAATCACTTTGGTGTCAAATTGGATTTGTTACTTTTTTGTGTGTGAAGTTTCTTTTAGTTTGGTTTCAAAACATTATTGCAAGTTGATGAGTAAATCCAATCTGTTTTAAAATCTGGAGAGGATTTTTCCCTATCTCTAACCTTGGATCTGTTTCTGTCATTCGAATTGTTGCTTAAAGTTGATACTGAGCATTTTCTGTTAGCTTGCGGAAACCAAATTGCAAACAAACGAATACGTGTCACTAATAATTCGCAGAGACGCATTAACTGGGCCGACAATTTAGAAATGGGACCTTCAAATGTAAGAAAAAAAGACTTTAAACAGTCTTCCAAAACCCGAAAAAAGTGTCAAAATAATATACCAACGTAAGCCTTTCAACTGTTTTTAAAATTTTTCTCTAACAACATTTTTCCTTGACAAGGCCCTGAGTTCTGAGTAGTAATTTTCTGTTTGTTTAACGTTGTTGAAGGTCAATATATCAAAATTATATACTAAACTTCAAAAAACGTTGGCCTTTCAATTGTTTAAAAATTTTTCTCCACCAAAAGTTTTCTCTGACAAGGCCCTGAATTCTGAGTAGCAAATTTTCTGTTTGGTTAACGTTATTGAACACTGCAGTATCAAAATTATATAGTAAACTTTAAAATACGCAGGCCTTTCAACTACTTTCAACATTTTTCTCCATCAACAGTCTTCTCTAACAACACCCTGAATTTTGAGCAGCAATTTTCTGTTTGCTTAACGCTATTGAACGTTAATGTATCAAAATTATACACTAAACTTTATAAAACGCAAGTCTTTCAGCTCTTTTCAATATTGTTGACCATTAACAGTTTTCTCTGACAAAGCATTGAATTCTTATTATCAATTTTCTGTTTGCTTACGTTATTGGACAATCAAAACTAATTTTGTTGGAAAACAAAACCCATACCTTGAAATTTCGCAAAAATCCAATTTTAAAATTCGTTTAACCATCAATGTCAAGTCCCCGAATGTGCTTTAAAATTTATCATAAACAAGTCTATTAGAATCACACATTCTAGCTGACTCCCAAAGAGAAAAGGAAAATCATCAGAAATGGATCTATAATGGTTAAACATGGGATAGGGATCACAAACTACTGTCCCCACTTATAATGTAGTGTCCGGCGGATTCATCAATAAAAAATCTCAAAGAAAATTAGATATTCTCTAGATTAAGAGTAAATCAAATTAATCTGGATTAAATTAAGTCAAATCCAAACTGTACCAAATTGACCCAGCTTAGCCTGGAAAATCCCATCAAGTTAGGTAAGTTAGTTTATACAAAGTCACCAAGCATTAGATGGCGTTGGTGGTTTTTCTTTTCCACTCTTATGCGTTTCCGTGCTCTTTGGCTCATGACTAAAAAAAGTAGTTCGTTTAGCTCTATCAGCGTACCAGGTCCAAAATGAAACATCTAATTTTTTCAGGTAGTGACCCCCTTCCTGGAGCAACATCGAGTTTGGACCGACTAAGTTCCATAGTAGAGAATCTTTCAGTTGCAAAGCAAGCAAAGTCATGGTCGAACTAACAAAAGCAGGATTGAATTCTCAAAATTTGCATTATTGTCTAATCACATTTTTTTATTTAGCGCTTATTGAAGCTAAATTATCGAACCTAGTCAGTATACTAGTGACTAGAACGCCACATTGATTAACTCCATAAAACAAAGAACAGAAAATGAAAAAAAGATATGTGGCTGTCTTTGACTATAAAATACCAGTCAACGAGCGAAAAAAGCTGGTGTTTTCGTGTCTGTTTGTGTGGTTGAGAATAGAGAGTGAGTTTAAGTTTAAACTATTACGGAGATGTTCAATTTGGTTTCTAATGTAGTATTTTATCGTTCATTGGCCAACTTTTGGTCATTTCGGAGTATTCTATTCTATTTTCAGGGATTTTTCGCTGGAGCATACAAGGCTAATTGTAGATCAAGTGCTTTGACAGTAAAAGCTAAGGTAAAATTAAGCAGAGTTAATCGATTTGGCTCTTTGAATTGCTTTTACTTCCAATTAAAACTGACTTTTATATTGCATGAAAATTGTTCAAAACAAAAAAATCATTGCGCAAGACTTATTTAATTTTTTATGACAATTGTAATTTAGTCAACATGACATATACCTAAAATATGCTATATTTCATAAGTGAATTTAAGCATTCGACAGGTTATACTCATAAACTGATATGCCATCTCTGAGAATTTGATTTTTGAGCTGACTCATTTATTATAAATAATATATTTGTGCCATTCACGCTATGCTCTTTGCCTGGAGTAGGTCACACTTATGTTGTAATTACTGTAGAAAATAAAAGAACCTGAATGTCGATCGGAGGTACTGTCCATTGAGGCGTAGCCGATATAATATTTTCCTCGCAATTTTAGTTTTCATAACTTTGTATGTTAAATGGTAGAAGGGCTCTCTGCATGGCTTTTGAGCCAGTTCTACCTCTTCTATATTGATCGTGTAAATGTGTGTGCCATGCTTTTTTTCTTTTTAACCAAAATTTACATTAAAGGTAAAGAAAGAGAAGTATTAATATGCTAGTACTCTTTGTGGCCTTTAACCATATAAACGACTAAAGAGAATTTTATTGAAAGAAGGTTCAAATATAAGGACCCATAACAAGGGCCAGGGACATACTGACACAGAGTCTTGAATCTTACCCCCAGAAATCCTATATTTTTTTCCATATATATATAATTACTTCATGCTTTATGATTTGCTTTATTTTGGGTGTTGTAAGAAGTATAACCCCCGTCGTCCTTTTTGCATTAATGCCTAAAAACATAGACCTGCTAAACAAAATAACTAGATTACAATAATTACAACAGCAACACAAAATTGTTGTTGTTACAGCACCCAAGCAACAGCAACAGAATAGATTACAATAACAAAATAATTGGAGAAGTAAAACCCTTTTATCAGAAAAGCATGAACAAAGCACCTAATAGTGAGTTCATTGCGTCAGCAAATTCATAACTTCTTAGAAAGTCCCCAAAATAGACTGTAAAGCTATGCTCTGACTGAAGACACTAAAATCAGCCCCCGCCCTAATTTACTAGTGGCCCCCTTTTAGAAAAACCTATAGCTATATTTGTGCAAATACTGTAAGACGTTTGTTTGATTACCAAAAAATGGGTTTTTTGTTTGGCATGCCGTGAACTACACGATTTATTTTTCACAGCTTCACTATATTCACTCACTGCCATTTCTTTATGCCTTTATATATATATATATATATATATATATATATATATATATATATATATATATATATATATATATATATATATATATATATATATATATATATATATATATATATATATATATATGTATGTATATACCGTAGCTTTTATATCTCGGTGTCGTTTATCTAAGAATACCCTAAGCATCAAGCCATCTCTGCTGTCAAACAAACTTTCCTTTAAATGTCCAAGCCCACTAAATGCCCTATCCTTGCATCAATTACCAAAAATAAGGGAAAAATTAACAGCTGATCTTGGAAGTCTATCATTCTAACCTGTCCTCAATGGTAGCAGGGTTATAATTTATTATCGGGCGGGGGGAACAGCTCCCTCCAGATCCCAATTTGCCTCCTCCCACGTTACAGTTTACCCCCCCCCCCCCACAGCTAAAATTTAGTTTCTTCAAGAATCTTGTCAAAACTAAGATACGCCTGCATAATTCAAGTATCCAGAGAAACGGGTCACTTTTCTTAGTATATCTTTGCTTTTTGGTACTATATGGCTCATTTTTCATTTTTCACTGTCACTTTCACCTGATTTGGGAAAACTGGATCCAACTCCCCCCTTCCAGAGTTTGACGTAATTACGCCACTGAATGATAGCGTACATTTGAAATGTTACACTGAATCTGATGGTGTGATTTTCGTTAAGATTCTACGACTTTTAAGGGGTGTTTCATCCTATTTTCTAAAATAAGGCAAATTTCTCAAGTTCGTAACTATTGATCGGTAAGACTAAACTTGATGAAACTTATATATTTAAAATCAGCATAAAAATATAATTCTTTTGATGTAACTATTGGTATCAAAATTCTGTTTTTTAAAGTTACGGTTACTATTGAGCTGGGTCGTTCCTTACTGCAGTTCTCTATCACGAACTGTTTGACTGCTCAAGTACAAGGACCGTTTATTCTGAATGAAAAATATTTTTAAAGAGCCTTAAGACTTTAGCGTAAAGAGGTGGGCTCAGGAAGGGACAGCCCCCTCATATACAGAATAATTTCTGTTTGTTTTAAGTTTTAAAGTTGCTCCTTACTTGCAGTTGAAAAAACTTGTTTTATTATTTAATTTGTATAAGAAAGCATTTTTGTACGAGGAAAATTATTTATGCGATTGAGTGAATTACAAATTTTCAATTCGCTTCGCTCTCTAATCTGAGAAACGGCTCCAGCAGTGGAAAGCAGGGGATCTCGGCTGCTTGCTAATTTCTCAAAAATATACTATAAATTCGAAATTGTATATTTTTGAAGTCCGAAAATTTGACTTAAATTTTCATAAAAAATTCCAAAATTAGAAACTATGAAAGAAATTAAAAATTTTCAGAAGAAAAAGAGCACTTTTTGGCGAAATAAGTTAGTTTTTAACATTAACCCCCTCCCCAACCCGAGAAAAAAACTCTTACAAGCTTGTCCCCCTTCAGAACAACTTCTGCGGGTGTTCTTGATTCGAAGGACTGTAATTTTTCTAAATTAATGTATTTTAACCTCTTGAGGCGTCACTGGGCCAGACAAATTTCCGCCCAATGATTTATTTTCTTGGAACAGTAAGAAGTGTATTTCAACACAGTGTATTATTTGATGCAAATTCTGAGGCCAATTGTGAACTAGTACTAATGATTTTGTAAATTACTTATTTTACCAAAGCTGAAACGTTGATTTTTTCTGTGATCTATTATATCTTAGTGCCTTTATGACAATGTGTCTTAACTTATGTCTAAGATTTATTCATGTATATCGCTGTAAAATAAAGAATGTTACAATTTTTTTGCCTGCTGTTTTTTCAAGAGTTTCAAGTACGTAGAATTATCTTATAAGGCTAAAAAATAACAATGACTTCAACTGGTTGTCTTGAGATGGCCGCAATAACATCTACTTGCGGTTATAAATATTATTTTTAGCATTGTTTAACACAAAATAAAGAACCAAATATTGGCGAAAAATAAATGCTAAAAGTAATGATGACCATTTAGTAGTCTCGAAAATATATTTAACAGCTTCCTTCAATCCATGGCGAAGAATTTGAAATGTGAAAGTAGGAGGTTTGAAATGGAGGCAATCAACCAATCAAAGTTAAAAAAAAAGAACAGACCTTATTTGGTGATTAAATAAAAAAAAACAAGTTTTTCAACTGAAAGTAAGGAGCGACATTAAAACTTAAAACGAACAGAAATTACTTCGTATATGAAAGAGGCTGCTTCCTCATCAACGCCCCGCTCTATACGCTAAAGTTTGACTCTTTCTCTCAATTCTTCTTTTTAAAACAGTAAAAAACTTTAGCGTAAAGAGCGGGGCGTTGATGAGGAAGCAGCCTCTTTCATATACGAAGTAATTTCTGGTCGTTTTAAGTTTTAATGTCGCTCCTTACTTTCAGTTAAAAAAACTTGTTTTTTTTATTTAATTTCTGAACGTTTTTGAATCAATGCATGTTTTGATTTTGGCTCTCCGCAGAGGAATAAAACGAAATTTGCATTTTTTTTTTTTTTGGCTAAATGGCTTTCTCATAATTTTGATCGAATGATTTTGAGAAAAAAAGAGCGGGGGAGGAAGCCTAGTTGCCCTCCGATTTTTTGGTTAATTAAAAAGGCAACTAGAACTTTTAATTTCTTACGAATCTTTTTATTAGTAAAATTTTTACGTAACTTATAAATTAGCTTACGTAAAGAACTTTTGTATTCTCATGTTTTTATTACATATATGAGCGGGTTTGCCCCTTCGTCAGTACCTCGCTCTTTACACTAAAGCTTAAGTTTTGTCCCAATTCATTAAGAATGACCCCTGAATCACAAAAACCGTAGAATAAATAGTTGAAATTACTAAAAATACTTTAGCGTAAAGAGCGAGGTATTAGAAAGAGGTTAGCCCCTCATATGGGTAATAATTTCTGTTTGTTTTAAGTTTATGTTTTAAGCATTAATGCTGTTCCCTACTTCCAGCTGGAAAAACTTTTTCATACTTATTTTTTAATTGTTTTTTTTAATAATGCTAGTAAATCCTGCTCTCCCTTCATGGAAATTTTCTTTTCCCATGACAAATTCTCGATGGAAAGTTCCCCCAGCATATCCCCCTCTTCTCAACCCATCCCCCAACCAAAAAATCCTCCTGAAAACGCCTGTACACGTCCCAATAACCATTACTATATGTAAGCACTGGTCAAAGTTTGTAACTTGTTGCCCCTCCCACGGGGACTGTGGGGGAAAAAGGCGTCCCCAAATACATAGTTATAAGGTTTTTCGACTACGCTGAATAAAATGGCTATCTCAGAATTGTGATCCGTTGATTTTGGGAAAATAATTAGCGTGGGAGGGGGCCTAGGTGCCCTCCAATTTTTTTGGTCACTTAAAAAGGGCACTAGAACTTTTCATTTCCGTTAGAATGAGCCCTCTTGCAACATTCTAGAACAACTGGGTTGATACGATCACCCCTGGGTAAAAAAAAAACAAAAAACAAATAAACACGCATCCGTGATCTGCCTTCTGGCTAAAAATGCAAAATTCCACATTTTTGTAGATAGGAGCTTGAAACCTCTACAGTAGGGTTCTCTGATACGCTGAATCTGATGGTGTGATTTTCGTTAAGATTCTATGACTTTTAGGGGGTGTTTCCCCCTATTTTCTAAAATAACGCAAATTTTCTCAGGTTCGTAACTTTTGATGGGTAAGACTCAACTTGATGAAAATTATATATTTAAAATGAGCATTATAATGCGATTCTTTTGATGTAGCTATTGGTATCAAAATTCCATTTTTTAGAGTTTTGGTTACTATTGAGCCGGGTCGCTGCTTACTACAGTTCGTTACCACGAACTGTTTGATCGAATGTAAAAGAGTTTTTTTCCACAAAAAGCAAGGAGCACCATTAAAACTTGAAACGAACAGAAATTAATCCCTATATTGGAGGGCTGTCCCCTCCTCAAACCGTCAATTTTCTTAAAGAATTGTGACAAAAGGTCAAATTTTAATGTAAGTAAGGAGGGTTTGAGTAGGGGACAGCTCCCCTCATATATGAGATAATTTCTGTTTAGTTTAAGTCTTGATGTTGCTCCTTATTTTCAGTAGAAAGTAAACTTTTTTTCAATTAATTTCTGCTCCTTCTCCCAAAATAAATCGGAAAATCCAATGAAAATTCTCCAATAAAAAAGATTCCTCCCTCGCAACATCCCCCTGGATAATACTTTCTTTGCTGACTATTCCCCTGGAAAATTTCGTGCGGAAAACTCACTAAAAAATTCTTTTTACTTTCATTTGAAAAAAAATTTCTTATTTAGTTTTTGATCATTTTTCAAATCATGCCCGAAGTCCCCCTCTATTAAAATTTTCTCTGGAAAATCCCCCTCCAAAGTGAAGAATCCCCACACAATGCCCTCCCTGGTGAAAATTTTCACTGGACAATTGCCCTGAAATATTCTACCACGTGTAAAGTTGAGTAGCCATAAAGAAAGTAAAAATTTTAGCATATAACCACAGTGAAAATCATGAATGGAAAATTCCCCCATCCCTCCAGAAGCCATTCTCCACACAGAAGATTCTTCCTTTGGAAGATCCCCCCGCCTACAGAGAAATCCCCCTTAAAGTGTCCGTATGTTTCCCAAGAACATATACTATATGTAAATATTCGGCACGTTGCATAAGTTATAACCCTTTCTCCAGGGGCCACGAAGGTCATGTTATCCCAGTAAGTATGTTTATTTGACATCTCAACTATGCTGGACAAAATGGCTGTCTCAAAATTTTGATCGGTTGTCTTTGAGGGGAAAATGGGCTTGGAGGGAAGGGCTAGTTGCTCTCCAATTTTGGAGGACGACTCCAAGATTAGAGGGAAAAGAGCACAAGAACGGGAAAAGAGCTCAAAAACTTTTAATATCCATTTAAATGAGCACTATCCCGACTTTATAGGACCATTAATTCGATACAATAACTCCTGAAAAAAAAAAGAAAGAAAAATCACAGATTCATGATTTGGCATCTCAAATATGCTGGAAAAAATGGCTGTCTCAAAATTTTGATCGGTTGTATTTGCAGGGGAAAGGGGCTTGGAGGGGGGAGGCTAGTTTCTCTCCAATTTTGGAAGAAAACTCCAAGATTAGAGGGAAAAGAGAACAAGAACTTTTAATATCCATTTAAATGAGCACTATTCCGACTTTATAGGACCATTAATTTGATACAATAACTCCTGGAAAAATCAAAAAAAAGAAAAAGAAAAATCACAGATTCATGATGGCTCTTCCGGCGTAAAATTTAAAATTCCATTGTTTTGTATGTAGGAGCTTGAAACCTGTACAGTTTCTCTAATACACTTATTCTGATGGTGTTATTTTCATTAAGATTAGATGGTGTGATTTTCATTAAGATTTCTTGATGGTGAGATTTTCATTAAGATTTCTTGATGGTGAGATTTTCATTAAGATTCCTTGATGGTGTGATTTTCGTAAAGATTTCTTGATGGTGTGATTTTCAATAAGATTTTCATTAGTTTTCATGGTGTGATTTTCATAAAGATTTCTTAATGGTGTGATTTCACTAAGATTTGTTGATGGTGTGATTTTCACTAAGATTTTGTGATGGTGTAATTTTCATTAAGATTTCTTGATGGTTTGATTTTCATTCAGGTCTCTTGATGGTGTGATGGTGTGATTTTTATTAAGATTTCTTGATGGTGTGATTTTCATTAAGATTTCTTGATGGTGTGATTTTCATTCAGGTCTCTTGATGGTGTGATGGTGTGATTATTTTTACCCCCAAGTTTCATCCCGATTCCTCCACTTTAAGCGTTTTCCAAGATCTTAGGTTCCCCCAACTCCCCCAATATCACCGGATCCAGTCGGGATTTAAAATAAGAGCTCTGAGACACGATATCCTTCCAAACATCAAATTTGAATAAGATCTGACCACTCCTTCGTAAGTTAAGAATTCCCCATTTTTTCTATTTTTTAAAAATTAACCCTCCCTCCAACTCCCCCAAACAGAGAAAATTCGTTCCGGTTATGTCAATCACGTATCTAGGACTTTTGCTTTTTTACCACCAAGTTTCATCCCGATCCCTCTACTCTAGGCGTTTCCCAAGATTTTCGGCCCCCCTCCAACTCCCCCCAATGTCACCGGATCTGTTCGGGATTCAAAATAAGAGTTCTGAAACACGATATCCTTCCAAACATCAAATTTCATTAAGATCCCATCACCCGTTCGTAAGTTAAAATTACTTCATTTTTTCTATTTTTCCGAATTAACCGGCCCCTCACTCCCCTCCAGATGGTCGAATAGGGAATACGAATATTTCTAATTTAATCTGGTCTGGTCCCTGATACGCCTGTCAAATTTCATCGTCCTAGCTTACCTGGAAGTGCCTAAAGTAACAAAACCGGGACAGACAGACCGACAGACCGACAGAATTTGTGATTGCTATATGTCACTTGGTTAATACCAAGTGCCATAAAAACGTGACAGTCTTAGGAATTAACCTAAGCAATAATGGGAACATTTTGATTGCTGGGAAGCGAAAGGAAATTTATAATGCAAGCCAAATTAGAAGCAAAGAAAGATGTAGTTTACAAAGAGGAACGGGATAAAATGTTGGCATGAAAATATGGAATCATATAAAAAAAAATAGTGATAAGATGTTAAATAATTTAAATATGAAGGAAGATTTGTTTATTGATGAGGAGCTAGAGAAGGTATTAAAAAATCTAATTTTGAAAAATTGGAACATGCCCATCTGTCACTGAAACGAGGAAGGTGAAGCTAAAAGGTTCGCAGACTCAAGAGCATTACTTTTCTCCTTCACTTGTACAATTTAAAATTTATCTCATGAGTCTGATGTTAAAAATCGGTAACATGTCCACCTTCATTGAAACATATTGAAATCTTTGCATAGAACCTGGTGAAAAAAAATGTAACATTTACACACTTCCAGTATTAAAATACAATAGAGAGGCCAAGGCATAAAAATCTCGATCTGGGCCCTTAAATCACAAATGTTGAAAGTCCTTTTATGACTCTGTATAACATTTCCACCTTCGATCACACAAATCAAAATCTTTGCGTGATTCTGATTCAACAGTGTTTGATATAAACAATGGTCAAAGTTTGTGACATGCAGCCCCTCTCCCGGGGACTGTGGGGGATTAAGTTGTCCCCAAAGACTAGTTATTAGGTTTTTGACTAAGCTGAATAGAATGGCTATCTCAAACTTTTGATCCGGCAACTTTGGGGGCATGGGAGGGGGCCTAGGTGCCCTCCAATGTTTTAGTCACTTAAAAAGGGCACTAGAACTTTTAATTCCCGTTCGAATGAGCCCTCTCGTGACATTCTAGGACAACAGAGTCGATGGGATCACCCCTGGAAAAAAAACAAATAAACACGCATCCGTGATCTGTCTTCTGGCAAAAAATACAAAATTCCACTTTATTGTAAATAGGAGCTTGAAACTTTTACAGTAGGGTTCTCTGATACGCTGAATCTGATGGTGTCATTTTCATTGAGATTCTATGACTTTTAGGGGATATTCTCCCCTATTTTCTAAAACAAGGCACATCTTCTCAGGCTCGTAGCTTTTGATGGGTAAGACTAAGCTTGATGAAACTTATACATTTAAAATCAAAATTAAAATGCGATTCTTTTGATGTAACTATTGGTATAAAAGTTCCGGTTTTTAGAGTTTTGGTTACTATTGAGCCGGGTCGCTCCTTATTACCAGGTCGCTCGTCATCACAAACTGTTAGAAATGGGAATATTGTCGTAAATGGGAAAGTAAATCAGGCTGGTTTTTTTATTATACGGTTACGATTGGAGTGTTTTAGGTAAAACCGTTGCTGAAACAATTATAATTATTGAGACATTGAGGGTAGAGTGTGAGCAAGTTTAAAAATTAAATATTAAGACGAGTAAATCGGAGGAACCAGAAAAAAATGAGTAAGAGTTATGAACATTAGGGTTTTGAGAAACCGACCGAGTGGGCAGTTTTATTACCCAGCTAGTAACATTGGTAAGAAAGGTGGTTGTAATGGAAATATCTGAAAAATTTCGAAGAATAGAAAAATGGACATTACGACTAAAATTAGATCACTAGAATCACGAAATGACACTTGGCAATTATTTTTATGCAGTTTTTATGTAACTTCAAAAAATTGAAGAAGGTGCACAATATATTTTCTAGAGGGCTAAGAGCAAAAGTGCCGACCAAGCAAAGAGCCATAGGGCTTCACTGATTTAAAAAAAAGATTTTTTTTACTTATAAGAAAAAACACTTCATACGAAAGGAGTGGTATAAGAATTTCGTGGAATTTTGATTTGATTGAGAACTGAAAGTTCTAGTCTCCTTTTAAGGGTCGAAACCGCTTAGTGAGCAGCTCTTCCCCCTCCCAAGCCCGTTTTAGCTACTCACTCTACCTTAGCCCCCAAATAGATCCGATAAAGTTTTGAGATAGCCACTTTGCCCTCAATAGTAGAAAGGTCCAGTGACCATGCCTCCAGGGATGATATAACTACCATAGCCCCTAGGGTAACGGCTGCTAATCATCCTGTTTAAACGTTGTTTGTATGTAAGTTTTAATATTGAAAATGGGTCAAGTTTGACTCTGGGTGTCAAGGCAAATAGGTGGAAATGCTAAAGGTATTAAGGTAAAATTCAGACAATTTTGAACTAAATGAGAAGATGCTAAGGCATACAGGTTGTCAATGGGGTGTGACTTCGATGTCTCAGGAGCAGCTAAGGGCATGAAGAGGAAACTCTTGGGACATTGCGAGGAGACATCTTGAATTGAGGGTCCAACCAGGGTCTAAAACAGGTGTATCTGTTATATCTCAGGAGGGCTGAATGTATTAAGTTAAAACTTTCAGGGCGTGTTGAACTAAATCAAAAGACACTAAGTGTATCAATGGTGTCAACGTGTGTGTCTACAGTGATAATATGTGTCTGCGATATCTCAGGAATAGCTAAGGACCTTAAATAGAAACTCTCAGAACATGTTGAAGGATATATTGAACTTAATCAAAAGACAGTATATTCATTTAGGTGATCAAAAAGCCGTATCTGCAAATTCTTAAAGATTGGATAAACTATGTACACTATTGGCATTCATATTGTAAAAATTGCGCATAAAGATATTTTAGGAATGGCTAAGCGTATTAAGCTGAAAATTTCAGAGCATTTTGAGGGAGATATTGTAATGAATTGAACGACGCCATAAAAATTGGTATGGGTATGGGTATATGAACGTATAAGTGTATTTAAGGTGAAATTTTGTCTTAGCCAATATTGAAATAAATCAATAGACGCTACATGCATTCATGCTGTCAAAAGCGTATATCTGAAATATTTCTGGTACGGCTCAATGTATTAACAGATAATCTTCAGGCAATGTCGAAGGGAATTATGAAATAAATCAAAAGACACTACATGCACCAAAATATTCAAAAGGGCTTAGCTAAGACATCTAAGGAGCAGGTTAGAAATATTAATTTGAAACTTTAACTCTCTCAGAAGGTTAAACTCGAAAGACACTATGTGCATCGGAGTTGTCTTAAAGACAAATCTGTAATGTCTCCGGAACGGCTAAGGGTATTAAGTTGAATCATTATGTGCAAGTTGAGGGGATTTTTACCAAGTCGAAAATCATTAGGTGTATCCAGATGGTTAAATGGACATATCTGCAAAATCTCAGGAACGACTAAAGATGTTAAGTTGAAACTTAAAAGGAATGCTGAGGGAAAGGTTGAACTGGATCTAAAGACACTATTTGCATCTTGTTTGTAAAAAAGCACATGTAGTAACGGTTAAGGAGATTTACCTCAAGCTTTCAGGCCAGGATTTACCAAATCAAAAGATACTATATGGATTCAATTTTTCAACAGAGCTCATCTGTAATACCTCAGGAACAGCTAAAGGTTTTAAGTTGAAACTTGAAAGGAATGCTGTGGGAGATATTAAACTAGATATATGAACAATAATACCCCTCTTCCTCCACCGAAAATTCATTAATAAAAATTGTGTTAAGGACTTGCTCAACAGAATTACTGTTCGTCGAAAATTTGATTAAATATTCACATTTTGTTCTAAATTTTAATTACAATCCAGCAATTCAATTCTTAACCAGAAAAAATGAAAAAGAGGGGCACTGCCGATCAATTTGCACTTACGGATATATACGATTTAACAGTAAGAAATCAAGTGCTTATGGGGCCAGTTCCCAGCCTTAGGCCTTATATCTTGTTTATGTCTGTGTATAATTTGAAAAACAGTGACAAATCAAATAGAACAATATGTTCTTTTCAACTGAAATAGGAGCAACACTAAAGCTTAAAAACCAACAGATACTATTATATATATGGGGGTTTCCCTCCTCAACTCCTTGCTCTTTACGCCAAATTTTGACTTTTTGTTCCAATTCTTTATTAACAACTGCCGAAAAACAAGGGCCGCTGCATTGGAATAAGATTTTCTTAAAGTGCAAAAATCTTTGGGGGCAGGAGACAGCCCCTCTCAAATACTGAATAATATCCGTTTGCTTTAATTTTAATGTTGCTCCTTACTTTCAGTTGAGAATATGTTTTTTATTTGATATGAATACAGGATGAAACGTTCAGTATGAGGCTTGAGGAGGTGAAAGCTCCCGTCATATCAAGGATGAGATTATACTAAGTAGTTATACTTTATTTTTAGAAGCCAATACACAAGCAAGCCCTTTTCCCCCAATTAATAGTGTACAACAGTTAAACTTTGAATCAAAGAGTCAAGTTCAGAAGATGGTAGCCCTACTCGCTTTCACGGTGATCCTGGGTATGCTATTTAAAGCAAAACATGTATTATTAAATTACTTTTTCTTGTCAAATGAATATAAAAAGCAACATTAATATTTAAGACGAACAGAAATTACTCCGATTATGAGGGCAGCTGTCCCTGCTTAATCTCTTCCTCTTTAGTTTAAAGTTGAATTTTGTCCTAATTCTGTGATATGTGTCGTGGTGAGGGGTGAGGGTCAAGGAGGGATAACACCGCTAATATGCGGAATAGCTTCTGTCAGTTGTAAGTTTTAAAGCCAGTCTTTATTTTCATTTGAAACAAAAATTGATTTTCTGAATTCAGACTTAAAACGAATAGAAATTAAAAATATTGTAACTAAAGCTTCACTTTGAGTTTTGGTTCCTTTTGAAAAGGTTCACTCTTTACATGTAACTAGTTACTACGAGCTGTTTGGACCAAGGCTCTCATAAATACGAGGGAGGGTTGTTGCTCCCTCCTTCAACCCAGTTTGTTATATTCTAGTTTGATATTCGTAAGCAGTGCTTCAAAAGTGGTCATTATTCTTGAATAATATGAAAAAAACTTCGTTTTCTTAAAGAGTTAAAGAGGCTGCGTCCCAAAGTCGAACCTTAAAACGTACAGGAATTAGAAGAGGCAGTTGGGGGGCTGCCGCCCCCCAAACCCCCAGCTTTTAAAGACTCTTTTGTACAGGTTTTTTTTGGGGGGGGACTTCATTGTTACTAATTACTAGTTTCGGCGCAATGGTTCTCCTGTCCTCTTGTGTTTAACATTTTTCGAAGTTATTCCATTATTCATTCATTTCAATTTTTTGTTAATTAAAAGAGGGCCTTTCCGAAGCCAAGAGCTGGGGGTTAGCAAAAAAAACAAAAAACCTGTACAAAAGAGTCTTTAAAAGCTGGGGGTTTGGGGGGCGGCAGCCCCCCAACTGCCTCTTCTAATTCCTGTACGTTTTAAGGTTCGACTTTGGGACGCAGCCTCTTTAACTCTTTAAGAAAACGAAGTTTTTTTCATATTATTTCTGTACGTTTTTCTACAATCCATGGTGGATGTAATTTAATAATTCCTGTACTCCTCGTACAGGAATTAGGAGAGGAACTTGGGTGGCTGCCGCCCCCCCCGCTTTTAAATCATTGTATAAAATAGAAAAAAAATAGATAGAATGACCGAAATGTTTCTTTTGCTCATAAGAAGCTAATATTCTGTTATCTCTCAAATGATAAGCTGTCCAGGTGTTATCAAATATTTTTCTGGAATGGAGCTGGATTTTTATGATGCTTGCAGTCATTCTCGCCGTGCCGAGCTGATTATTTTGATGTACTTGAATGTTGATATTCGTAACTTTTAAGAATTTCAAAAATTAACATGGGACTATTAGACTATTAGGACTATAAGAAGACTATTAGGAGAGGCAAACCCCCCGCTTTTAAAGACTCTTTTGTACAGGTTTAATTTTTTTTCATATTAATTCTGTACGTTTTTCTACAATCCATGGTGGATGTAATTTAATAGTTCCTGTACTCCTCGTACAGGAATTAGGAGAGGAACCCACCCCCGCTTTTAAATCATTGTATAAAATAGAAAAAAAAATAGATAGAATGACCGAAATGTTTCTTTTGCTCATAAGAAGCTAATATTCTGTTATCTCTCAAATGATAAGCTGTCCAGGTGTTATCAAAATTTTTTTGATGTTGTGAAAAAAAATCGCCCGTAAGGGACTTGAACCCTTGACCAGACGATTAAAAGTCTCACGCTCTACCAGCTGAGCTAATAACTTGCATGTGTGTAAATATAACTTCTCAATAGCTTTTAAAAATTTCAAATTAACATGGGCTCTTATGGAGAGAAATCCGTTAATTTAAATAGCTAATGGGTGGTTTCTGGAAAACAGGGAAGGAGTTATCGGATCAAGCTGAAATTTCGCGGATAAGCTCCAGGGCCGTAGGGGACCTTAACTTGTGAATTTCAGCCCGATCGGACAACGTTAAAAGGGGTGGGGGGGGTTTTGGAGGGTCGAAACTTTCGGGGGGTTAAGATTTTCCTACGAAACTTTCATGGGCACTTACTCGGAGAATTCCGCATCGAATGAGTCTTCGTACACCCAGATCCGATGTCGGATGTGACCTGTAGGCGTGGCGAAAAAGAAAGTAAATGAATTTTAAGTGGCTATGCGTGGTTTCTGGAAAACAGGGAAGGAGTTATCGGATCAAGCTGAAATTTCGCGGATAAGCTCCTGGGCCCTAGGGAACCTTAACTTGTGAATTTCAGCCCGATCGGACAACGTTAAAGGGGGGCTTGGGTTGACAGGTCGAAACTTTCGGCCAGATTTTCCCCATGAAGAAAAAGTTGGAGGGGGATGAAATTTTGCAGGTTTCTTAGTTGGAGCTCGGGCTACGAAATGCATCCCTCCCCATCCGTCTGCGACCACTGGAACCGAAGATCGCTTAACATTGTCGTGTGTCGCCTCTTTATAGAGGCACGAGTGTGCCTCCTTGAAAAATGCATCGCTGTAAATATCTATTCGGAGAGGGGACCAGAAAAAAGAAGCATTTTTGTCTTTTTCACGGTCTTTGAACATTTTTTTTACTATACGGATAATCCCATTGACGCCGGAAGGGGGTGGGAAATACTCAGAAGAAAAAAAGAAGCCATAACATGCTGTACATAAATACAAACAAATTACAATCTAAATCTTGGCAGGAAAAGCTTTTGTTAGCACTCGCAAAACTACTCCACCAGCTCGAAAAATTTTTCAATGGTGCTCATACCCTCCCCCCCAAAAAAACAACTTTTTGCCGGTAGGTGTGTGAATGAAAGCTTTCATGTTACATAGAAACAGATTTTCGGCAATATGAGGGGTGCTATTACCCCCAGTACCAATTACAGGCGTAGCACAAAATATTTCCGAGAATCAAGACGAATTAGCATTTAATTAACACCCCCCCCCTCACGGCCGTATCCAGAGGAGTTAGGGGGTTTTAACCTCCACGAAGTGTTTGTTCGGCTCGTAAAAGCGTAACAAAAATTAATATAAATAAATTTTTGATGCGTTTTTTAAAGTTTTTTGTCCCCCCTCCCGCCAGAAAAATTCTTTTGTAAAAACACACCCTTGGAAAAATCCTGGATACGACCCTGACCCCTCCCCCCTGTTTTTTCCGAGGTTCCTCGGAGTACTACAAAGTTTTGGCATGGAAATACACTTTTTGAGGCTCAAGGCACTCTCCCAGCAGTGTGTAGTTGCATCTTTAGAAAGGAATATGTCACAGTGTGGCATTACTGTTTCTGAGACTGGAAAGCTCAATATATATTTTTCGATAATCTAAAATAAATTAATTATCTCTGAGTTTTCACACAGCTCTTCATTCTCTGAGGTAGTAATGCAGATCTGGGGATATCAAGTATACCCCCCCTGCCCGCCTACATTCAGGTATTTTCTGTCTTACCCGAGTCTCATATTAATCTAGAAAATTGTTCTTAGTAGAACCTAGGCTAACCATCGTTTGAATAGACATTATTTAAATGCATATTAAACACCCCCAGGTGACACCAAGCTGATTAAATTATATGGCATCATATAAAAGTGTTTTTACTGATCAGACTAATCCGCTGCGTCAACATATCTCCCCCCCCCCACGTAATGTCCGTCCTTTTAGGGCCAAATTGTTGTTTCGTCAAAAAAAAAAAATGAATAATTAAAAATTTGAAAAAAATTGTAAAATGACCCTTCTGTATGGGTTGATAATTTCTACAACTAATAAATGTGACTCAATCGCCATATCCCCCTTAAGAAATAATTTTAGCCCTTAGTCTCAAGGATGTATCCAGGAAGGGGGGTGTTACCAATTTTGAACTTTAACCGCTCAGATGTTTGCCCCACTCGTAAAAGAAGTAACAAAAACGTATATAAACTTATTTTGGATGTGTTTTGTAATTTTTTTTTGTAAGAAAAACCTAAAAGAGCATCCCCCCCCACTAAAACAAAACTCCTGGATGCGTCCTTGCTTAGTCTATGCTTTACGTCGTATTTTATGTCTTTAAAGGCAATGTCGGCATGGAAGGCTTTTACCTAATATACGGAAATTAATAAAGAAAACCAAGTTGTAAATTTTCGTTTGTTTTCCGGTCCATCGCGACTATCTAGTGACGCGGAACCTTGAAGCAATTAATACGGCTTTTAACATCGGCACGGAAATGACAAAATTGCCATGTCTTAGTGACAGTCTCTGGGAATGATTTCAGACAGCTGCACTACTAGTCCGCGACATTCCGCTGGATGCAGGGATTAGTAAAAGTTTTGACTAGAATTCCTGTTAGATTTATGATACTGGAATAGAAAAGCACTTTTTAGTTGATTGGTACCAGTTGGTTGAAACATAAAAATCAGAGCTACTTTTGTTGGTTTCCATTGGAATTCTCAAACATTTTAAAATAGCGTCGAAATAGAGTGATATAAAGTTGATTTTAACGCCAGTAGTTTTAATGCTTAAGTACAAATTAAGATTCATTTTAGAGTTGCTGATTATTTTGATTTTGAGAAAAATATTTCTCAAACGAAATTGAGGAGACTGCCAAAGGAAAATTGTATATTGGAGCTGATAGATACCAAGGAAAATATTTTGGGTATCGTCCGGTGGAGTGAATAAACAAGAATATTACAAACATACAGATGGAATAAAAATGACATAAAATTATACAAAGAATAAGAAAAATCTTGGAACGCTAGGGAAGAGGAGACCTGGACTCAAAGGCTCTCTTCTCTTTGTATGCGAACTGGATTTCAAATAGTTTGTGTTAACAAAATGTACGCAAGGAGCTAAGCAGCTCAGTAGTAACCGAAACTCTAAAGAACAGAGTCTTGATAAGATTGGATGTAATACAAGAATCAAATTTCAATGCTTATTCAAAATACACGAAATTCATCAAGTTTGAAATTACCCATCAAAATTTAAGAACCTGAGAAAATTTATCCAATTTTTGAAAAAGGAGGAAAACTTCCCAAAAACATCAAGCGATCCTAACAAAATGACACCATCAGATTCAACATATCAGAGAACCTTACTGTAGAGGTTTCAAATTCCTTTAAACAAGAATGTGGAATTTTGCATTTTCTGCCAGAAGCAAGATCACAGATGTGTTTTTATTTTCTTTTATTTTTATTTTTGTTTTCCAAGGAGTAATCGTATCAAACCAATGCTCTTAGATCATCAGGAGACGCCTCATTTAATCAGAAATCAAAAGTTCCAGTGTCTTTTTAAGTGACCAAACATATCGGCGGGCAGCTCTCCCGCACCTCTTTTTTCCCAAAGTCGTCCGGTAAAAAATTCTGAGATAGACATTTTGTTCAGCAATATAAAAAAAAAATAATAACTATGTCTTTGAGGATGATTTGACCCCTGAAAGCTTTTGGAGGAAGGGCTGTATTCTATATATTTAATTTCTATAGAGAGAATCTTCCTTGGGGAAATAAATTTTTGGGGGGTGAATTTTCCAGGGGAAATGTTACAATTGGGGGATTTGACAGATTTAATATACGAAATTCTTTTTAATTGTCTTGGGGAATTACTCTGGGGCTATTTTCCACGGAAATGATTTTCACAGAAGGGGGCATTGCTGGAGTGATCGAGAAACAGTTTAGAAATTAAAGTCTTATTCAAATGAAAGAATGCTAAGAAGAATTTTTCAGGCTGAATCGTCTGCAGCCAATTTTACCGGAAAGGGGGATTTTCAGCGAGGATGGAACTGTCTGGAGGGAATTTAACGGGTGAGGGGTTCACTTTAACTTCGATAAACTTTCCACGGAGGAGTTTTCCGTGAGGGGAAGGAGTATATTTCATAGATTGATCTAGATTTACCGACATTATTTGAAAAACGGACAGAAATTATTCCATATATGAATGGTTGCCCAATTCTTGATACCTTGCTCTTTACGCTAGAGTTTGACTGTTTGTCCCAATTTTTTAAGAACGGCTACTGAAACACGGGGGCTGTTTAATTAGAATAGGATTTTTTATCTTTAGCATAAAAAGCAAGGTATTTTAGGAGGGGGCAACCCTTCATATACGGAATAAATCTGCCAAATTCAGCCCGCAAATTTCGTTTTAATTTTTCATGTACGGCGAGCCAAACTCGAGCCTGCATTGAAATTAGAAAAAAGAACAATTTTTTTTAACTGAAAGTAAGGAGTGACATTGAAACTTGAAACGAACATAAATTACTTTGTATAAGAAAGAGTCTATCCCCTCATCAACACCTCTCTCTTTACGCTAAAGTTTGACTCTTAGTCACAATTCTACTTTTTAAGACAAAAAATTTTAGCGTAAAGAGCGAGGCGTTGGGGGGCAGCCCCTTTCATATACGAAATAATTTCTGTTCGTTTTAAGTTTTAATGTCGCTGCTTACTTTCAATTAAATAACTTGTTTTTTTATTTAATAATGTAAAAGAACCTGGAATTGCTTAATAAGGCTTCTGGACATGCTGAATAGGATGCTGCAATCTTCTTCAAAATCACACCCCTTTTATGATTGTTTCCTCCTTTTCCTAACAGTTTTTATTAGTTTCTCGGGCAGGTAGCTTCCTATAGGGAGTTTTAAACTTAATCAATTGCATATATTTGAAGTTATCATAATAAGAATGTTCTTTGATATATTTATTGTTATTAAAGTTCTGTTTTTATAGTATACCGTTCTTTACTGAATATTCACTACCATTCGAATTCAAAATGCGTAATGACACTTACAAATACTTATTTTTCAGTAAAGTGTAAATTGTATTATTCTTATCTGAGAAATTTGTCTTCGAAAGCTTTTTTATTCATGTCGAGTGCCATGTACATTTTCCATAATATTTGTGGTATTGAGCAAACAACAAGTCTACTTTCTCGCGTGAGTTCTGGGTGTGAATTCATTTCTAGTTTAGAAAGAAAATGATACAAAAATGGGGTTTTTAAATGCCAAATGAAAATACTGAAGAAAACACAGAAAGCGAATATTTCGAGAGAACAACCACCTCTCTTTTTCAGCGCTAACAAAATAATATGATCAAGGAAAAACAAAAAACCAAAAAACCAAAAAAACACCAAAGAATAAAATAAAATTCAATAAAAGACCAAAAATTTAAAGAATTAAAATCAAATACCTAACAAACAATAAAGTGAGTTATTCGCCAATATCTGCAATTTGCATAAAATCCAAACAAATTTGAACTGCCAACGATGGATACTAACGAACAACTTCATTTGGCCTTTAAAAACCCCATTTTTGGATTGTTGTCTTTCTTTATGTTATGGCAAACCAGTGTGGTTTAAGAGATCATTTCTGGTTTACCAGTTTAGTTCTTCATCCTTTTAGCGACTTTTAAGAATATAGTTGTTTTTAAACCTTTTTTGATGTTTATATTCAGTTTTTTTTCCATCTGAACTTTGGATAGTTGATTTTTTGAACTAAATACCTCATCTAAAACGAACCATTCTTTGGGGCCCCAGATCCAGTTTTATAATATTGTCTATCACTCAACTATTTCTTCCATCAAATCAGTGCAGAGTTAGATGTAGCAATCCCAATTGTTTTTTTTTCGTCTTCTATCAATTTAGACACAGCATGCATCATAACACGTGCATTTCTACTTTTTATGAGTCTCAATCTCTCTCCAGGCCATAAATAATTTCCAATTTGTTAAACAACCAAATGTCACCACGGTCACTAGTCGAAAATCGAATTTAGAAATATCAAAAAGCGATTAATACTTCGTCATGATTATATGACTACTTTATGAGGTTGAGAAATTGGATATTAGCGACCAACTCTGTTTCGGTATAGGTTCTTTTTTCGTCACACACATAATATACTGTAAGTATACAAAAATTGTACATGCCTGGCAAAGGTTTTCGTAGGTGGCCGCCTCCTTAAACCTGACGATTTTTCCCGTGACATTGATAGTGTTTTAATAGAATAATTTCATCTGTCGTTTTGACTAGTAATCCCTCTCCCCCCAAAATAGTTCTACGCGAGGTGTAGTGATTAATACAAACTTTGAATTTCACCATCCTGTAGACAGCTGACACTAACGAAAAAAGGAGACATCAGCATTACACTGCTGAAGTACGACTACCTTTGAACTTTGAGGACAGATAGGTCTCTGGAATCCGCATGGGGTTATGACTAAGACAATTCTAATGCTCAGTTTTTTTGTTGTTGTTTTTTTCTTCTTCTTTTTTTTAAATGTCTTTTGGAGGAATTTTCTTCTGACTATATAATGTTAGTAAGTTGAATCCAGTTAATAGTTACAATTCCTAAATAATTGTCAATTGAGAATTTCTTTCAATACACAGTTTCCCCAAGAATACACTTTTTGATTTCTTGTTACTGTCGGTAGTAGCTCACTCTTCGTGAAATTGCACCTATCACTGCAACCGTGAAATTTTGGAAATTCTAACAACAAATGTATGAACCTGTACAAATTCTAATAAAGGTGCATTACTAACCCCAGACAGTTCTCCCCCTAGCAGTTCTGAGCCTAATTAGTGAATAGGTATTACCGCATTCGTTCCTCCGTGAGGTCTTTGCTTTTGTTTATAACCTTAACTATAAGAAGGAAAGTTTTAATTTTTTGTGTTTTGTAGAACTATTAGCTGAGTGCTAACATGCTGAAGAAAAAAGATAATATGTTAGAAATATTAAGAAAAAGAGAGTCCATGTTCATGCCCAATTTTTGAGTATCTGAATGAAAGCGTGTTTCATTTTTTAGGTGAGTGTAAAACATTAAAAAGATTTAAAAGACAGTTTTTTCTAGGGGGCATGAAATATGAGGAAGAGTCGCTGATAAGCGGGATTGGAAGTAAGCGTTATGACATTATTAGGCAGCGAGAAGGGATTACTAGGGGTGCGAAGGAGAATGTTAAAAGTTTAGGAGTTTTGTAAGCTAAGTTTTGTGTAGATTTAAGTATGTTGAGTATCTGTTCATTTATTTGCCAGTCGCTGTTACCATTTGTGCATTGCAATGATATCGTGGCTGTAACTTTACAACAGATGTCATAACTTATGCTTGTATATTGCATATTAATGTACATTTACGCACCTCCATTCATGCGAGAGTGTACCTCGAATATGATTTTAGGTGGGAATACAACCTTCCGGAGCTACTAAGAAAGGTCAAGAAAGCATCTGAAAATTTTGTTTCAGCGGACAATAGTAATCCTGTCTCCTACCCAACCTTCAACAGAGCTTATTGTTATAAATTATTATCAATTAGCTTATTGTGAGCTTAAAGGCTATTGAGTAAGCATAATTAAAGTAATCTATTAAACATGGTTTGAATGTCAAAAAAAAAACTTCTGACAAAAAACAAAAATGCTGTTAGCTTGCACCAATAGATAAATAACTCAAGAATTTATGTCTGCACAAGGTTTCGATAAATGCTATTCAACGCAATTCCTTAATTCCCATTGGCTATTGAATGCTAAAACATACAAATATCAATTACAATAACATAGTGTCCTGGAGTATGCTTAAGTCTAAAAATAATTTCTTTGTACTTCTATGCATGTCAAAGCTTAAACGTCTTTGCATTTCGCTAAAGAATTGTAATAACTCCTGGTTTTTTGAAACTTGAGGCTCAAGTAGAAACAGGAGGCTAAAGGTTTTCATCCCTTTGTCCAAGAAACATACAATCTGGCTACTTTTAGCCATGTAACATTTAATTGACTTGAACGCTTTTCTATTTCCTCCTAGTTTATCACAGTGTGTCTGTTCCTTATATCTGCTGACAGAAATGGTGTCCAATTTCAACTATATCTGCCCATTAACGCAATTTATGAATACAGACAATTTTTGGCACACACATATTCTTCTTATGTTAATTAAAAAAACTTACTTACGGGAAGGTAAAGAACAAAGTTGAAACTTAAAATGATGAAATTTGTGGCTATAGATTACGCAAGATATATCTACAAACTGGCGCAAACAAACATACCTGTGGTATGTTCTGATATCCATAGAATTCTAAAAACTAGCACTTTATCGAAAACACAACATTGACCTAAAAATAGAGTACGTGCTTTAGGATTAGGGTTAGACAACTCCATGAGCAGCCTGCAGAAACAGAAGAACAATTTATAACTCTATAAATAATTTTTCATCGACCAGGATATTGATAAATTTTAGTATGGAATTATATTCCTCCGAAAAAAACTCAACTAAACTCAGTTTTCAGTAAAGCGCCTGTTTTTACAATTCCACAGGTACTGAAAAATATTACGAGTTAGTCTGTCTAAGCTAGTTTTGTAGATATGTCTTTCGTCTTTGTATTAAGTTTGAATCTTGCTCTTTACTTCCATAAGGAAACGTTGTTGTTCTAAATTAATTTTTGTTGTTTTTTTAAACACACTTTTAAAACTTGCAGAAAGATTTTTGCATACTTTAGGCAATGAAACTAAACAAGTAAATAAAATATTTTATTAAAATATAACATTAAATAAGGGTTTTTGCTTCCTACTTCCTTAACTTTTCCAAGAGATATGAATTTGGTGTGGGTGTTTTAACGCCACCGCGGTTTTCCACCACCTTATGTATTCCGCCACCCAGGAAATCTTGCATCATCAAGTGGATTACTCGGGCCAGAATAGCCAGGTTAGGTTAGTCTATGTCTATGTCTAATTCTATGTCTGTGTTTTTATCTATATCTGTATCTATGTCAATGTCTATATCTATTTCTGTGTCTATGTCTGTTCTTATGTCTGTGTCTATGTCTATTTCTATGTCTATGTCTATAAGCAAATTCATATTTCCCGTTTGACAAAGTTGAACCATCGTTGGTCGTCGGTACTGGCCCAGTAGTTAGGTGTGGGTGTTTTCACATCACCGCGGTTTTCCGCCACCTTATTTTTTCCACCACCCAGGAAATCTTGCATCATCAAGAGGATTACTCAGGTCATAATAGACAGGTTAGGTTAGTCTATGTCCATGTCTAACTCTATGTCTATATTTTTATCTGTGTCTATGTCTATTTCTACGTCTATGTCTATTCTGACCTACCTGAATTAAAAGGTGACGGAAAACATATGATGGCGGAAAAACGTGGTGGCGTTAAAACACTGCTACCGTGCAATTTTGTTAAGTAACTAGAGAGGTCGGGGGGTAGTTTATCACAAGTTTCTTTGCAAATTTTCAGATGAGTCATTTAATAATTTTCTATAGAAGTGAAACAAGTAAATGACATTTGTCTTCATTAGGCAATTTTTATTGTCATGCCACGCTTACTGGGGGAGCTGGGAGAAGGCATAAAAGAAGGTGATTTTAAACCACCAGTTTAGGATTTTTGGCCAGGGGAATAATAATGGTACCGTTATTATGGATTCCAGTCCTCCAACTTAAGAAGGCGGTATTAGGTGCCTTACGATAGAGTTGTTAAATTGAACTTGCAAGAGGCAGAAGTAGAGAGTCGTTAATTCGAATTTATAAGAGGCATGTAGATTTAGGTAGTAGCTTTTAAATGAGCAATTAAACATCTCTCTGCGATCTTGCGGTAGTCTGCTAGCCCTGGTAGAAAATAAGAATTAAAATAAACTATGAAATAAAAGCTAACCACGGAAAAAGTGATTTCTTCCTTTTTCATGTGAGGGGACTCAAAACCTCCACTTGAAATTTTTAAACAATGCAAAGTCGATTGATTATCTTCAAATTTGTGTTTTCATCCACTTTGACACATTTTTTAGACAAAAAATTGATGATTTATGGCACAAATTGGCAGAAAAAATCACTATACTGTTGCACGACCTCTCTTCCTACGTCTGAAAGTCATTAAAAAAAACAAGTTTTTTTAAATGAAAGTAAGGAGCGACATTAAAACTTAAAACGAACAGAAATTACTCCGTATATGAAAGGGGCTTTTCCTCCTCGACACACCGCTCCTTACGCTAAAGTTTTTTATTGTTTTAAAAAGTAGAGTTGCGAGAAAGAATCAAACTTTAGCGCAAGGAGCGGGGTGTCGAGGAGGAAAAGCCCCTTTCATATACGGAGTAATTTCTGTTCGTTTTAAGTTTTAATGTCGCTCCTTACTTTCATTTAAAAAAACTTGTTTTTTTTTTTAATTTCTGAAAGTTTTTTAATTAATGCATATCTGATTTTGGCTCTCCGTACATAAATTATTAAAATGAAATTTGCATATTAATTCTGTTTTTGGCTAAATGGCTTTCTCTTAGTTTTAATCAGACGATTTTGAGAAATAAGGGGTGGGGAAGGAGGTCTTGTTGCCCAACAATTTTCCGGTTACTTAAAAAGGCAACTAGATCTTTTATTTTTAAACAACGTTTTTATTAGTAAAAAAAAATACGTAACTTAAGAATTAACTTACGTAACAAACTTTTATATTCTTATATTTTTGATTATATAATGAGGGGGTTGGTCCCCTCGTTAATACCTCGCTCTTCACACTAAATCTTGTTTTATCCCAATTCTTTAAGAATGACCCCTGAATCAGAAAGGCCGTAGAATAAATAGTTGAAATTTTTAAAAAAAAATTTAGCATAAAGAGTGAAGTGTTTATCTCCTCCTAAATACCTCGCTCTTTATGCTAAAGTATTTTTAGAACCCCTTTTATGCGTAATAATCTCTGTTCCTTTTTAAGTTTTAGTGCTTCTCCTTACTTTCAATTGAAAAAACTTTTTCATGTTTATATTTTCATTGTTTTTTTTTATAGTAATGCTAGAAAGTCCTGCGCCCTTTTCATTGAATTTCTCTTCCCCCATGAAATATTCCTCCAAGGGAAGATCCTCCCATATAGCCCCCTCCCCTGAACCCCACACCCAAACCAAAAAAATCCCCCTGATAACGTCGGTACACTTCCCAGTAACCATTACTGTATGTAAACATTGGTCAAAGTTTGTAATTTGCAGCCCCTCCCCCAGGGACTGTGGGGGGTAAGTCATCCCCAAAGACATAGTTTTTATGGTTTTCGACTATGCGGAACAAAATGGCTATCTCAAAATTTTGATCCGTTGACTTTGGGAAAAAAATGAGCGTGGGAGGGGGCCTAGGTGCCCTCCAATTTTTTTGGTCACTTAAAAAGGGCACTAGAACTTTTCATTTCCGTTAGAATGAGCCCTCTTGAAACACTCTAGGACCACTTGGTCGATACGATGACCCCTGGGAAAAAAAAACAAAACAAAAAAAAAAACAAATAAACACGCACCCGTGATTTGTCTTCTGGCAAAAAATACGAAATTCCACATTTTTGTAGATTGGACCTTGAAATTTTTTCTGTAGGGTTCTCTGATACGCTGAATGCGATGGTGTAATTTTCGTTAAGATCCTATGACTTTTAGGGGGTGTTACCCCCTATTTTCCAAAATAAGGCAAATTTTCTCAGGCTCGTAACTTTTGATGACAAAGACTAAATTTGATGAAACTTATATATTTGAAATCAGCATAAAAATCCGATTCTTTTGATATATCTTTTAGCATCGAAATTCCGTTTTTTAGAGTTTCGTTTACTATTGAGCCGGGTTGCTCCTTACTACAGTTCGTTACCACGAACTGTTTGATTAGACGCTCATAATTTATTAAACATATGTGAAATCATTGCAACATTCATGTCATTGTCAGCAGATGATCACGAATAAAAACAAAGCTTGCTGCAACATTCAAGTCGTAGTTTAAAGCCCTTTTCAGGATGGGGGGGGGGCTCTGTTGTAATTCTTCTGCACAAGGTCTTTGTCCATGAAAATTTCCGATTATGCACTTTTCATTTCAATCTGACACGATTTCTGAGGGCTTTAAGCTCTTTCACGAAATTCCCATAAATTTGGTTTAGCAACAAACTTTTGTTAGTAAGATTAACCGTGTTAAGAGTTTAATCACGGTTAAAATTAGTTAAGATTTAGCAACAAACTTTTGTTAGTAAGATTAACCGTGTTAAGAGTTTAATTACGGTTAAGATTAGTTAAGATTTAGCAACAAACTTTTGTTAGTAAGATTAACCGTGTTAAGAGTTTAATCACGGTTAAGATTAGTTAAGATTCAGCAACAAACTTTTGTTAGTAAGATTAATAATAATTGCTCTTCGTGAATGAGCTACAAATGGCGACTTTTAACCACTAGACTTTTTTTTAGATTTTGTTTTTAAACGCTTTAAATTACAATGGGTCGTATTTCGGTTTTTATTAAATTGCAGCCAATGCTGCAACCAGCATGGTAGATAAATAAAAAACTTATTAGTTAACTCAATTATTGATAAGCACAGGATCGAACTAAAAAGTCTACAGCCACAGGCTACAGTCTACAGTCTACAGGCTTGATCTGTCTACAATCTACAGGCTTGATCCAAAGAGAAAGGAAAGAAAAAAGTAGATATTCTAGTTCTTCCCATTAAAAAAGAATAAAAATATTATTCCCTTGTTACTCAATTTGTGGCGAGGAGTTTAATCCCCCTACAGAAGGTTTTCAAACAGTTCGTGGTAACGAACTGTAGTAAGGAGCGACCCGGCTCAAAAGTAAACGAAACTCTAAAAAATGGAATTTTGATGCCAATAGTTACATCAAAAGAATCGCATTTTAATGCTGATTTTAAATATATAAGCTTCATCAAGATCATTTATGCCCATCAAAAGTTACAAGCTTCAGAAAATTTGCCTCATTTTAGAAAATAGGGAGAAACACCCCTTAAAAGTCATAAAATCTTAACGAAAATCACACCATCAGATTCAGCGTTTTAGAGAACCGCATTGTAACAGTTTCAAGCTCCTATCTTCAAAAATGTGGAATTTCGCATTTTTTGCCAGAAGACAGGTCACAGATGTGTGTTTATTTGTTTTTTTGTTGTTTTTTTTTTTCCCCCAGGGGTGATCGCATCGACTGAGTGGTCCTAGAATGTCGCGAGAGGGATCATTCTAACGGAAATTAAAAGTTCTAGTGACCTTTTTCAGTGACCAAAAAAATTGGGAAGCAATTAGGGCCCCTCCCACGCTCATTCCCCCCCAAAAAAAATCACCGGATCAAAATTCTGAGATAGCCATTTTATTCACCATTTTTTTTTTTTTTTTTAAACAAGTTTTTTTTAACTGAAAGTAAGGAGCGACATTAAAACTTAAAACGAACAGAAATTACTTCGTATATGAAAGAGGCTGCTTCCTCATCAACGTCCCGCTCTTTACGCTAAAGTTTGACTCTTTCTCTCAATTCTTCTTTTTAAAACAGTAAAAAACTTTAGCGTAAAGAGCGGGGCGTTGATGAGGAAGCAGCCTCTTTCATATACGAAGTAATTTCTGTTCGTTTTAAGTTTTAATGTCGCTCCTTACTTTCAGTTAAAAAAACTTGTTTTTTTTTTATTTAATTTCTGAACGTTTTTGAATCAATGCATGTTTTGATTTTGGCTCTCCGCAGAGGAATAATTAAAACGAAATTTGCATTTTTTTTTTTGGCTAGATGGCTTTCTCATAATTTTGATCGAATGATTTTGAGAAAAAAGAGCGGGGGAGGAAGCCTAGTTGCCCTCCGATTTTTTGGTTAATTAAAAAGGCAACTAGAACTTTAAATTTTTACGAATATTTTTATTAGTAAAAGATTTACGTAACTTATAAATTAGCTTACGTAAAGAACTTTTGTATTCTCATATTTTTATTACATATATGAGGGGGTTTGCCCCCTTGTCAGATCCTGGCTCTTTACACTAAAGCTTAAATTTTGTCCCAATTCATTAAGAATGACCCCAGAATCACAAAAGCCGTAGAATAAATAGTTGAAATTACTAAAGATACTTTAGCGTAAAGAGCGAGGTATTAGGAGGAGGTGAGCCCCTCAAATGGGTAATAATTTCTGTTTGTTTTAAGTTATAATGCTGTTCCTTACTTCCAGCTGAAAGAACTTTTTCATATTTATTTTTTCATTGTTTTTTTTTTAAATAATGCTAGTAAATCCTGCGCTCCCTTCATGGAGATTTTCTTCCCCCATGACAAATTCTCCTGAAAACGCCTGTACACTTCCCAATAACCATTACTATATGTAAGCATTGGTCAAAGTTTGTAACTTGTTGCCCCTCCCATGGGGACTGTGGGGGAGTAAGTCGTCCCCAAAGACATAGTTATGAGGTTTTTCGACTACTCTGAATAAAATGGCTATCTCAGAATTTTGATCCGTTGACTGTGGTAAAATAATTAGCGTGGGAGGGGGCCTAGGTGCCCTCCAATTTTTTTGGTCACTTAAAAAGGGCACTAGAACTTTTTACTTCCGTTAGAATGAGCCCTCTTGCAACATTCTAGGACAACTGGGTCGATACGATCACCCCTGGGGAAAAAAAAACAACAAAAAAACAAAGAAACATGCATCCGTGATCTGCCTTCTGGCAAAAAATACAAAATTCCACGTTTTTGTAGATATGAGCTTGAAACTTCTACAGTAGGGTTCTCTGATACGCTGAATCTGATGGTGCGATTTTCGTTAAGATTCTATGACTTCTAGGGGGCGTTTCCAAATATTTTCTAAAATAACGCAAATTTTCTCAGGCTCGTAACTTTTGATGGGTAAGACTAAACTTGATGAAACTTATATATTTAAAATCAGCATTAAAATGTGATTCTTTTGATGTAGGTATTGGTACCAAAATTCCATTTTTTAGAGTTTTGGTTACTATTGAGCCGGGTCGCTCCTTACTACAGTTCGTTACCACGAACTGTTTGATATAGAAATGTTTACTAGGAAGTGTACATACGTTTTCAGGAGGATTTTTTTGTTTAGGGGGGAGATTTGAGGAGGTGTTACGTGGGAGGATATTTCCATGGAGAAACTTATCAGGGAGAAGAGAATTTCAATGAAGAGGGGCGCAGGATTTTCTAGCATTATTTGAAAAAACAATGAAAAAATAAATATGAAAAGTTTTTTTCTACTGAAAGTAAGGAACAGCATTAAAACTTAAAACGAACAAAATTATAGGCTTAGGGTCATTATAGGCTTATAGGCTTACCTTCTCGTTATACCTCACTCTTTACGCTAAAGTATTTTTAGTGATTTCAACTATTTATTCTACGGCCTTTGTGATTCAGAGCTCATTCTTAAGGAATTGGGACAAAATTTAAGCTTTAGGGTAAAGAGCGAGGTATCGACGAGGGTTGAAACCCCTCATACACGCAATAAAAACATATGAATATAGAAGTTCGTTACGTAAATTAATTCGTAAGTTACGTATATTTTTTACCAATGAAAACATTTATAAAAAATTGAAATTTGTAGTTGCTTTTTTAAGTAACTAAAAAATTGGAGGGCAACTAGGCTTCCTCCCTCGCTCCTTTTTTTCTCAAAATTTTCCAATTAATGGCAATTAATTAATATGCAAATTTCGTTTTAATTATTTATGTGCGGAGAGCCAAGATTAAAACATGCATTAATTCAAAAACGTCCAGAAATTAAATAAAAAAAACAAGTTTTTTAAATGAAAGTAAGGAGCAACATTAAAACTTAAAACGAACAGAAATTACTCCGTATATGAAAGGGGCCCCGCTCTTTACGCTAAAGTTTCCTATTGTTTTAGTTTATTTAAAGTTTCCTCTATTTAAATAGAGTTAAAAGAAAGAGTCAAACTTTAGCGTAAAGAGCGAGGCGTTGAGGAGGAAAAGCCCCTTTCATATACGGAGTAATTTTTCATCACAAGACAGTTTTTTTCATATCGTGTTTTTAAAATTTTGTCTACTATGAATCGTGATTCTGTTCTCACTATGTTGCAGCCATTGCTGCAGACATGAAGATACAAAAAAAAATTGTCGGAGCTAACCCCAAAAATTAGGAGGAAGATCAACCTAAATTTTTCGAGGGGGAAGAAGGAAGTGTTTCAAATATTTTTACCCAAGATGAATATAAAGTACAATGTGTGAGATAATAAGATCAGAAATATCGCTCAAAAACGGCTATCACAAGTCCAAATGGCCGAATTCACACTTTAGCGTCAATAAACAAACAAAAAAAAAATAATAAAAAGGTCACTGTCAAATACGTAAAAATTTCAAAGACAATTAAAACCCAAAAACTGAAAGGTCAATGCCGAATCAGCAAAATGTCAAAACGGAAAAAAACAATCTCGTAAAATTAAAAAGGGAACAAAATAATTAAAACAAACAATTTAGTTAAACGACAAAAAGACAGAAAGCTAGAATTTGCAAAATGAAACATTAAAATTAGAGTAAAAAGGGAGTAAAGGGTTTCACTAATTGAATATGTCAACTATGTAAGGGATGAAAGTTTTCTCACAACTTTCAGTGGAAACTTTTAGAGGGGCAAGGAGGGAGATTTAAGTAACTAAGTAAATTTATTGCTCAAAAATTCACATGGAATTAAAACAGAGTAAACAAAGGAAAAAGAAACGAAAAGTCACACTGGGGAACATCACCAAACGCATATACACATTATGTTCATTAGAAAACCTACTGGCCCTACTGGCTAGCCATGAATTCGCTCTTCCCTTAGCGTTTTACAGAAAATTCTCGGCGACACGGTTAACACAGACTGTTGGATCGGATACACCATGATTACACATGCTATAGGAGTTACTCGTCCATGGTGGAAGACTCAGAAGGAACTTCGCTAATCGAAAAAACAGAACTCTTGCTTATGCACATTGAGAGGACGACAGGTATTCGAAAAAGGTGCTATATGCAGTATATGCGGAAGGGCAATGGCATTATATAGCGACGCAAGATATTTTGTTGAAGCAGAACTTGGGAGGCGGGGTCGAAGGGATGAATATTGATTAGGAAAAAGGAAAGTTGTCCAAGAGCTATGACAGACATTGTTAGCAAAACACAAAGAGATGTTTGCTCTCCTTTCCTTAAAGGTAACTAGATTAGCTCTCTGAACAAGGGAAATGTAAGGCACTCAGTAAAGATGCGGTTAAATTTTTTTTTAAATAGCTTTGGCATCATTACTTCTTAACGTAAAGTTCAGCCAAGACTGTGTGATAAAAGCTAACATTTTACAAGCTAAAAAGGTTCATCCATTTCACTAACTTTATCTATTAAAAATTTGAATAATTTCCTCTTCAACGCCCCGCTCTTTACGCTAAAGTTTGACTCTTTCTCTTAACTCTACCTCTTAAAACAGTAAAAACCCTTAGCGTAAAGAGCGGGGTGTTGAAGAGGAAAAGCCCCTTTCATATACGGAGTAATTTCATATAAGGAATTATGCACATATTGCCTTTTCGTCAGTTGTACATCCCCCTCATCAATAATATTCTTAAGCCATTCATAAAATTAAAAGTCTTTATTTCGATCCGAATGTTTCTATTTCTCATAAAATCAGAAAAAAACACTATAGCCGAGATTACCGAAAAAATGATTTTAATTCAAAGAAGATGCCTGCGGTACACTGATATTCTGCAGTATTGAACTAGCTCTCAAAGGGATTACACCTGTTTGAACTTTTGAATTGTTTGAACTTGATTCCTTAGCCATGAATTACTTCAGTGACTACAGAAATTGTGCAATCTGATACTTGAATTTATCACACAATCAGATTTTTGGCGTTTTGAGTTGAGAAAATTAGATACGATAGCCAAGTGTGGTGTGTAGAGAAAATTGGATATAATTTGCCTGCGCGTTAATTACACTTTTTAGTGTAGAGAAGGATTAGCAGTTGGGCCGACCTCGCACAGTTTGGACTGATTGTTCACTTGGATACATTAGTGAGGCTCGGCCTTCACGGAAAGATAAGTTTCTTTAACTTTATAATCTTTCATTTACTAGGCATGAATCCTGCGAACATTAAAATCGGTGATTCATTCCTAGCCAAATTTGCGGGCTATCCTCTCTGGCCAATTCGAATCCTAGAGGTAATGACGACGAATACCGGAGACTGCAAATTTGCTGTTTTTTGCTAGGGCAAAAAACACGTTTTTTGCTACGGCAAAAAAAGGAGCTGTTCCCTCTTCAACGCCCTGCTCTTTGCGCTAAAGTTTGACTCTTTCTCTCAACTCTAATTTTTAAAACAGTAAAAACTTTAGCGTAAAGAGCAGGGCGTTGAAGAGGGAACAGCCCTCTTCAACGCCCTGCTCTTTATGGGTGTTCTTTATGGGTTCTAATGGGGTAATCTCTGCTCGTTTTAAGTTTTAATGTTGCTCCTTACTTTCAGTTAAAAAAAAAACTTGTTTTTTTTATTTATACAAAATAGAACGGTTAATACTGACACACATTTTAAAGCTTGATTTAATCAAGATGATTCAGATTATTTTTTATAAAACTATGCATAGTCAGGTATAGTTTCTCATGAGCTATCGTGAAGGAGAATCAGTTGACCGTTACATAGGGGGGGGGGGGCTGTCAGATACCTCAAAAGCACATTTTTACACGCAAATTTTCCAACTTTCAGTGAGTATTCAGGTAAATATAGATGATGGTCAGGGAAGGGAAAAAACAACCTCTATAGTTCTTCTATTCAGCCTGAACGTACATGTGCAGGAACATCAACTCTTAAGTATTATTGTCTATTATGGTTAGTCAAAGTTATTGTTCTGAAACCGACAAAAAAATGAAAAAAAAATACAGATCTTTTAACATAAAGTGAGGAGCAAAAAATACTTAAAAAAAGAAATATTCCATGTATGAGGAGGGATGTCCCTTCCTCAGTCCCATGCTCTTCACGCTAGAATTTCACATTTTGTCCAAATTCCTTAATAACGACTGTTCAAAAGGCTGTTAAATTGGAATGAAATCTGTTTGGGAGCACTACCTATCAAATTCCCCCATAATTTAGCATAAAGAGAGGGGGAATTGAAGAGGGGGCAGGCCCCACTATATATGGAATAATATTGGTTTGTTTTATGTTTTAATATTGCTCCTTAATTTCATTTCAAAGCTTATTTTTGCATCTTTTGTTAACATGTTCGTTCAGAAATTAATTGTCTCGAATCCTGTTTCAAAGTTTTACCTGACAGAATCTTTCCCCAGGACTACGAATTCCTTAAAGAAGAGTTTCAACTGTTTAGGGTAAAAAAAAGAAGACATTTGACAGTGATCCCCTTCACTCCTGATGACGCATATCTTTCTAAACAAAAAGCATCAAATAGGTTTCTACAGTTTGAAAAAGTACAAAAAAAAAATCGGCAGAGAGTAATTTTAGCAATCGGCGAACAGCAATCCTTGAGGGAAGATTGGAAAAAAAAATCTCACATAAAAGCAAAGACCGACATTAAAACTTGAAACGGACGCAGACCAGGGCCGTGAATTTGAATGGGACAGGGGGGCAACTGTCCCCTCGAGACCCCAGTTTGCCCTTTCCCATCTGAGATATAGTTTCTTCAAAAATCTTGTCAAAACCAAGATAAGCCTGCATAATTCAAGCATCCAGAGAAACGGGGCAATTTTTTTTTAATATATCTTTGCCTTTATGGTACTATGTGGCTTATTTTTCATTTTTCACTCTCATTTTCACTTGATTTAGAAAAATTGGCTCCAAATCGGTGCCCCTCCCCCAAATTTCGACAAAATTACGCCTCCGACTGAAATGATCATGTTTATGAGGAAGCCTGACACACCCCCCCCTCTTAACTCAACTTTTTCATGCTAAATTTTACTTAGGCTTTACTGAAAACATTTACACTACAATACATTTAGTCAATTTGTACGAATTCCTTAAAGAAGAGTTTCAACTGTTTAGGGTAAAAAAAAGAAGACATTTGACAGTGATCCCCTTCACTCCTGATGACGCATATCTTTCTAAACAAAAAGCATCAAATAGGTTTCTACAGTTTGAAAAAGTACAAAAAAAAAAATCGGCAGAGAGTAATTTTAGCAATCGGGCGAACAGCAATCCTTGAGGGAAGATTGGAAAAAAAAAATCTCACATAAAAGCAAAGACCGACATTAAAACTTGAAACGGACGCAGACCAGGGCCGTGAATTTGAATGGGACAGGGGGGCAACTGTCCCCTCGAGACCCCAGTTTGCCCTTTCCCATCTGAGATATAGTTTCTTCAAAAATCTTGTCAAAACTAAGATAAGCCTGCATAATTCAAGCATCCAGAGAAACGGGGCAATTTTTTTTTAATATATCTTTGCCTTTATGGTACTATGTGGCTTATTTTTCATTTTTCACTCTCATTTTCACTTGATTTAGAAAAATTGGCTCCAAATCGGTGCCCCCCCCCAAATCTCGACAAAATTACGCCTCCGACTGAAATGATCATGTTTATGAGGAAGACTGACACCCCCCCCTCTTAACTCAACTTTTTCATGCTAAATTTTACTTAGGCTTTACTGAAAACATTTACACTACAATACATTTAGTCAATTTCTAATTACAAGTGTTTTATTCGCCGATTGCCATCCAAAACATTTAAACTGAAAATTTTATAGTTGAAAGTAAACGTGTATCAACAATCTCTTCCATTCTTTATGCAATATTGATTTTGAAGGATTTACTTTGGCGAAAGAACTTGAATTCCAGCATAAAAGATGGGTTTAAAGGGATGGTAGCTCCCCCACTCATACATAAAACTATGTCCGATCGTTTTAAGTTTTACCATCGCTCTTCGCTCTATTTAAAAAATTTAGTTCTTTATCTGATTTACGTTCATCTTTAATCCCTTATCGAGGGTTAAGCAACACATAAGGTAAGTTGCCATCTCCCTCAATTCCAACTGTTGAATTAAAGTTTAATGCTGCTATAACGATGTTTTGAAAAAAAATGACTCATTTAGTGTGTTTTATATTATTGTGGGAGGAGAACAAGTCCCCCCAATAAAATTATAATTTCTCTTGAAAAGCTGGGGAATTCTTATTCAAAATATCGAATAAATTTATTTTGTTTCACTATACACCCTCTCCGATCTATTTAATTATTCCTACCCCCAGAGAATTTTTTCGGGTATGACCTGTGTGAAACTTATTATTTACACCCCCCTTTGGATAGGGGGATTAATCCCTTTTTCGAAAATTTTACAAATTTGCATATGCTAATAGCTCATAGCTTTAAATTAAGTAGCATGTTTTGTTTGATGAGCACACTTTTCTCCCTGTAGTATTTTGATACCCTTTTGGCAAAAATTATTTCTTAAGGAACAAAGTGACAGAAGACATCATTTGATGAGGCACAATCCCTTTTCCTGCTAGTATCTTGTCCTTTTGGTGCAATCGCATTTGTGGGCCTGTCGCAAAATCGCACTTCCGAAAGGGAGCTAACAGGCTACCTCAAGTATAAAAATAAATTCATTAAAGAAAATAAAAGGATACCTCATCAACCATCCTATCGGGAGTAATCATGCAACCCAACGGTTGATAAGGCACAATCTCTTTTGCTACTAGAATCTTGTCCTTTTAGTGCAAGCTTCATCTGTGGGCCTCTCGTAAAATCACCTTTTAAAATGGAGCTTACAGGCTATCTCATGTGCAAAAATAAGTTTATAAAATCAAACAGTTCGTGTTAACGAACTGTAGTAAGGAGCGACCCGGCTCAATAGTAAACGAAACTCTAAAAAACGGAATTTTGATGCTAAAATATACATCAAAAGAATCAAATTTTCATGTTGATTTTAAATATATAAGTTTCATCAAATGTAGTCTTTGTCATCAAAAGTTACGAGCCTGAAAAAAATACCTTATTTTAGAAAATAGGGAAAACACCCCCTAAAAGTCACAGAATTTTAACGAAAATCACGCCATCGCATTCGGCGTATCAGAGAACCCTATAGCCAAATTTTCAAGCTCCTATCTACAAAAATGTGGAATTTCGTATTTTTTGCCAGAAGACAAATCACGGGTGTGTGTTTATTTTTATTTTTTTTTCTTTTCTTTCCCCAGGGGTCATCGTATCGACCAAGTGGTCCTAGAATGTCGCAAGAGGGCTTATTCTAACGGAAATGAAAAATTCTAGTGCCCTTTTTAAGTGACCAAAAAAATGGAGGGCACCTAGGCCCCCTCCCACGCTCACTTTTTCTCCAAAGTCAACAGATCAAAATTTGAGATAGCCATTTTGTTCCGCATAGTCAAAAACCATAATAACTATGTCTTTGGGAATGACTTACTCCCCCACAGTCCCTGGGGGAGGGGCTGCAAGTTACAAACTTTGACTAGTGTTTGCATGTAATAATGGTTACTGGGAAGTGTACAGTCGTTTTCAGTGGATTTTTTGTTTGTTTTGGGGGTGGGATTGAGGGAAGGGGGCTATGTGGGAGGATCTTTCCTTGGAGAAATATCTCATGGGCGAACAGAAATTCAATGAAAAGGGCGAAAGATTTTCTAAAATTACTATAAAAAAAACAATGAAAAAATAAACATGGAAAAGTTTTTTCAATTGAAAGTAAAGAGTAGCATTGAAACTTAAAACGAGCATGAAATGGGTTGTTCCCTCCGCAATCTCTCGCTCTTTACGCTAAAGTTTGACTCTTTGCCACAATTCTGCTTTTTAAAACAATTAAAAGCTTTAGCGTAAAGAACGAGGGATTGCTGAGGGGACAACCCATTTCATATACGGAGTAATTTCAGTTAGTTTTAAGTTTTAATGTCGCTCATTACTTTCAGTTAAAAAAACTAGTTTTTTTATGTAATAACAATAAAAGAGGACCTCGTCAGCAATCCAGTTGGGAGTAATCTTAAGTCCTAGCGGAAACATAGCTTTTCAAATATCGTATCAATCGGAAGTTCAAGCGCTAATATTATTCAACAACTTATCAACAGTCTCTGGAAATTTTCCTGTTAGTTGTAGCGCTAGGACACATTTAAGTGTCCCTAGAGTGCGTTAAACATAAGCTAATTTCATTGAAATAACTCCTGAACTATTGCATTGACATATTTTGGGTCATGATTCAATTCTGGTACTCTTAATGCTTTTGGTGAGACTGACTAATGAACTGCCGAAGGAAAGGTTGTTTTGAAGTAAATTCCTCCACTATTTAAATTTATTGCTCTAGAAGACTGTCTCCAACAGAACAAAGAATTACAGTATTTAAATTGCACAGAAAAGTAAAAATGAAATCTGAATATTTACCTTGGTTGAGTGAAAACCTACACAAGAATAGGCAGGAATGGATTTGCCAATAGGCCCGCTAGGCCCAGGCCTAGGGACGCACAAGGCTAGGGGGCGTGACAAATTATTTCTGAGTGATATTTTTTCTTAACAATAACTCGACTGATTATCGTCAAAGTAATGAACTCCGATGTCGCGCTGCTTATTCACAGAAAGGGGATTTTAAAACAACACAGAAACTCTATGACCACTTGTAAACTGCCAGATGTCTCCCAAGAATGGCAGCTGTGACTTCGGTATCACCTCTCTCTTTCACAGCGCTTCCACTATCCCTGAATTTTCCGGGATTTCCCCAAAATCTTTGTGTCTCCCCCCGCCAAAAAAACGCCCCATAAAGGAGCGGCAAAAACTGTGGGCCTAAAAGTATAAAAGCTGTAAATCCGGTCCTGACCATAGGCCTATCCTTTTGAAAGCTAGAAAAAATCCGGAATTTAATTACAGATGCGCTGCGAGACGTGAAACCTTGTAAATAACGAACCATAGCCCGTAGTAACCGAAAATTTAAAAACAAACTAAAAAAACTAGCTAGAGAGAATCTTTTTAATTTTAGGCTGATTATGGAATAGTAACTTCAAATTTTAAGTATTCCTTCTGAATAACTTATTGCTCTTATTGCCTTCTTCAAAATTATGACCTTCTTTCTTTTAGTATGTGGTTGAATACTGAAGACAGGTCCGATAAAGTTGGACCCCCAAATCTAAATGATAAACATATAATTCCTTTTCGAGCGAAAAGATGTTAAACAGTGCTCCAGTGGTAAACCCTTCATAAATCAGCCCATAAAAGCACTGATTAGAAATAAATTCAATCGTTTCAGAAATGGTAAACTGGACGAAGCTAATAAAATAAGAAAAACCCTAAAAATGGAAATTCGTAAATCTGCTCGATCCTGCTACAAAAGTCAGGTTGATGTTACTTTTTCGATGCTAAAAAGTTGTGCGTCGGGAGTCGTGACCAGCCTAACTTCAACATACTTGTGTCCCCTGAAGTTACCACAAATAATTTTAACAGGTTCCTAGCTTCCATTTTTCAAAGCCTTCCGGCATTGTCTTATGATTTTCGAAATACGACTTTTTGACAACCTGGATACAAATATTGTCTTTTGACACCTCAATATTTTCTGAAAATTTCAACTTAATGCCCTTGCCGTTCCTGAGATTTTTACGACATGGATTAACGTGGTGACTTGATTCAGTTCAATTTTCTCTGGAAATTTCAACTTAATATTGGCTTTTGATTTAGTTCTAAATATTTTGACAAGCTGGAAGCAATTTTTGTTTATTTAGTTCAACAGTCCCCCCCCTCAGCATACACTGAAAACTTAAACTTAATACCCTTAGCCGTTCCTGTGATATTACATATGCTCCATTTGTCGACCTCTATGCAAACAGTGCTATTGGGTGTAGTTTAACATCCCGCATTCCCTGAAAGTTTGGAATATTCTTACCTTTCTTGAGACACTACAGATACACCGTTATAATAGAGTTGATGCTCATAGTGTATTTTGATTTAATTCAATATTCTCTCACAGTTCCCTGGAATATTCAACTGAGTAACCTCTACTGTTTCTAAGATTAATCAAAAAATTCCACAAAACAAGTTTTTCAAAGAAAAATAAAGAGCTCTACTAAGGCATAAACGACCAAAAATAAATTCAAATAATTGCTTAAGCGTATAACTTCCATAAATCGCAATAAATAAATAAGTGAAACTCAAAACGAACAGAAATAAGAGGCAACACTATTGCGTTGCCTTTATAATGTAAAGGCCATAAAGCTCCAATGTTGTATTATTATTAAATTAAGGAAAAACTTTGCGAAAAAGGAGTTTTTTAAAGCAAAGTAAAGGCCTTATTAAACTTAAGAACAGACGAAATAGAAACCTACAATAACTCAAACTCAAAATAACCAAAAATTACTATTAAAGAATAAAACTATTCCAAAACGAACGGAAATTATATTAACAATACAACAGGTCCTAATATAAATGGTTAAATAGATCTTAAAACAAGTAAAGCTTAAATTTAACATGCAGATCAAGCTTAAATCGAACCAAAATATTTTGCTATTGAGGCATAAATGAAACCCAAAACGAACAGAAACTAGACCTACGTTGCCCGGGCAACGTGAAGTGTTGCGACAACCTTTGTCCGGCTTCACCGACTAAAGTGTTGCGAGAGCAACACTTTGGTTTTGTTTCTTCACTATCGATCAGTAATCACATTATCAAAGGCTATTCCTCAGCGTTGAAAAAACCACAACAAAATAGTATAGAAAGAAGGGACTAAATTGACTTTGCAGCCAGTTGGACTTTATCCTTTTCAATCGTAGACCTCGTGACGGATGAAAACTCGGAACAATATCTTATATAATCTAGTTGGTATTATAAAGCTATCCCTAGCTTTCCAGGATCAAAATACCATAGGCGACATTCTATTAATTATTACGGAACTATCTCATTGTTTTACATTCTCGTTTGTGCTTGTTTCTTCACTATCCGTTAAATGATGAAGTTGTCAGCCTATCGAAGTTTTTAAAACGGTATGTTCACACAAGAACGCAATCAGTTATCACACGACCAAAGGCTAATCTTCAGCGTTGAAAAAACAATAACTACAAATAATATCGAAAGAAGGGACTAAATTGACTTTGCAGCCAGTTGAACTTTATCCTTTTCCATCGTGGACATTGTGACGGATGAAAACTTGTAACAATATCTTATATAATCTAGTTGGTATTATAAAGCTATCCGTAACTTTTCAGTATTAAAATACCATAGGTGACACTAGTTATTACAAAACTACATCATTGTTTTACGTTATCGTTTGTACTCGTTGCGTAAACACTTAATTCTGTCATATTTAAAGAGATCGAATACAATGCCCACCAATTTGCACAAATTTCTAGCCCAAAGTGAACAGATTCTTACTAACAAGTCCCTCTCCCGTGATAGACATCAAGTCCACCGGAAACAAATAAATGGGTACACCAACTAGCAAAAGTTGCAACCCCCTCATCGCTGAAGATGATTGTAGCCCAACAGCCGATTATTACTTACAAGTCCCCTACATGTCTTACCACTGGAACCAAATTGGTTTAGCCATCAAATACACCGGAAACAAATAATAGATACACCAACTAGCAAAAGTGGCAAACCCCTCATTGCCGAAGATGATTATTACCTAACAGCCGACTGTTGCATACAAGTCCTCTATATGTCTCACAATTTGTATCGGCTTAGATTTCGTTTCAGTGTGTACCTTACTAATGAAGTTGTCAACCCCTTGAAACTTTCAAACTGGTATACCTCATGAAGGAATTTTTGTACCAAAAAATGGATGTCATATTCTTTGATTAGCTCATCAAGAGCTATCGATTGCCGTGGAAAAAAAAATTCTATCTGTCTTAGTTCAAAAGTTGATTTTTTTGCCGTAGGCCAACTTTCTAACGTCACCACTTAGAAAGGAGCAAAGGATAAGCTCCAGTTTCTTTAGCAATGAGAGAACTTTTAAAGTTTATTAGGCACATCTGACACCATTTCTCTACCACAATCTCAAGTCCGAAAAACCGAAAGATAAACTCAGCTTACACCAACTAACAAAAGTTGCTAACCCCTCATTGCCAAAGATGATTATTACCTAACAGCCGACTGTTGCTTACAAGTCCTCTATATGTCTCACAATTTGTATCTGCTTAGATTTCGTTTCAGTTTGAAACTTACTAATGAAGTTGTCAACCCCTTGAAACTTTCAAACTTGTATACCTCATGAAGAAATTTTTTTACCAAAAAATGGATGTCATATACTTTGATCAGATCGTCAAGATGTATCGATTGCCGTCGAAAAAAAATCTATTTCTCTCAGTTCAAAAATATTTTTTTTTTGCCGTAGGCCAACCTTCTAACGTCACCACTTAGAAAGGAGCAAAGGATAAGCTCCAGTTTCTTTAGCAATGAGAGAACTTTTAAAGTTTATTAGGCACATCTGATACCATTTCTCTACCGCAACCCCAAGTCCAAAAAACCGACAGATAAACTCAGCTGAAATTGCGAACAGAAATGGGTAGAAACAATAGATGGCAGCACTTTCAGATCCGTGGGAAAATGCCACATTTTTGCTTCTGTAAATTTTTCTATTTATCACTCAAATATGATATATTGACTTTGGGGCCGGGTAACTGCCGCATATATTTAACACTTATAGATTTTAGTCCATCTTCAATTAGAAAATGGTGCCTGCCTGCTTGCCTGCTAGAACGGAGCTTTCCACTCGAAAGCACAACTTCAGATACTCCTCTCTGACATAGGCTATATAACTCCACATCACTTCGCACACCATAGGCTCTGGCTCGTGGACAAGCAAAAACCATCCTTTTTGGCCCCAGGCAAGAGTTCTGCGGAACTTCCCAAAATGTAATGTTATATTCATCAATCCGGCCTGAGGTCCACACTTTCCGTAAAAACCGCACAGGTTAGACCTTTACCAGTTTCCAGGAATAAGCTGAGATCGGCCGCATAGAAAAAAAAACGGGACAAAACCAAAGTGTTGCTCTCGCAACACAATTAAGTAAGCAATCATAGCAAACATACAATAGGTACTAATGTAAATGAATAAATAAATCTTAAAACAAGTGAAACTTAAACTAAATATGCAAATCAAGCTTGACACGAACAAAATCACTACAAACAAGAGTTTAGGGTTTCCCTCCTTCTCTCAATGTAAAAGTCTAGTTTTTTTTTTAAATTCCCTATTTCAAAAAAAATTTTTTATTCGAACATTAATTAACAGTTTTGGCATGAACTAATAAAATTAAACTGAAAATTTGATTTATAATAATGTTAATTGCTGAGAGATCACCAGCTCAAGATTTTGTTTCAGTCAAGGCCGGATTAAAAGCTTTGACACTTCTAGGCCCAAGCGTTTTTGTCGCTCTGTTTTTGCAAGATTTTCGAGGCAATCCCCAAAAGTTCGGAAATAGTGAAAGCCGCAGGGCCTAGTGGGCCTATTGGTAAATCCTGGTCTGGTTTCAATACAAATTTCATCTTATTTTCAATGTTGTAATAAGTACAAAAGAAAATAATTGTTATATGTTTCGTTTTAGTAAAGTGCCAAACACGCAGTAGGCCTTATGCTTTTACCGTTAGGGAAACGGGCAGTAGCCAAACTCTTGTTTGTAGAAAAGAATGTCGGTGTCTTAAACAATATTGGAGAGAGGTAATAAAATTTAACTGCATTCCCATTATTTTTGGAATAAAACATCCTTAATAATATTTTTTTGGTGGGGGGACTGAGAGGTCAGGCCACGAAGGTAGGACAAGGGGTCATATCCCGTAATTTATCACTCATATTTCTGTTTGGGGGAGGGGTATCGGGAAAAAAATTATAATAAGTTTTATTTGGGGGGGGAGGGGTCGCTTCATGGAGGGCCAGGGAAGAGTTGCCATAAATTTTGGAATAAAATATCGTTAAAAAGTTTTTTTTTTAGGGCGGCATGCAGAGAAGGCCATGGCACAGCTTCCTTAAGTTTGGAATAAAATATAGTTCCGAAGTTTTTTGAGTGTGGGGGTGGGGGGTGGGCTTATCTCATTTTTGAACTATTTTCAAAATCCTCGCATATGAACCTTATATGCCCCCGGTGTAAAACTTATATAACTTCCCCCGGGCTCTGGTAGGTTGTGTCAACCCCGGTGTTTTTGTCATTTTGTCTTTAAACTATTTTGAACAATATGGCTATCTAAAAATTTTGATTGGATACATTTGGGGGAAAAGAGGCATTGGGGGGTCTAGTTGCCTTCTGATCGCTTTTGCCTCTTAAAAAGGGCACCAGAAATTCCAATTTACAATCGAATGAGCCCCCTCCTAAGTTTATACTACTGCCCCTTCCATAAGAACCTTATATGTCACGGGGGTATGATTTACAAAACTTACCCCTGGGTTCTTGGGGGATGTGTTATCCCTGGAGTTTTTGACTTTTGGTCTATTTTCAATAAAATGGCAATATAAAAATTTGATTAGACGCATTTTGGGAAAAGGGGGGGGGGGTGCTAGTTGCAATCAGATCACTCTTTACTCTTGAATTGGGAACTAGAACTTTAAATTTCCAATAATTTGATTCCCCTCAAAGCTTATAAGAGCACCTCTTCCATAAGAACCTTATATGCCCCAGAGCAGAAGTTACAACCCATAATTCCTCCGGGCTTTGGGAGGGGGGGGGGTATGATGATCCTGAAGTTTTGTTATCTGATGGTTTGGCTATTTCAAGGAAAATGTCTATTTCAAATTGATTGGATGTATTTAGGAAAAAGAGATTTGTTGGGGGGATGGGGTTGATGCCCTCTAATTACTTTTGACTCTTAAAAATGTCAATGGAAGTTTCAGTGTCCAATCAAATGGACTACCCCTGAAGTTAATACGACCACCCCTCACATAAAAACCTTATTATGTCCCTTCGGCATAACGTAAAGCACTTACCACAGGGCTCGGGGGGGGGGGCTATGTCAACCCTGGAGTTTTTGTTATCTGATATTTGAACTGCTTTCAATAAAATGGCTATCTCAGAATTTTTATTGGATGGGTTTGGGGAAAAAGGGTGGGGGGGCTAGTTGAATTCCGATCTTATTTTACTTTTAGAAGGTAAACTACAACTTTCAATTTTCAATCAAATGAGCCACCTCTGAAGTTTATATGAGCAACCCTTCCATAAGAAGCATATATGCCCCCTCTGGCAAAACTTGCAACGCCAGCCTCTTGGCCCTGGGGGGCTGTGTTGACCCTGGAGTTTTTGTTATCAGATTTTTGAGCTATTTTAAATTTTTATCCGATAATTTTGGAGGGAAGGGCCTGGGGGCTATTTGCCCTCTGATCCCTTTGAACTCTTAGAAAGGGCACTATAACTTCTGATTTCCAGTCGAATGAACCCCTTCCGAAGTTCATACGATCATCTTTTCCATATAAAGCACCTCTGGGGAAAGAACCTTGGAGCCTTATGGCCTTAGGGTTCTTGAAGGGAGGCTAGTTGCCATCAGATGACTTTTGACACTCGAAACGAGAACTGGAACTTTCAGTTTCCAATCATTTAAGTCACCTCCAAAGCTTGCACGACCATTTCTAACATAAAACCTTACATGCCCCGGGGAATTAGTTACAACCCTTCCCTCGGGTTTCGGGGAGGGGGGGTTTATGTTAATCCCATAGTTTTTGCCATCTGATCGTTGGACTGTTTCATGCAAAATGACTATCTCAGAATTTTGATAGGATACATTTGGGGAAAAGAGGCTGTGAGGGGGGGGGGTATATGTTTGCCGGTCACTTTAAATGACTCTTAAAAATGTAACTCGAACTTTCAATTTCCTATCAAATGAGCCACCTCTTATATTTATACGACCAGCCCTTACATGACACTTTATATAGCCCCCCACCCCGGCTAACACAACACTTCCCCCGGGCTGTGGAGGGTTGTGTCGACACCCCTGAGTTTTTGTCATTTGATCTTTACACTATTTTGAAATAAATTATATCTAAAAAAAAGCTATCTCAAAAGACAGACCGCGCCCTACATTATTATTAGCCCTACATTGTTGCGGTGATTTGTTGATTTCAGTGTGCAGGGTCACCTAACGTGTTAAGTTTCTTTGTAAAAATCTATCGACATAGAGTTCTAACCAGTAAAATTGGAATAAGCCTACTAGGAAATCCCACTGAATTGTAATGGGGTGACCAATATTTTTAGGCTGAGTCATAACGGATAACGTTCACTGGATGTATTTGCAAAACGAGAGACTGAGATGCTTTACTTAGTTGTTTAATTGGGATAACAATTGTTTTTTAAATTACTGAGAAACTTTAGCATGTCGAGCGAGGGATTGAGAAGGGGGCAGTCCTCCTCAAATGTGGAGTAATTTTTATTCGTTTTAAGTTGTAATGCTGCTCCTTACTTTTAGGTTAAAAAATTGTTTTTTTTTGTTTTTTTTTATCTGTTCACTTTCAAGATCTATCTCTCATTATTAGCCATAACTTGCCATTCCCAATGTCATTCCATGCCTGTGTTCTAGTTCCAAGTGTATTTCATTGCAATGTGTCTTTGCTTATTAATCTAGGATTTTAAGATTTTCAACAGTTTCAAGATTTTCAAGATTTTAACAGTTTCCGAATTTCAAGTGACTCAGTATGTCGTCACTGAGCCATGTAACTCAACCATGTAAGGATCCTTGCCTCACAGAGGTCGGATGGACCTCTGGTCAAGGACACAGATGGACACAGATGGACCTCGGTCAAGAGTGTGTACCATGACGTTGCGAAGGCCAACCTTGGCTTCAAGAAAAGAAAGAAAGAAAAATGGATATCGGATGACACCTGGAAATACATCAGTAAACGCAAGGAGACCCGAACGCTTATCCTGAATACGTCGAGCCTAGAGCAAAAAGCCCAATTACAGCTCCGCTACAAAGAAGAGGATAAAGTGGTGAAAAGAAGTGCCAGGAAAGACAAAAGAATTGCCATTGAGAGAAAAGCAGCGCTTGCAGAAGAAGCTGCAAAGAAAGGAGACTCAAAAATGGTTTATCGACTAACAAACGAGATAGTTGGAAAGAAAACAAATCGTACATCCCTTGTAAAAGATGAAAATGGAGATGTTATTTCTGATCCACAGAAAGCGGACGAGAGATAGGCCTCACATTTCGAGAAAGTCTTAAATAGGCCCAGACCTGATGATCCAGAAACAGTACCGAACACGCCATTTTTACAAATTGACGTAAGTGCTGACCAACCCAGCACGGGAGAAGTGACGACAGCTGTAAAAAAGCTGAAAAATGGACGTGCACCTGGAGTCGATGAGATGCTGAAAGCGTCCCTTCGAGCCTGCATATTCGTATGGACTGCTCTTCTAGTGGCCATCTGGAACAACGAAAAAGTCCCAAAAGATTGGACCAGAAGTATACTGGTCAAACTCTTCGAGAAAGGCGATGCAAAAATTTGTGACAATTGGAGGGGCATCAATTTGACGTCTGTGGCTAGTAAAATACTAGCCTCAGTAATACTACAACGCCTAAGAGCAGCCCTAGACTCACATCTCAGGGAAGAGCAACATGGGTTCCGACCTGGTAGGTCTTGCTCTGATCTTATTTTCATTCTTAGACTGATGGTGGAAGAGTCCAGAGAATGGAACAAAAAGCTGTACCTGCTCTTCGTTGATTTTAAAAAGGCGTTCGATTCTGTTGACCGAGACACTTTATGGAAGATTTTGAAATATTACGGAGTACCTGATAAACTAGTCGAAATGAAAATCGCACTATATGAGGATAGTGAATGCTGTGTACGCGCAGAAAATGGGGACACGCGTTTCTTCAAGATAATGTCTGGCGTCAAACAAGGGTGTGTCCTATCCCCGTTTCTGTTTGTCATTGTAATGGACTATATTTTACGGCAGTCTTCAGGCATTGGAGTGAAGATTAGCAGCCGACAGATCTCTGATCTGGACTTCGCAGATGACGTTGTTCTTCTTGAAGAAGCGAAACTGCGACTGCAGCTGCTACTCGACGCCATAGACGAAAAGGCCGAGAAAATGGGACTTGCAGTAAATGTCAGTAAAACAAAAAGTATGGCCACATCTGACTCCCCACTCATATTAAAATGCAAAAATAAAACTATTGAGCAGATCAAGGAATTTAAATATCTCGGGAGTTGGATCAAATACGATGTTGAAATAGCCAACGAAATCAAGAGGAAAATTGGACAAACGACATCGGCTTTTAGCAAGTTGAAACCAGTCTGGCGCAGTAGTAAATACTCTATGCGCTTGAAGCTCCGCCTCCTGAATAGCAATGTGATGTCCATCCTCCTCTATGCCAGTGAATGCTGGAAACTAAACACCCAGCTAGAGAAACGTGTCCTAGCCTTTGAAAACATGTGCCTTAGGAGAATCCTGAACATATCGTGGCAGGAAAAGGTCACCAACATAGAAGTTCGCCGACGAACCGGTCAGCCATTAGTTACTGACCATCTGAAACCTAGGAGATGGACGTACCTTGGCCACGTCCTCCGCATGCCAGAGGATCGACTCCCGAATATAGTATATGATTGGCGTCCCGAGGGGAGGCAAAAAAGGTCGACCAAGACACACCTTACGACGACAGTACGACCGAGACCTGAGAAATGTGGAGTTGTCTCTTCAACCACAGTGGGAGGACGTCACGGCTGCAGCTCAGCTCCGAGATGTCTGGCGAGGTTCCGTAGACGCCCTATGAGCGACCCCTGGCTCTTGAGGATCTAAGGTCTAAGGTAAGGTAAGTATGTCGTGGAGCAGTAAGATATTTGGGATCTAGAGGGTTACAAAGTTTCCTTTTCTGTAAAGTTTCTTTCCTTCATAAAACGACCTCACAGTGTCATAAACTGACAAAAGATTTGATCTGCTTCAATCTACGATAGTACTAAAAGAACAACAACATTTTAATATTTTTTGAATTTTGCATGCTAAGAACTGATGGAAAAATACGTTCAATTTTTTTTCTTATTTAGCACAGGTGGAAACTTTAGTTCAAGTCAAAGATTCTAAGTTAAAATATTTGTAAGAACCCGTGAATTGAGAGTACATTCTTGAACTCTTGCAAATAGGGCCATATTTTGATTATTTTATTTCATTGCTGCCTGTACAACTTCGGTGAAAAAGGATTAAAAATAAAATAGGTTAATACAATGCAAAACCAGTAAATTGGGTTATTAAATAGCTTCAGGTTTTACTTTCTTAGCAGAAAGAGAGGCTAATCAGAAACTTAGCAGGTCATAAGCGGATTTTACTTTCTTAGCTGAAAATGGGTCGATTTGGTGAAACTCCGAAAATGCAAATTTAACGTATTTCGCATTTTTACCATATCCGTTCCATAAAATTCACTTGGATTTTGGGAAGAAAAAAGGAATAAAATTGAAGTTTTGTAGGATTTAAAGCAGATCTTCAACTTTTTTCAAGTTTGTGTTACACTTTTAGTTTTTGATTTGGCTTTAACTTTATTTAATAACTAGACATATTACTACAAAAGTTCCTTCAAAAAAATTTACAGATTTTTCTGTGAAATTCTGGCCCTTTACTACCAAATCCTGGAGTTGGTATTGAAATCGGATCGAATTTTTTTTTAGATTCCGCTGCAGCTACTTTGTTTTCGTCTTAGATTTAGTGTAATTTTAGATTTTTGCTCCAAATTTCACCAAAACCCCAAAAAAATCAGGCACTGATTTACCCCCTGCAATGCCCCTGCCTGTTACAATGGAAATACAAAGCAGAATAAATTTGTATTTACATGCATTGAGGCTTCCATGGTTGAAGTTTTGTCCTAGTTAAGGCTTCCAAACTGGTTCTAATTTAAATGCAATAAGGTATTTGAAAAAGTAGTAATCAGTAGTTTTTCTTTCTCTTCCCCCAAACGAACTGAGTCCAAACTTATTTTTTGTTCTGCTGCATAAAAAAAGCTGCTTCACTATTACGACACACACTGGGCTGAAAATTATGATACTGTGAAAACTGGGTTTTCTTAAGTACAACGACAGGTATAACGAAAATTCAAACACAAAGAAAGTAAACGCTATCGTTTATTGAAAAGTAAAAAATTGTACAGTCTGAAAAAAGACACATCCTCCTACGGATTTCCAAGTGTCGTTGCTTGTGCCGTGTTTTTCTCGAATTTACGTGCAATGTTAGGTAGTGCTTACCCTCGGAGTTCTAAAGATCTGTAACAGATTTATCTGTTTATCTTGATTCAAATGATTTGTTACTTGGGGTGTTTTGAACAGACTTGAATATCCTTCCTAAGTATAAAAAAGGCCTCAGACGGTGGTGAACCGAAAAAGGAAAATCGAAGGCACGCTGAATTTTCCAAAAACTATTCAAAAATATCAAGGTTTCCACAAACTTTCAGGCTTTTAAACATCACCGCAATTTTTTGTCTTACATTAGATGTGATTAGGTTGGAGGCAAAGAGTTTAGAATATTGAGGGACTATAAAGGCTGTAATATTGAGGGACTATTTAAGCATTTGTAGAAACCCTTTAAAATTTGAATTAATTTTTGAGCATAAATACTGAGCATAAATCCTTATTCCATGTCAAGAAAAGCTGTACTTTTCTTGAAACTGTGCAATTTTACTCTGTGATTCAGGGCAAACAAAGCTGAACAGCTTCTCAGACACTAAGAAAGAAATACTAAAAACGCTGTATGTATAAAATTTAAAAATTCAAAATTGTCAGGCGAGGATGGCTGCTAAATTTGTTTCCAGAAAAGTATCAAAAGTCAGATTCCAACCAGGAAGTTTCTTTGATATCGGGACTTTTCTTTCTGGGTCTGCTGACGAAAAGGTTAGTTTATGGCTGCCTATTTCACATTCCAGCATGTATGTTTGGTAATTTTGATAGGCTGGGTTGGCCTACTCATTTAACAGAGAATGCATTAAGTTTATTGGGTAAATGTAGTGTTTGGTATTATTTTATTAGTATTCAGTGTCAATATATACAAGATTCCATAATTTACATAGAGATAACATGAGTGCCAGGTTACTCAATTTCCTTTTGGCATGCTCTTTCTAAACTTAATAGGCTACCCAGTTCACTTGCAAATGCCTTTGGCCCCCAGATATACCACAAGGAACATCTGAAAACTAAAAACAAACAATAAAATTCTGACTATAATATCCAGGATGTTTCTATTAATCAGATAGGTTAATCATGTTTCCTTCCCTATGTATGGTAAAATTCTAGTTTAGTGACTTCTTGCTATCTCAGAAATGAGTTAGGTTAGGAAAATGAAACTTTCAGGGATGGGTCTTCAGAATAAAGTGTGTCCTGGGAAGGTACTTTGAAGTACCTACCTCCACTCCCTCTCCCTCTTGAGGGTCCTAACCTTTGATGACCTTTAAAAATATGTGCGTTATAAAAGTGAAACCTTGCAAAATAGATCTTCTGCTTGAATAAAGTACTAAAAGTTGTTTTCAGCTTCACAACTGTGCTCAATCCCAATTTATAAGGTTTTAAAGATATGCAAATATATTTCCTAAATTTTGAAAAAAAAACCCATTGATATGGCTCAAAATTCTACTCAAATAACAGGAATTGCATTTTCAGAACTAAAGGCAGAGAAAAAGCAATTAGTAACTAAAAATTAAGGTAAAATGTTGTTTTGTCAAAATTTCAATAGGTACAGACCTGTCATGTAGGCAAATTTCAGGGCTCTCTAGAGGAATAAGGAGTTGAGGTGGGTACTTTAAAATACCTTCCTGGGACATACTTTACCCTGTAGACCTGTCCCTGAAAGTTTCATTTTCCTAACCTAAACCCTTTCTGAGATAGCAAGAAGTCAATTAACTAGAATTTTACCAAGGTGGGTACTTTAAAATATCTTCCCAGGATATACTTTAGCATGTGGACCCATCCCCAAAAGTTTCATTTTGCTAACCTAACCCCTTTCTGAGATAGCAAGAAGTCACTAAACTAGGATTTTACTGAAAAAATAAACTTTCAGTAATGAATTCAGGGCCTAAAGCATACTCTGGAAAGGTATTGCCAAGCTACTATGATAACCCTCTTCTGATAATGAAGTCTTAGAAATCTGCCTACTTGACATATCTCTATACCTAGTGGAATTCTGACAAAATAACATTATATCCTAATCTTCAGTTTTCTGTTTTTTCTCTAGTTTTAGTTTTGAAAATGCTATTGCTGTTATTTTGGTAGAATTTTAAGCCATATTAATGTTTTTTTTTCTAAACTTAGGAAATGTATTTGTGGATCTTTGAATCCTCATAAATTCTTTTCATTTATTTGATACTATAAAATTTAACTCTAATACAACAGCATGCAAAAAAGAATAAAATACAAGAGAAAACATACAGCAGATATTACAGCTGCAAAAGCTAAGTTTGTAGGGGGGTTAATCACTACAACAACATTACAAATTCAGGAAGTCTAATATAGAAAATAGATAAATACATAACAGGAAAGGGGTAAAACTTGAAGACAAAATAAAAAAATACAGACATAGATCAAAATATAACAAAAAGAGAAATCACCAATGCAACAGCACAAACACATTAAAAAAAAACATACAATCACGTAGGTCAAACAGCATAGCCATAAAGAATAATCCATGGACAGGCAGTCATGTTGTCAATAAGTATAAGTTGTCATTTACCAAATAATAAAAACATTATAAAAAATAAAAGACAAATAATTCAGAGGCAACAACCCAACACAAGGGCTCATCAGGAGAATACACTTGCCTATAGGGTTTTGGCACTTTAAATTCTCTACCCAGTCAAGTGTTGTACCTACCTCAGAATACCTATGGTATCCCTATGTCAGGTATCATCCCCAAAATACATGCCTATGAAAAAAAAGCAAATGTAGAACTACCAAGTAACACCAAAACAAGCTCATCCTGTTAATATATTCCTCTGTTTAGCATCAATAGGTAAACTAAATGTAATACAATTTACCAAATCACAAATATTAACTCTTTGCAAAAAACCTGAATGAACTAAAACAATTACAGATTTCATCAGTACCATGTGGTTTGGTAGCTAGATAAACTGGTTAACACTAGGAAAAAGCAATTTGAAACAGTGGATATTCAATGGATAGATGGGACTTATAAAGAGAAAGGGAAAGATTTGAAGAAGGAGTTAACAAAAAAAAACTACAAAGGTTTATAGGAAAGGAACAATGCAAAATTTATGAGCTAGGAGGAGACATTTCTTTTTATCAGGGAATCCCATTTTTAATACCAGTATCCTTATTGAAATCAACAGAGGGATACCTTGGGGGAAGGCCAAATAAAGCTTTAGTCTAGAGACATCTTATAGGAGTTAGAAGAGAAGAACATGCCACACCCCCAATAGAACAACAATAAGAAAGTTTTGAGTTGAAAAACACACAATACAGTGAGACCATTACCTCAGTAGGAAGAAAAGATCAAACTCTGTGGAGCTAACCCACCTGGTAAGAAAAAATACCTTGGAGTTAGGAAACATGAGGCATATAAGGATAGTTAGTATCCAAAAGCACACCCAAAATTTTAATTACCTGAGTTTGTGGAATAAGGATACTATCAAAATGCAAATTCAGTATACATGAAGAATCAACCAGGGAGTGATGACCCACTATAAACATTACTCTACCACTTTTTGGTGCAGTAACAATCATTTTGTTTCAAGGCACCATGAGCTATCTTTGTGGCTAATGATCTGTGCTAGTGGTGTTATGCTTACCTCATTTTCAGCACAAACAAACATGTTTGTGTCATTTGCAAAAATCACACATTGCACTCTCTCCAACACACCAGTTTCTTCAAGGTCATTGATGAAGAGAAGAAATAGTAGCAGACCCAGAATCAATTACCTGGGAAATTTCTTTTTACTGGCAGACTGGAATTGGATCTTATCAATTTTTACATACTTATATGTACAGGTATGTAGTACTTATATATCATTAAAGTCGATCTAGCCTTTCACAAGATCACAAACAACTAAACAAAAATAATCTACATTGACTATGCATCAATCAGAGAAAGGCTAAGCAACATGAACTGGGGACCTCTGCAACAGGGAAATGTAGATCAACAATGGGTCAATTTCAAAGAGAAGTTAGCTAAGCTTTATGTACTATACACATCAACAAAAATCATACTAAAGCCCAAGACACTCCCTTAAATGACTCCTCAGATATGCAGAGAACAAAACTGGAAAATTTGATTGTGGAGAAAGTATGCTCACAAGGGAAAAGATGATGATTATAATAGATTTGTAAGGCTTTAAATAAACTTTGCAATTATACTAAGCAACTCTGTTATAAATTCAAGTCCAGGCTTGCAGAAAATAGTAAGACAAATCCAAAGAGTTTCTGAAATGTATCTAGCAAAGACCACAGTAGACATTCAGTGAAGACTCTGAAGACAACTGACAGGATTGAAACTACTGACCTGCAAGAAGTTGCTGAGTTTTTCAATGCGCAACTTGCATCATTTTTCCTAAAGAGTCAGACAGCCATCTACCTCCCACTGAAACTTCTGTTGTACCCAACCCTGTGCAGTTTATTATCATTTCTCCAGAATCTGCCAAAAAAAGACTTGAGGAACTGTATGCTAATGAGTCCACAGGACCAGACAATGTTCACTCAAGGATTCTGAAGGAATTGGTAAATGAAATCTGTACACCACCTTTTCAAATATTTCAGAAGTCACATCTCCTGTCCAATAGCATTCTATCCTGACTAGCATGGCTTCCTCCTGGGTAAGTCAGTTAAGGCTAACTTGATCAAGACATATAATATCATTATTGACCTCCTGGACAAGGGAATACCAGTGGATTTGATACTACTTGATTTTGCCAAAGCATTTGACAAGGTACCACAAAAACATCTTAAAGCAAAGTTATCAACTTGGCATCCATACTGATATGGTAAAATGAATAAAAATTTCTTGACAAGATCAGAAGTAGCAGGTCCAACTTTTTACAAATAATAGTGACAACATTTTTTTGCTACCATGTGAAAGTGTCAATGGATTTCCTCAGGGCATGGTTTTGGGCCCTACCCTCTCTCATGTTCATCAATGATATGACAAAGAAAGTCATCAATAACATCACACTCTGTGCTGATGATTTCAAGCTCTTCTGACCAGCAGACCAACACAGCCTAAAGTCCAATCTGTTAAAAATTCAAACCTGGACAATGGTTGGCTGTTGGAGTTTTACATTGCAAAGTGCAGCATCTTCCACTTCTGTGACAGCAACCTATGCCATAAATACATGATACTTAACAAGGGGTCACAGTCTTACATCCAGCTTTTGACTAAACATGATGAAAAAGATTTTGGTTTTATAGTTGACAACCAACTTAAATTCCATGAACTCTGGCTATTAGTAGTATCAAGAACAAATTTTATTCTTGATTTGCTCAAATGGAGGATCACCAGTTGCTCTTTGTCTATGTTCCTGAGGATTTATAAGGCTGTTGTTGGGTCCAATCTGGATTTTGGAACATGCCTTACCTATCCCTCCTATAAGAATGGTACTAGCCTAGTTGAAGCTGTTCAAAGTTGTGCCCAAAAATGCATCAATGGTCTGTGAAATATCCATACAATGACAGGCTAGAGCACCTACAACTCCCAACACTCATCTTCAGACACCAGCACAGTGACATGATGGTGACCTATAAATAAAATAGCCAATCAAATGATGCTTTCTTCACAAAACATGCAAGTCAGCACCATACAAGAGGCCATTTACAAAAACTTTCTAAACATACTGTGAAGACACAAATATGATAAAACTATTTTGCTGAATGTGTCATTAATGACTAAGACAGTCCTCAAGACAAAATTGTGACTGCATCCACAGCTCCATCCTTCAAGTCCAGAATTGACAAAGAATAGATCAACAAGACTTGGGAATAGGAGTGATATGAAATGTGAGAAATATGAGTTATCAATGCAAGTTTTTTTATGAGAGTTTGTTGCTATGAGGTTGATGCTGCTTGTCATTCTCAACCATCTCACATACTCTATCCAAAGTTGCTGTTGTGTGGTGATGTCAACTCCAAACCACTAGAAAATGGTCTCTATCGATCATACCTACCTTGTGGTCACTGTTACTGAGTAGGCTTAAGTTGTGTATCCTCAGCAAATAGCTCTTACAACATTGTCACTGGGCCTTTAAAACAGTGGCATTACATTACCATCATTGACACAAAGCAAAAGAGATCCAGTATGGACCTTAATATTGCTCCAAAGTGCAAATTAAGGTAATTAGGATAATACTGAAAACAATCTGAAATCATTTTCAGTATGCATGCTGAAAACACTTTAAAGCAGAAGATTTTGTTGCAAGGTTTCACTTTTACAGCATGAAGATTTTTAAAGGTAAGTGCCCTCTACAGGGAGAAGGACTAGATGTTAGTACTTCAAAATACCTTCCTATGACTTACTTTAGTCTCTACATCCATCCCTGAAAGTTTCATTTCCCAATTTAACCCCTTTCCAAGGTAGCAAAAAGTAGCCTGTCTGGGATTTTACCATCATTTCAAGTGGTATTTTGATAAATTATGCACTCAAACATACTGGGACATAAATTGAAAACTGCATTCAATATAAGAGTTAGCATTCAGAGTAAAGCATAGTAAAGTATAAGAGTAAGCATTCAATATAAGAACTGCATTCAGTATAAGAGTTGAAAAATCCTGATGAAAATCACATTATTTTGCACTCAAATATGCACAAAATTATGCACTCAAACATACTGGGACATAAATTGAAAACTGCATTCAATATAAGAGTTAGCATTCAGAGTGAAGCATAGTAAAGTATAAGAGTAAGCATTCAATATAAGAACTGCATTCAGTATAAGTGTTGAAAAATCCTAATGAAAATCACATCTTCAGATTCAGTGTCAGAAAAAACCTCACAGATGCATGCTTATTTGTTGTTTTTTTCCTAGGTGTAATTTTATTGACACATTATTCCTAGAATATCAGGAGAGGGCTGATTTGAACAGAAATTAAAAGTTCTAATGCCCTATTTGAGTGACCAAAAAGATTGAATGGCAACTAGGCCCTCTCCTGCTCCTTTATTTTCCCAAACCATCAAATCAAAACACTGAGATAGCCATTCTGTTTGTCATTATTGAAAGACCCTATAACTATGTCTTTGAATATAACATGCCACCCCACAGCCCAGGGGAAAGGTCTTTATCTTATAAAACTTGTCCATTGTTTACATGTAGTATTTGTTATTGGGAAGCATGCATACATTTTTGGGTGGGGGGACAAGTTTTCTGCTGGTGGTTTTTCCACTGGGAATTTTCACAGGGAGGAAAGTTTCCAGGGGGTGAACTTGTTAGAGGAAATTTGGGGAATTTGCCAAAATTCCTCTACAAAATTATTTTTATATGTCTTGCTTTCTCCTTTCCATCTTAATTTTACGTGTGGAGCTATTACCGCTAGGGGATATTTCCATGGGGAAATGGATTTCTCCATGGAGGTTGAGTCAGATATCTTGGCATTATTTAGAGAAAGATCAGAAATTGAATACAAAAAACAAGTTTTTTTGACTGAAAATAAGGAGCAACATTAAAACTTAAAACAAACAAAAATTATCACATTTACAAAAGGGTTTGCCCCCTTCTCAACACCTCACTCTTTATACTAAAGTTTGAATTTTGTCCCAATTCTGTAAAAACGACTCCTGAAACACAAATGTCGTTTAGTTAGAATAAGACACCTTTTTGATAGTACTAAAAAACTTTAGCATAAAGATGGGGTGCTGAGGAGGGGGCAACCCATTCATATACGTGATAATTTCTGTTCAATGTAATTGTTAATGTTCCTCCTTACTTTCAGCTGAATATTTAATATATACAATGAACTTGCCCTTATTCCGACAAACAGTTAAATCAATTTGAAAAGAAGTGACCTACCAAAAATGTAGTGCATAATTGCACTAGATTATTTGCACATTATATATAGATACATAATGTGCAATCTAATGTGCAAATATATAGATATATTTGCACATTAGAAGGGGGGAGGCAAAGCTCATTTCCAATACGAATGATTATTTTATGTGGATTCAGGATGAATTTGTGATTCTAAAGTTATGTCTCTTTCCTAGCTATCTCATTAGTGAATTAATTGAAAAATTTACCAGTTTAACTAAATTCCCCACCCCCAATTTCTTGATATAAACTTATAGCTGTTTTATAAATTTGGTAGTATCATTAGCTTGGATAATTTTGTCTACGTTTTCCTCATCAAAATGCATGGCAGTTAACAAAAAAAGAAAAACGAATTGTCATCAAATTTTGGATATTGCCTATCAACAGAAAACACAGATCATGGAATTGCTATAGAAAAAATAAGACCTCAGAAAATTATCAAGTCTTCAAACATTTTTGTAATCAAACAACCAACCAAATAAAGGAATTGAAGAGAAGGTTTGAGGAAAAACTGGCTAAGGAAGCTATCCTGCCTCAGTTATGCAGTTGTTTAACACCTTGAAGCAAATAATTTTTTGCATAGTTCACAACATGGCTTTCATTCAGGTAGATCTCTTGACACCAATCTCCTTGAATTGTATGATCACATCACCAAGTTGCTTGATATTGTGGTGCCTGCTGACATGATTGTGCTAGGCTTTTCTAAAGCTTTTGACAGAGTGTCTCATAAGCGACTTGCAATTAACTTACGTTCAGTCAAGCTTGAAGATAAATCCTTGCTCTGGATACTTGAATTTATTTATTTGCGATCTCTTTGTGTTCAGTTATTTGATGACTGGTAATTGTATTCTTTCTTCCTCTACGCATGTTCTGAATGGAGCTCCTAAGGGAAGTGTTTTGGGTCCTACACTAATTAATATATTTATCAATCATGCTCCTGCCATTATCAGTAGTAAATTGACTCTTTATGTAGACGACCTGAAGTCTCTTCGACCAGCTTTTGTCCTGTGAAGATCATGCCCAGCTACAAATTAATCTTCAACTTCTGGGTCAGTGGACTGAGGCCTGGCTTCTTGAATTCAATGTTGCCACATGCCATATCATTCACTATGGCGAACTGAATCCTTGTTGCTTTTATTATTCTTAGGCCACTCACTCTATTCTGTAAATAATGAGCAGAATCTTGGTGGCACTATTGACAGTGAACTAAAATTCAGCACTCATGCTAAGAGGTCTGCTGCTGGGGCTAGTTCAACCGTGGGACTGACTAAGTGTACTATTTCCACTCGTTCCCCTAAGGTCATCAGTCTTCTATTTAAGGGACCTGTGCGTTCTAAGCTTGAAGTTCGCATGCCTCTTTTCTCCCTGTATTTTAAAAAAGACGTAAAGGTTCTTGAAGATGTGCAGAGACGTGCTACTAAAGTGATACCTGGCATGCAGGAGGTTTCTTACCTTGTAAGACTATCAAAGCTGGATCTCCCTACACTTATTTACAGGAGAAATAGAGGGGATGCTATTTTAGCCTACAAGTTATTGAGAGCTAATACTCTCCCAGCATTATTTCCTATTGTTGGTACCAATTCAAGAACTAGAGGTCATCACCTGAAACTTGTCAAGCAGTCTTCAATATCTAGAGTTCGCACTCAGTTCTTTTCAACACGGATTGTCAATAGTTGGAACAAACTAGATAATAAAACATTTACTGCTGATTCCGTTGATATTTTCAAACGAAGGCTAGATACTGAGTGGTCCTCCAGAGAGTGTAAACTCAATTGGGAACATGGAAAAGCACCTGGTCACTAATGAACTTTGTATAAAACTTAAGTCATCATTCTAGAGCTCAACAAGGACGAATCCTTAGATTGTTCCTAGCTGTAATTTAAGGTATTTTAAGATAACTATACCCGTAAGAGAAGGATAAATGATTGATAAGTATGCACAACTGTGTTGGCCTCAAGCAACCTTATGACGCTTTAATCAGAGAATGCATTAACTAAAGGATAAAAAATGCTCTTCAGTGATTTTGCAATGCATTTAAAAGTAGTTGTAGGCCTACATAATATAAGAAAATAGTACCATTACACTTCTTATTTTATGCTCTTTCCAAACCAGTTTTAAAGTAATTTAGCTAGGATGAAAGTGTATAGGGGAGAGTGGTATATTTTGTGACATTTGTTTAAATAGAAAACAAAAATCATATGGCTAACTACAGAACCAGTTTATAGCTCAAATCAAAGACCATTATCAGAGAAATAGGGTGAGCTTTTTTTTCAGATTTTTCACTTTTAACTGAAGAAAAAAATGGGGATACCTACATGTACCAGGAATACCAGGGTTCGTCCCACTAAATACCAGGATGTAGTATATACAGGGACAAGGGATAGTACATAGTGGATTTCGACACAAACTATTCATTCGTTAGCAAAAAATAGGACAGAAATTGCTTATATGATTAAATAATTTACCTGAAATAGCTAAAATCAAGCACAGTTTCACAATAAATTGACTACCAGTTTTTGACCTTGAAATATGAAGATGTCCTGCCCTGGAGGCAGGAACTGGGTGTGATAATTTTTTGAGTATATCTCTTCTGGGGTAAAAGTTGAGTCCTCTTGGTCTGGCCACTTCCATTTTTGAAGTGTAGCCATACACATGACAGTTAATTTGGCACTGTTCTCTCTTTTCAAACAATACAACCAGGGAAAAATTCTCCCTTATATACTACCTTTACCAAGTCACCACCGTTGATGCCTCTAAAGACTCCCTAAGTCACGTCCTCCTCATAAAAAACTAGCTTTTAAAGAACCATTTACTTCATTTATATATCCCCCCTGTGCCCCCCGGCGTCCTCGTTGTTTTTGTGTCCCTGTGTCCCGGTCGTCATTTAAATTCCCTGTGTCCTGGTCGTCATTTGTGTCCCGGTGTCCCAGTCTGTAATTTCTCTTTGAGTGTCCCGGTCGTCATTTATATTCCCTGTGTCCCGGTCGTCATTTGTGGCCCGGTTTCCCGGTCTGTAATTTCTCTTTGAGTGTCCCAGTCGTCATTTATATTCCCTTTGTCCCGGTCCCCCAGTCTGTAATTTATCTTTGAGTGTCCCGGTCGTCATTTATATTCCCTCTGTCCCGGTCGTCATTTGTGTCCCGGTGTCCTAGTCTGTAATTTCGTCAGTCGACAAACATGAAGTGAGTCGACAAACAAGTTCATGACGGCATAATGCTCAATCCTGATAATGACGTCAGTTGACACACAAACATGACATCAGTCAACACACAAACAAGCAACTTGTTTTAAATATATATATATATATATATATATATATATATATATATATATATATATATATATATATATATATATACTAGCTGCTGGGGTGGCGCTTCGCGCAAACACCTAGTTGGTGGGGGCGCTCCGCAACCCCCCCCTCCCCCCAAGCCCCCCCGCGCGCGTAAGTCGTTACGCGCCATATTGGTTACGCGCCATTGTAGTTGTGTCCCTGTGTCCCACCTGTGAATATAGATAGATATAAATATATTTTTAACTACGTAAAACTTGCGAATATACAACATTCTTGGCTGTCCCATTGTCTGTGCATATAAATAGATTGTCAGGTTTACCGACTCTTGAACATGCAACATATAATTGTCCATGGGAAAAACAATCTGTATTCAGATCTATACCTTATTATTCTAATGATTGCCCTTGAGCTTTGTTGATGGTGATTGCTAATCGAACATTCCTGTGTCCCCGTCGTCATTTATATATCCCCCTGTGCCCCCCGGCGTCCCCGTTGTTGTTGTTTCCCTGTGTCCCTGATAGCTAATCGAACATTCCTTGTGTCCCAGTCGCTTTCTCTTTGAGTGTCTCGGTCGTCATTTATATTCCCTATTGTGTCCCTGTGTCCCACCTGTAAATATATATATATATATATATATATATATATATATATATATATATATATATATATATATATATATATATATATATATATATATATATATATATATATATATATATATATATATATATATATATATATATATATATATATATATATATATATATATATATATATATATATATATATATATATTTAACTACGTAAAACTTGCGAATATACAACATTCTTGGCTGTCCCATTGTCTGTGCATATAAATAGATTGTCAGGTTTACCGACTCTTGAACATGCAACAAATAATTTTCCATGGGTAAAACATTCTGTATTCAGATCTATACCTCATTATTCTAATGATTACCCTTGAGCTTTGTTGATGGTGATTGCTAATCGAACATTCCCTGTGTCCCCGTCGTCATTTATATATCCCCCTTTGCCCCCGGCGTCCTCGTTGTTGTTGTTTCCCTGTGTCCCGGTCGTCATTTGTGTCCCGGTGTCCCAGTATGTAATTTCTCTTTGAGTGTCGCGGTCGTCATTTATATTCCCTGTGTCCCGGTCGTCATTTTTGTTATGGTGTCCCGGTCCGTAATTTCTCTTTGAGTGTCCTGGTCGTCATTTATATTCCCTGTGTCCCGGTGCTTTGTTGATGGTGATTGCTAGTCGAACATTCCTTGTGTCCCGGTCGCTTTCTCTTTGAGTGTCCCGGTCGTCATTTATATTCCCTATATCCCGGTGTCCCGGTCGTCATTTCTGTCCCGGTCTTTAATTTCGTCAGTCGACAAACATGACGTCACTTTACACTCACACACACAGACAACTTATTTATATATATATATATATATATATATATATATATATATATATATATATATATATATATATATATATATATATATATATACATATATATATATAAATATATATATATATATATATATATATATATATATATATATATATATATATATATATATATATATATATATATATATATATATATATATATATATATATATATATATATGGTGGGGGCGCTTCGCGCCCCCCCCCCCAAGCCCCCCCGCGCGCGTAAGTCGTTACGCGCCATATTAGTTACGCGCCATTGTAGTTGTGTCCCTATGTCCCACCTATGAATATAGATATATATATATATATATATATATATATATATATATATATATATATATATATATATATATATATATATATGTATATATATATATATATATATATATATATATATATATATATATATATATATATATATATATATATATATATATATATATATATATATATATATATATATATATATATATATATATATATATATATATATATATATATATATATATATATATATATATATATATATGTTTTTAACTACGTAAAACTTGCGAATATACAACATTCTTTGCTGTCCCATTGTCTGTGCATATAAATAGATTGTCAGGTTTACTGACTCTTGAACATGCAACATATAATGGTCCATGGGAAAACAATCCGTATTCAGATCTATACCTCATGATTCTAATGATTGCCCTTGAGCTTTGTTGATGGTGATTGCTAAACGACCATTCCCTGAGTCGCCATCGTCATTTATATATCCCCCTGTGCACCCCGGCGTCCCCTTTGTAGTTATGTCCCTGTGTCCCGGTCGTCATTTATATTCCCTGTGTCCCGGTCGTCATTTGTGTCCCGGTGTCCCAGTCTGTGATTTCTCTTTGAGCGTCCCGGGCGTCATTTATATTCCTTGTGTCCCGGTGTCCCGGTCGTCATTTATATCCCCCTGTGCCCCCGGCGTCCCCGTTGTAGTTGTGTCATTTATATTCCCTGTGTCCCGGTCGTCATCCCGGTATTCATTAATAAATTTTTAATTTTTTCCCTTTTTTTCCTTTTAGTTTTTTTTTATTGGTTTTGATCTTTTTTTAGGTTTTTTCTTTTTTCTTTTTAGTTTTTTTTGCCTTTTTTTTATTTATATTTTTTTAGTTTTCCTTTTCTGCTTTATTTTTCAGTTTTTTTCCTTTTTTTACTTTTTTTTCTTTTTTAGTTCTTTTAGTTTTTATCTTTTTTAGTTTTTTTAGTTTTTTAGATGAAATTTTTTTTTCATTTTTCCTTTTTTTAGTTTTTTTTTAGTTTTTAGTTTTTTAAGTTTTTTCCTTTTTTTAGTTTCTTTAGTTTTTTTAGTTTTTCGGCTTTATTATTTTTTTATTAGTTTTTAGTTTTTTTTGTAGTTTTTGCCTTTTTTTAGTTTTTTCAGTTTTTTTTTTAGTTTTTAGTTTTTTAACTTTTTTAGCCTAACCAGGATTTGAACCTGGGACCTTCATTCTCCGTTCTGACACCCTCTCTCACCGAGTGACTACTCCAGCATGTTCATTTTGGTGTTTTAAATGGTATATTATTAACCAAATTAATGTGTTTTACAATATACTAAGCATCGTCATAACAAAAATGATGGCAACTAATTTCATGACGTCAGCCGAAACATGACGTCATCTGATCCATCCACAGATCCACACACAGACAACTTATTTATATATATATATATATATATATATATATATATATATATATATATATATATATATATATAACTAAAAGAGAAATCATCAATGCAACAGCACAAACACATTAAAAAAAAAAAAAAAAAAAGGAGATAGAAGGAGAAAGGGAAAACTGTTTTCTAAATTAGTGATTAATATAGACCAGCACTTGAATGAGGCCTTATCCCTACTCATCCATACAACCACATGGGTCAAACAGCATAACCATACACAATCAACCATAAAGAATAATCCATGGACAGGCAGTCATGTCGTCAATACAAATAATTCAGAGGCAACAACCCAACACAAGGGCTCATCAGGAGAATACACTTGCCTATAGGGTTTCGGCACTTTAAAGTCTCTACCCAGTCAAGTGTTGTGCCTACCACAGAATATCCATGGCATCCCCGTGTCAGGTATCACCCCCAAAATACATGCCTATGAAAAAAAACAGCAAATGTAGAACAACCAAGTAACACCAAAACAAGCTTATCCTGTTAATATATTCCTCTTTTTAGCAGCAATAGGTAAACTAAATGTGATAAATTTTACCAAATCACAAATATTAACTCTTTGCAAAAAACTATTACCATGTGGCTATTTTTGAAAAATCCGCTCTATTAGAAACACAATTCAAAATAGATGGCGCTGCATCAACTTTTTGCAAACTTCCGAAATTAGCCGAAAATTTCCTTAAGTACTTCCAGATAATTTTTTTGGTATTTATTTAAAAGTTCGTTATAATGAAAACTAAATTTTTTAAATTGCCAAGTTAATTTATTTGCAGAAAAACCTCTTAATATCAATTTTTGGCTTAAGATTTTACATCTATTTTTAAAATCAATATAATTACTACAAATCCTTGCGTAACGAAGTAACTGTGAGAAAAATGCCGAATATGTGATATTTGAGTGTATATTACTTTCAGGGAATGGGAAACTAGTCACTTCAAAATCAAAATCATCCGTTTTATTATACATTTTAAAACTTAATTTATTATTATCAGAAATATTAATATTTAAATCTAAGAAATGATCTTCAAGACCAGCGCCATGACTAGGTTCAAGAGTAAGCTCTGATGGATATATATTTTTAGAAATATCAATGAAATTTTTACAATTTAAGAACAAAATATCATCTAAATATCTTTTATTATTTGACAAAACATGTTTTAAATTACTTGGATTATTCTTATCCATCATATATTTATATTCTAGTTGACTTAAAAACAAGTCAGCTATAAATGGGCTGGCATCCCCCCCCATGGAAATTCCCACGATTTGCTTGTACAGATCACCACCAAATCTTGTATAAGTATTGTATAAAACAAATTCTAATAACTCAAAAATCATATCAAAGCTGTAACATCTCAAGTTAACTGTAGTCTTAAAGCAATTTGTCCATATAGCTTTTTTATTATAAGTGTCTATTTTTAAGAACCTTTTACTAGATAAGAGGAAAGATTTCTTGATAACCGTTTTTAAACTATCTAACACTACATTAAGTGATAAATTAGTATACATTGTCTCAAAATCGAAAGACTCAATTCTTTTAGCTGAGACCATTGTTAAAGAATCTATCACCTGCAGTGAATTATTAACAGTCCAATATGGATTAAAATTCGAAAATTTTTTAATACCAGAACAATAAGTTTTAAGTTTATTTATAATTTCCTTTAAAATTAAAGAGAGGTCAGTAGCAGCAATGCGGGTTGGACATTTAGCTGCTTCAGCAATAAAGCGTGGTTTAGGGGGATTCTTATGAAATTTTACTGTCCAATATAGGAAAGGGAACTTTTTATCATTGTCATTTATTTTAATATTAAAATTTTTAAAAAGTATTTCTTCAGTCTTTTCAATTAAATTCTCATCCTCTAAATTTACCTTTTCGTAAACATTAGTTGCGCATAACTCCCTTTTTAAAATATCACAATACAGCTTCTGACAAATTATGGCAAAATTATTATTAGCTTTATCCACCGGCACAATTACAAATTCATTCTGTAGATTAGCAATTGCTTGTTTAATCATAGCATTATAAAATAATGAATTAGTGTTACTATTTTTTAAGTTAGAATACATTTTATTTCGTATTCTACTAATAATTAAATTCTTCCAACTTTGAAAACTCTCTTTATTTTTATTCTCTTTCTTACACCACCTATCAATAAATAAATCAAAATCATTTTCCAAGCCATCAAGAACACGCAATGGTTTCAGATGATGAGAAAGACGGAAATTAGCCCCTTTATTCATTATAATTTGAAGATCATCTTGCTTTATTATTGACAAGTCCCCTGTTATAACATGTTTGTAAGTGGGATTTACAAATGGGCCAAGTTGCTTACAGTTACACACCGGTTTCCAATTTATATCACCATCTAATCTTTTAAGTATTAAATTATAATTAAAAATAATTTGCCCAATAGTTTTTGAAAATTTATAAGTTAAAACTGGACTATCATTATAATTCAAATTACTAGGAAGGGCCTGTTTCACATCCCGCTGATATACAATTTCCGCTAAATTAATATATTCAATCTGCTTACAAGTAAAATTAATAGGTAAATATAATCTGTTATCCTTATTACCAATCCTATCAAACTTTTTCTTTTTTGAAATAAATTTCGTTTTAGTTAGAATGCAATTTGTATCGCATATTACTTTAAAATTATATTCAAGAGCTGTATTATTCTTAACAATCCAGAAAAGTTTGATTAAATTCCTCTTGGATAAACTATTTAGATATTTTATTACAGAAATCATACCCCTAGATTCAAATAGCTGGCATAGATCTATAGAAAGCATATGTAAATCTAATTCATTTTTTCTGTTATTTTTCCTATGTCCTCTCGATCGTTTTTTACGTTTAGTAGGACAAGTAAAAGAAGGATGGTCCATAAAACCATCAATACATTTAACAACAACCTGAGACATGTCACCATATTTTTCTACACGATCATTTAGCCTAAAAGGATAATCTGTACCAAGAGTATGGATCCAGAAATCCTCCTGTTTACGTAGTCTATTATTCTTCTTTTCTTTCTTTAAATTTTCTAACTCAAAATTTTCTAAAATTGTGACAGTTATATCTGATATGGATATGGATATGGATATATATATATATATATATATATATATATATATATATATATATATATATATATATATATATATATATATATATATATATATATATATATATATATATATATATATATATATATATATATATATATATATATATATATATATATATATATATATATATATATATATATATATATATATATATAAAAAAATCTATGTTGATCCAACCTGATTGCAAGACTCAGCCTTCAGCGTTGGCTGGAGCACCGATTAGCATGTGAGGCTGAAATATTTCTTGGGAATACAAATCAATTTGGTAAATACTGACTGCTTCCCGAAACAATCCCCATTTTAGTCACAAGGACATCTCTCTCTGAGGATGCCATCTTGGCAACTATCTTCTCATCCATCTTCCCAAACACACGTAGGAGGAACATGAACTGTGGTCATAGAAGTTTTCTCACTGTTTTTTATGTCACTTCTGCTCAAAGGAAGCTTTACCAGGGCAAACTTAAAGTTTGAGAAGAACTTCAAGTGCTTTTCCTTGTCAAACCATGACACTTCTTTCTTGCTTCTATGAGGCATTTGTGCAGACGAACTTCTTCACTAGTCTTGAATATAATATTTAATCTAAATATGGAACCTTCCATATTTAGTTGTAATCTGTGCCGTTTTGTGTGCTGTTTGACAGTCTGGATGCACTTTAACTCTTTAGCGGAAAATTACTTCTAAAAAAAAACTCTGGATTTTGTCATCTGGTACATGTCCTGGTGTGTACCATTTTCCCAGTCTCATTGTATGCGAGGTGACACCCATCTACAAAATCAAGAGTAATTTTGTTTTTCCTCAATATTTTTCCACGAAATGGCTACAGAATATAACCAGATGATTTGGCTTTTGTTTAGCATTACAATCACTAAATTCTGCTATACCATTAAAAATAATAAACACAGAAAATCTAACGGCAAAATATTTCTTTTGAAAGGGGGGAGGGGGGCTATTGCTTAAACTTTGATGTAGGTCTACGCAAAACAAAATTGGAACATACCAAAATAAGTGTTCTGGATGGTCAAACATTAAGATAACTATGCTAGATGGCCTCTACAGATTTTTTTTTTTAGAGAATGTTAGATCCCGGAAAGGCAGCTTGACCTGCTATGTACCATGTCCCAGTATATACCATCCTTGATGCGTTTTTTATGCTCTTTCATAGTTCAATTATTGCTTTGGGGAAAATTTATTTCAGGCCCTATGGGGCACCAAAAAGTAAAACAGTCCATAGTAAGCAAAAGTTTAAAAAACATCTTCTTAAAATAACTGACTATAGAGAAAAAATTGCCATTTGTTGCTGATTCAGGAATGGTGATTATTATTTTTCTTAGTCTTAATAGTAATTCCCAGTGGATTATTTTTGAATACCTTAACTGACTGACTGTGTCTCAAACATTAAGTTGTACAAAAAGTTCGGTTAAATCCCACTTTTTAGGGCTGTAACGAGAGAAAGGTCGAGAAGACTAGGACTTGTTCTGCAGATGAAAGATGACATATTACCCAAGAATGTCCTTTTCAGCCAACTGTCTAGGGCTAAACAAAAGCAGGTTGTCCTTGCTTGGGGTGGGAGGATGTCGGAAGGAAAGATATAAGGGATATAGAAGCTTCCTGGAAGGGTGTAAAGAGGGAGGTTTTGAATATATTGAGAGGGAGGAGGAGCATGCATGGCTATGTTGGCCTCAGGCAGCTTGGTTCTCTACGGAGTTATAAGTAGTAGTAGTAATAGTAATCAGGGTATAAGCCTAGGGTTCAGGAAGTACATTAGGAAATATATTAAGAAAAAAAAAAATTTTGCTTCATAATCCTAGTTAACATATTTTGCAGGGGAGAACCTTTATCTTCACTATTTTCCTTGTATTTTCAGTTTTTCTATTACATTTTAAATATTTGTGTCTATTATGTAAGTCTTGATAATCGTGTATAAATAAACGCCCAGTCCCCATCTAACTAATCTAACCTAACTTAATCTAATTTATCAGTATTGGTCTATCAATATTTTCTTGTAAAAAAATAGATGGCACTGATGAGGCTCAATTACATATAGTATAGATTATTTGAAACTGGAAAAATACGGTTGAATTCATGTTTATTTTTCAGAATTTTGTTAAAAAAATTGTACAACAGTGTAAGAAGTGAAGATAAAAGCTCTCCCCCAGCAAAATGTGTTAACTAGGATTATTCTGCATATTTTGAATTGAGAATTGTTTTCTTAACATGTTTCCTTATGTACTCCTTGAACTCTACGCTTATATTGTAATCAGCTACAATTGGTAATTTTTTCTCACTAGCCAGTTTTTTTTAGAAACATGCTCTTAAACTTTTGGTTACAATAAATGGGTGTAATTTTGTCGAAATCTTTGGGGGGGTGTGTCCAAAGTTGGAGCCAATTTTCCAAATCAAGTGAAAATGACAGTAAAAACTAAAAACAATAAGCCATTTGGTACCATAAAGGTATTCTTCAGTACTTGAAAAGTACCATAAAGGTACTTTATAGTACTATATAAAGGTAACTTATAGTACTATAAAGGTAAATGTGTACTAAAAAACTGGTTTGTTTCTGTTGATGATTGAATTATGCATGTTTATCTTAGTTTTCATAAGATTTTGGAAGAAACTAAATTTTTTACCGGGGGGGGGGCAAACTGGAATCAGGCAGGGCAAATTGCCTCCCCCCTGCCCCATAGCAAATTATGCCCCTGTTGCCATGGACTGTTTTGAGCCCCTCAAAGGCTCAAAATGCATTTTTCCCGAGAAGCAGGGGTGCCGTTTGGGGGGGGGGCAAAAATTATGTGTAGAAGAGTTAAACATCCCATGCCCTTGGACCTATCCACCCCCCATAATAATGCTGGAGATTCGCTCCTGCTCAGTAGCGACTGCTGAATTAGGAAAGAGCATAAAAAAGACGTCATATCTAATGATTTATTCACTTTCATCCTAGCTAAATGTAAATTAAGTTTATGTCGTAAACTGTAAATTTACCTCAATCCCTTGATGTTCACAATTCCTAAATTTATTTGAAAAGTGAAGGTTTTACCATTCGATTTTCTTCGTTCTTCTAAAATTTTATTTTCTATATCATAATTAGAATTTAGCAGGCTTTCATTTGAGGGGGTGTAGCTCAGATGGTAGAGCGCTCGCTTAGCATGCGAGAGGTACGGGGATCGATGCCCCGCACCTCCAATTTTGTATTTGTTAATCCAAATGTCAGCGAAAGAAACTTGCATTTTACAATAATATAAAGTTATAGAACCAATACAATATTTAAGTGTCTGAAACATAAGTAGCTCAAAAATGTCTAAAAAGAAGGAGTTTCCCAAAGAAAAGTAAAGGGAAATATTAAAACTCAAGACTAGCAAACATAAATTTACATAATGCTTTCAAACCTGTTCAAATGAAACTTAAAACGAACAGAAACCATACGCAGCGCAATAGCGGTGCCAAGTAAAGAGGGATGTGGACACAATGTATAATTAATTTATTTATTATTTTTGTTTAGACAAGGGCACTTCGTATCGAAGGAGTTGTCGTAGAAACTTCGATAAGTGCTCATTTGACTGGAAATTGAAAGGGCTAGTGCCCTTTTTAATATTTTAAAGTGATTGGAGGGTAACTAACCACCCTCCCACACCCACTATTTATCCAGACACATTCAATCAAAGTTTTGAGATGTCCACGTAGTTGAAAAATCTGGAAATTATATCTTTAAGAATGACCAACCCCCCACAGCTGTCAGGGCAAAGGTTATACGTTATTCCCTGGGGGCATTTAAGGTTTATATAGAAAGGGTGATCGTATAAACTTCGTAGGGGAACTCATTGGATTGCTAATCGGAAGTTTTAGTGTCTTTTTTGAGTTTTAGAGTGATCGGAGGGTGGATAACTCCCCCCCCATACACACACCTCGTATTTTCCCAAAATGCATCTGATCGAAATTTTGAGATGGCTATTTGTTGTCAAAGAAACTCCGAAAACAGCTCATTCGATTGGAAATTAAAAGAACCAGTGCCATTTTTAATTGTCGAAAGTTGTTGGAGGGCAACTAACCTCCCTCCCACCCCCACCATTTCCCCCAACAGATGCAACAAACATTTTGAGATAGTCATTTTATTCAACATAATTGAAAGGTCAGGAAACTATGTCTTTGAGGAAGAACCTCCCCCCCCCTCAAAGCCCTCAGGGCAAGGGTTCTAAGTTACGCCCTTGGGGCATTTAAGATATATAAAGAAAGGGTGACCGTTTAGACTTTGGAGGGGACACATTGGAGTGGTAATCAGAAGTTCTAGTGCCATTTTTAAGATATAGAGTAATCGGAGGGTGGATACCCCTCCCCCAAACAAACCTCGTATTTTCCCGGAATACATCAGATGGAAATTTTGAGATGGCCATTCGTTGTTGTAGAAACTTCGAATAGAGCTCTATCAACGGAAAACTGAAAGAGCTAGTGCCCTTTTTAATAGTCAAAAATGATTGGAGGGCAACTAACGCCTCTCCGACGCCCGCCATTTCCCCAAACATATCCTATAAAAATTTTGAAATAGCCATTTTGTTAAACGTAATTGAAAGATCCGGAAATTATGTCTTTGAGGATGATATCCCCCCAAGCAACCCACAGGGCAGGGGTTATAAGTTATGCCCTGAGGGCATATCAGGTATATATAGAAAGAGTGATCGTAAAAACTCCGGAATGAACTCATTTGACTGGACATCAAATGTTCTAGTGATCTTTTTAAGATTCAGAGTGATCGGAAGGTGGATACTCCGCTGCCCACACCTGGTATTTACCCGAAACGCATCTGATAGAAATTTTGAGATGGCCATTTGTTGTCGTAGAAACCTCGAAAAGAGCTCATTTGATTGGAAATGGAAAGGGATAGTGCTCTTTTTAATAGTCGAAAGTGATCGCAAGGCAACTATTCCTTCCCACGCGTTTCCCCAAACACATCCAATGAAAATTTTGAGATATACATTTTGTTAGACGTAGTTGAAAGGTCCAGAAATTATATGTTTGAGGATGAGAACCTCCCCCTACAGCCCTTAGGGCAAGGGCTGTAAGTTATGCCACGGGGGTATATAAGGTATATATGGAATAGGTGATCGTATAAACTTTGGAGGGGGCTCACTGGATTGGTAATCAGAAGTTCTAGTGCCGGTTTTAAGATTCAGAGAGATTGAAGGGTGAATACCCCCCCCCCACCACACACACCTCATATTTTCCCGTAATGCTTCTGATAAAAATTTTGAGAAGGCCATTTATTGTCTTAGAAACTTCGAAAAGCACTTATTCGATTGGAAATTGAAAGGGCTAGTGTCCTTTTTAATAATCAAAAGTGATTGGAGGACAACTAACTCCCCTCCCACGCCCACCATTTCCCCAAATACATCCAATCAAAATTTTGAGATAATCATTTTGTTCAACGTAGTTGAAAAGTCAGGAAATTATGTCTTTGAGAATGACAACCCTCCCCACAGCTCTTAGGGCCAGGGTTGTAAGTTATGCCCTTGGGGCATATAAGGTATATTTAGAAAGGGTGATCGTATAAACTTCGGAGGGGGCTCATTGGATTGGTAATCAGAAGTTCTAGTGCCCCTTTTTAAGATTCAAATTTATCAGCGGGTAGATGCCCCCCCCACTTCGTATTTTCCCAAAATGCATCTGATCGAAATTTTTAGATGGCCATTTGTTGTCGAAGAAACTTCGAAAACAGCTCATTCGATTGGAAATTAAAATAACCAGTGCCATTTTTAATTGTCGAAAGATGTTGGAGGGCAATAACCCCCTCCCAGCCCCACCATTTCCCCCAACAGATGCAATAAACATTTTGAGATAGCCATATTATTCAACGTAATTGAAAGGTCCAGAAATATGTCTTTGAGGACGAAGCCCCCCCCCCCAAATCCCTCAGGACAAGGGTTGTAAGTTACGCCCTTGGGGCATATAAGATATATAAAGAAGAGTAATATATATATAAGATATATTAATATATAGATATATAATATACAAGATATAGTGTAATAGGAGGGTGGATACCACCCCCTCCCCCAACAAACCTCGTATTTTCCCGGAATACATCTGATGGAAATTTTGAGATGGCCATTTGTTGTCGTTGAAACTTCGAAAATATCTCATTCAATTAGAAATTGAAAGGGTCAGTGTCCCTTTTAATAGTCGAAAGTGATTGGAGGGTTACTAACCCCTCTCCCATTCCCACCATTTCCCCAAAGACATCCAATCAAAATTTTGAGATAACGATTTTCTTCATCGTAATTGAAAGGAGCGTAAATTATGTATTCGATGATGACCCCCCCCACAGTTCTGAGGAAAAGGGTTTTAATTTATGCCCTGGGGGCAAAATAAGGTATATATAGAAAGGGTGGCTGTGTAAACTTCAGAAAAGGCTCGTTGGATTGGTGATCATTAGTTCAAGTGCCCTTTTCAAGATTCAGAGTGATCGAAGGGTAGATAGCTCCTCCCCCAAACCTCTATTTTCTCGAAATGCATCCGATAGAAATTTTGAGAGGACCATTTGTTGTCGTAGAAGCTTCGAAAAAGGCTCATTCGATTGGAAATTGAAAGGGCTAGTGCCCTTTTTATTAGTAAAAATTACTTGGAGGGCAACAAGCCCTTCTCCACGCCCACCAATTCCAAAACACTATTCTAATCAAAAATTTTAGATAGCCATTTTGTTCAGCTTAGTTGAAAGGTCTGGAAATTATGTCTTTGACAACCCCCTTACCATCTCAAAACCATAACAGAATTTGCGCTTTACTGGAAAACATGGCTGTGGATTGTCTGTTTAGTATACATATATTGATATATATTTGTTAAAGTTAAAAAAATTTATAATATTTAAACTTATTTTTTTTATTTAAATCATACGATAAATAACCGAGGAAACTCAAAACGAGTAAAAATTAACATGAATAGGACTTCAACCCCCATGCCTTCTCAAGACCCGACATAATTTGCACTTTACTGAAAACAAAATACATTTAAAATGTTTCCACTTTGTTTTTACTCGTTTAAAATATTTTTACTTGATATATGAAGGGGGAAGTCCTCCCCCTTGCACTCCAATTACAGCATGGGTTTCTGGTACCCTTTTCAAACAAGAGATTGGAGGGCAAGCAGCCCTTTTCACAAGCCCATTCATTTTTCAAACGTATCCAGTCAAAATTTTTAGACAGCCATTTTGTTCAGCATAGTAAAACGGTCCAGCAACTATGTCTTTAGGGATATTAGGCATTTCAACCCCTCATAATTATGCAATTGGTTCATTCTGCTTCAGAACTAAATGTTCCTTTAAAATAAATCAAAAGGCTATGTGTTTATGGTTGCCAATAAGACACCTCAGCAATATATCGAGAACGACTGGGGGTATTATGTTGAAACTTTTGGGGATACTACTATTACTAATTTTGTTCTTACAATTTAAATAAATAAAAAGAGTGTAAGTGTGTCCAGGTTGTCAACGAGCATTGATAGAATCTTTTGGGAATGATATTAAGTTTTATTTTTCAGGTTAACTTCAGAAGCTATAAAATCAAAATACTCTTTGTCTCAGGATTAAAAATTCTTGAAAAGTTTCTCCAACATACAAATAGCAACCCATACTATGGATCCTTATAAAAAAAAAAAAAACAAACTGAAAATATACAATATAATTTTTTCCATTAAAAAGACAATGTCAATAAAAAACGAACAGAAATTAATTTGGAAAAGTTTTTCCAGAAGACAAGTTTTTCAAATAAAAGTAAAGAGCTTCATTAAGCCAAGAGTGAGCAAAAATAAAGTCAAATAATCTTCCAAGCGTAAAACTACCACAAATCACTACCAATAAATAAATGAAACTCGAAACGAACAGAAATTACAATAAATAACCGAGTCAAACTCAAAATGAGCAAAAATTAACGTGAATAGGGTTTATAACCCGTATGCCTTCTCAAGACCAGAACACAATTTGCGCTTTACTGAAAACGAAATACGTTCGAAATGTTTTCACCTTTCTTATTTTCATAACTGAACAATTTTGGAAACCTTAAGGAAGAAATTCAGTATATGTCAATTAAACTGACAATCTACAGTCATTTGTTTGTTTGTTGTTTTTTTTTTTTTCTGTAAAACTCAAATATGATTTTGTAAAAACTTTGTTACTCCCATTATGTATTGGTTCAATTTTAAGGAGAATTGTATATATTGGCTCAATATTTAAATTAATTGCATCTCTATTTATTGAAATGTTAGCAAGAGAATATTATTTTTTTTTCAATTGCCTCCCTAGCCCACTGTGTAAACTCCTTATTGTGAGAAATGGCCGTGGCATCGTCGAATTGTTCGTAATAATGAGGATGATAGAATATGTTCTGCTAGAGCCGAAACCAAAGTTTCAGGAAGCTTGCTAAGTTTTAGAGCTTTATCTATTGAGTTTCGATGCTCAATAAATCGTTCAACAAACTGTTGGTGAGTTCGGTGAATGTAAAACTTTCCACGCAAACAAGTAATACTATCCACACCACTACCCAAATTACCACGAGTCAAATTTATCCCAGAATTGAGAAAATTGCTTAATGATTTAATTGACTGAAAGGATGTATCAATATTATGTTTGAGTAAAATCCGTTTAAGTTTTTCACCTGAAGCAGGTGAAGGTACATACGGTAAAGAAATACAACTTTTTGTCAAATTCAATTCGGAAGACGGTGAAACTGGATTTAATGTATTATGTTTTATGTGTATATTTTCTATTATTTCGTTTACGAATTTAATCGGATAACCATTTCAAAATAAAATTTCTTTTAAGTAGAATAATTCTGAATAACGATATTCCTGGGAACCAATTCTAGAAACCCTGTCAACGAATAAAATCACAACTCCTTTTTTTTACTGAAGTCGGGTGGCAAGAGTGAAAATTTAAAAAGCAAAGCAAATGGTTATCTCTTTTGATTAACAAAATGTCAAGAAATAGTATCTTTTTATTTTCGTGAGATTTCACTCTTTTTATTTGTTGTGACTGGCCAGTTTGGCTTTAGATCTTTTAAAACCTATACCATTCCCCAAAAATTCCATCTATGCTCTTTGACAACCCGGATACAGTTACACTCTTTTGATTAGGTCATATTATAAGAGCAGAAGCAGTAATAGTACTAGCCTTGAAAGTTCCAACCTAATGGCCTCACTCGTTCATAGGATACTGCTGAGATGTTTCATTGGCAACCAGCATACATACAGTGCCTTTTGATTTAGTTTTAAGGCAAGATTTCGTTTTAAAGCATAATAAGGAAATTGCATAAGGGTGTGGGTTGAAAAACCCAATATCCCTAGAGAGGTAGTTACTGGACTGTTCAACTATGCTGATTAAACTGGCTATCTCAAAATTTTGACTGGATGTCTTTGGAAAATTAATGTGTTGAGGAGGGGCTGCTTGCCTTCGAATCACTTTTGACTCTTAAAAAGGGAGCTAGAACTTTTAATTTCTAGTCGAACTAGTTCCTTAAGAGTTTCAGTGATATCGCTGTCTATGATAGGGGAGGCATAGATATATCTATTCCTATAATATTGCTTTTATGCCCTTCTGAAAACCTGCAAAATAGTCTTTTCGTTTAATTGAAAGTTCCCTTAAACGTTCCCTAAAACTTTCACCTTATTAGCCTTAGCGTCTTTAGCAGTAGTAATCATTGTAGTAGAATTAATAGTGTACACATAGTGCCTTCTGGCTAGTTTGAAGTCCGCCACAACTTACCCTGAAAAGTCTAAATTAATAATGTAAGCGGTTCTTCAGGTATTGCTGCATCACCTTTTTGACAATCTTCAAGCTCATAGTTCGTTTTGATTTAGTTCAACATCCGTCTAAATATTCATTGAAAGCTTCACTTTAATACCCTTAGCTTGCGTAGTAGCAATAGTTGTTGTAGCAGCAGCAGTGTAGCAGTCGCAGTACGCATATAGCATCTTCGGTTTTCTTCAACACTCTTCTACACACGCTGAAAGTTTTACCTTAATACCAAAAACCGTTCCCGAAACATTGCTGACACGTCCTATTGACATCATGCATAGGCATATTGTGTTTCGATTTTGATTATTATTATTATTTAAGAATTAACGACGCTTCTTGACTACTAAGGTCCCTGCGTCGGCCCTGCAGTGCATTCTTGCAGTGTGATTAGATCTCTGGGTCCCGTATTACCAAGCTAAGGTCAAATCCACTGCGCCACCACAGGACAAGCGTTGTTCAATTGGCCGAATGTGTGGGATGTGGGGGAGGTAGCTGGGGCTTAGTCTCTTTTGAAACGTGAGGCTACTATAGCTAAGGCCGGAGCATTGCCTCTAGTAGCCTTGCTACTGTTGCAAATAGAACAAGTCAAGTCAAAAAAAAGTCTCAAGCGTTGTTCAATTTTATTTTATTTAAGAATTAACGACGCTTCTTGACTACTAAGGTCCCTGCGTCGGCCCTGCAGTGCATTCCTGCAGCGTGATTCGATCTCTGGGTCCCGTATTACCAAGCTAAGGTCAAATCCACTGCGCCACCACATGACTTTCGATTTTGATCAATACAGTTTCAATATTCCTCAAATTGTTCGCCTTAACACACTTAGCTTTAGTAGCAGTAGTAGTAGTATCAGTAGTAATCGCAGTCGCACTACTAGTGGTAGTAGTAGAAATAATAGTAGCAGTAATAGCAATAATAATTAATAGTAGCAGCAGTAATGGTAATAGTATCAGTAGATGCAGTAGCATTAGGATGCACCTATCTTGGTTCTAACTTCACATGCAAAACTGTTACTAAGATATTGCTGATATGTTCTTTCGACAACCTACATACAGATGGCGTGATGTGATTCAATTTACCTTTCCCTCTCAATGTTTCTTGAAGCTTTGATCTTCAGACCCTTAGGCATACTTGTAATAGTAGTCACAGTTGTAGTATTAGTTGTACTAATCCTAGTGTTAATAGCAGTAATATTAACGTATTGCCTTTTGGTCAGTTGAACATGTCTCTCATCCAGTTATGGAAGTTTCAACTTAATACTGTTAACCGCTGCTATGACATTGCCTTTTGATAACCTTTATATTTATATACTATCTAAAATTTTCTTCTTAACGCTCTTAGCCTTAAAAGCAACAGTAGTAGTTGTAGTATTAGTAGTAGCAAATGTAGCAGTAGTAGTAATAGAAAATGTAGCTGTGGTAATAGTAGTATCATGCACATATTGCCTTTGGTCAATGGATCTTCCCCTTTAAGCATTCTCTGAAAGTTCCAAATTAATACCCAAATCTATTCTTGAAATGCGCCCTTTTGACAATCTGCGTGCACATAGTGTGTTTTGATTTAGTTCAAATTTCTCTCAATATTCTCTTAAATTTTCACTTTCATACACTTAGCCTTAATAGTAATAGTATCAGGGTAGCAGTGGTGTAGTAGGAGGAGTAGTAGCAGTAGTAATGTTGTATTAGTTGTAGTAGCAGCAATAATAACAGCAGTAGCATCTATGTGTTGCCTTTTGGTCAGTTGAATATTCCACTAATGACACCCCAGGAGTTTTGATCCTGATACGGTAAGCCGTTCCAAAAATACTGCTATGCTGATATGTCCTTTTGAAGCCTTTTTATCTTGATATAATTGATACAAGAGCCTTACAAGTAGTTGCAATTGAAGTAGTTTATTGAAGTAATTTAGTAGTAGTAGTAGTAGTAGCAGTGGTAGTAGTCTTGTAATAGTGTTGTAATAAGAGTTGTAGTGGTGGTAGCAGTGTAAAGCGTAAAAAATGTCCACCTTTTTGCAGGAACGGATTGACTAAGTGCGGGGCCCGAATGGAAGTTTGGAAGTTTTCCTACGGAGCCCTGTTTATAAGTTGAATTTTCAGGTGAAATTGAAATTTAGGGTATAGATCAATATATATATATATATATATATATATATATATATATATATATATATATATATATATATATATATATATATATATATATATATATATATATAGTACCGATAGACCAACGGCTACGCGGCAGGCTTTTAAATATCACGGGATCCAGAGAGATCCCGTGATCTAAAGGATGCGCGAGCTCCTTAGCAGCTTCACCGTGATATAAAAAGTGGGGGCCGGCGTTTACCCTCCTTAACGCTGGGCTAAAAGTTCATTTGACTGTATGAATTTTGTTCAAAATCACCTTCAGGGTTCTATGATGGATGAGCCACAACTGATTTTGTGATAAAGTGGTCCAGCTACTTTGAAGTTAGAAACATTATGATTACTGATGGTTTGATCATCGCATACGTTGAACGAAGCCAAAGCAAAACATGAGTTCAAGCTGGTATGGAAAAAGTTCCAAAGCTGCCAGTTGCAGAATTCCAAAAGCTGCAGACATTTTAGCAGCACAACTTGTGTTTTAACAGCTTTTCGTTGAGCAAAAAGTATTTTTAAATGTAAAAATGGTATTTTCAGACAAAATCTGCCAAGAAGTTCGAAAACTGCCAAGTAGCGTCGCTACTTTGCTACCCCACTTTTTGCACGGCAGAGCTCGTATCGTATTTGTTTGTGGAACTCTTCAGAGAGAATTGATGTCTTATAACAGGCCAAATCAATTCATTCGGAAATTGTGGAGGTAGCTACACAACTTGACCAAGCAGGTAGCTATACTCAAATAAATCACCTTTATTGGCTACTTTTCCTGCGGGAAAATGGAGGAGTCTACAGTGAATACATACAACGTTGAAGGGCCCTAATTACTTTTAACTAACACCTGCGTAGTTTACGGAACCTTTGCGTAGTTACGTTTTTTGCCACACGTTGTCGGTGTTCTCCTAACGTAATATTTCTTTCTTCTTCACTTTTATTTTCGACTCATTTTGATTCTAGATGTCGCTTCTCTTCCAGCAGCAGAATTCTTTGTTCTTCACTGTCGTTTTTGACGCGTTTTGACACTCACTTTTGCGTTTCTCCTAACCCTACAATTCTGTGTTCTTCACTTTCATTTTTGAAACGTTCTGATTCCCGCTGCTGTTATATCTTCTGATCACATATTTCTTTCTTCTTCATTTTCATTTTTCTTGAGCTTACGGTTATTCACATTTTTGTCCTCTAGATATTATGAAACTGCTGAAATGCCTTTTGAGATTTACATCACCGAATATGAATAGATAAATCTACGTGCTTCTAACTTTTGTTTTATAATTTCTTCTAAAACTGTTTGAAAACCTAATTTTCTTGCGTCCTCTCTTTCAATCGACATAATTGTTAAACTATTTAATTTTTCCTGATTCATTGTTGATATCAGATATTTTTTTTTTTGTTTTAGACTGGAAAATGATCTCTCTCCAGAAGCAACGCTTACTCGATCGTTCAGAATATTTCGCAATTAAAAAACATATATTTACTTTGATGGCAGCGCGGGACCCTTTCAAACGCGAGGCCCGATTGGGCCAATCGTTCCAATCGCCCTTTATCTGGCCCTGCCTTTCTGAATAACATAAACTCTACGCAAACAATGGACGAATTGCCCAAATTACAGCCATTGCCCTGAGAGCTCTGGGGGGTTGACGTTCCTAAAGACATAATTACTGGTCTTTTCAACTACGCTGAACAAAATGACTATCTCTAGAATTTTGATTGGATGCATTTTGGGATTGATGGGCTTAGGGGGGGGCAGGACTGGCTACCTTCCAATCTGTTTTAACTCTTAAAAAGGGCACTAGAAGTTGCAATTTCCAATCCAATGAGCTCTTGTCGAAGTTTCTATGACAACTCTTTCTGTACGAAGTAGGGCCCGAACCATATATCGGCCGACCGATATTATCAGGCCGATATGAGGGTCGGTGTCATTATCAGATATCGAAAAAGAAATATCGGTTATCAGCCGGTATATAATGTATTTTTATATGCTCAACTTGTCCAGAAGATGGCACCAGATTTCCTCAGTAATTTTGCTTGTTCAATCATTGGTGGTGGAGCCACCAGCTAAGTCTGATAATGGTGGAGAGAGCAGCAGAGATAAGTCAAAGTATATTTGTTGTCAATAGTTCTCAATAGCAATGTTCTAAATGTATGGTGACTTCAAGAACGTACATCTTCTACCAAAACAACTAATAAGAATACAATAAATCATACGGTTTCTATTTAATGAATGTTCACTAGCGTGGGTGAAAGATCCAAGATTCAATCAGTTAAAACAATGATACCCAGTCAGGGGCGCAGCCAAGGATAAGAGAGGGTTTTGTGAGGTGAGGAGGGCGAGGTTCCAAGGTGTCGCCGCCACGCACCAGTACCTTGGAAATTTAGCTTATCTGTCGGCTTACTGGACAATTTTGTCGACACATTTTTTAAATCCGTCCTCCAAACTCAAAACATTATAACTGCACCCCTGTATCTAGTGTGCCTAGCATGCATTTGTTAGTAAGAGACCATGTCGTGTGAATGTAAAGTGTAGTTTCCACATTAATATGTGAATGATTAAATTTGGAAGTCCCGCTATTTAAATTTGAATTTGGATAATCGATTTCAATAAATATCTTACATTTTTGTCAATCAGATTTCACGGATTTGTGTTTATGTAACTGAACCCGCTTCTTTGATTATTTTTTTTTCTTATTTGTCACTTCTATGAATGACCGCCATTTCTTTTTGGTGTTCAGAAGCTGCTGATCAAAAAAAGGGAATGAAAATCAAACAATTCTTTGTAAATGGCATAATTTTTGGAATCCAAAAAGAATTATTAAGGCTGTTTTTTGGTGTGTAATATACCAGGGGCAAACATGTGAGTATGAATATGGGCAGAGAATGGGGGATTTAAACTTTAGATAAGATTTTTTCGGAGGGGATTTTATCGGCAAATTATATCGGTATCGTATCTGTTCGATACCGATATATCGGTATTGGACTCCAAAATTCCATATTCGTCGGATCCTTTTACGAAGTTCCCTGGTCTAAACCCCCCAAAAAGCGGGGTAGGGGATAACTGCCCTCCGATCTCTTAGACTCTTGAAAAAGACACTGGAATTTCTGATTACTAGTCCAATTAGCCTCTTCTGAAATTAATATGACCACCCTTTCTATAAAAAACGTTATATGCCCCAGGGTATAGCTTACAACTTTTGCCCAGAGGGCTTTTGGGAGGGGGTGTCATCCTCAAAGCATAATTTCCGGACCTTTGACTACGCTGAACAAAAGGCCTATCTCAAAATTTGAAATAATGTGTGTGGTAGGGGGGGGGGGGGCTGGTTGCCCTCAGTGATTTTTTACTACTAAAAAGGGCACTAGCCCTTTCAGTAATCAATAGAATGAGTCCCTTTCAAATTTTCTGTGACAACTGCTTCTATACGAAGTGCCCTGGTCTAAAAAAAAACATTGTGCTCACACTGCACTTAACTTTGGCAGCGCTATTGCGCTGCTTATGAATTCTGGTCATTTGGAGTTTTAATTATTATGGGAATTTATTTCCGCTGAATTTCTTTCTGTAATCTTATATGTTCTTTAGACTATTTTGAACAAGATGCGTTTGAGGAAACGAGGGTGTTTGGGGCGACTAGTATCCCTCCTATCACTTTTGACTCTTAAAAGAGAACTAGAACTTTCAATTTCCAATCAAATGAGGCCTCCTCTACAGTTTATACAACCATCTCTGACATAAAAACATTATATGCCCCAGGCCATAACTTACAACCGTTGCCCCCAGGCTCTGGGGGGTTGTGTCAACCCTGAAGGCCTTGTTGTATGATCTTTGGACTATTTTTGAATAGAATGGCTATACCAAAATTTCTATAGGATTCAATTGGGGAAAGAGGGTGTGGAGTGGGGGGGGGGGGGGGGCTAGTTGTCCTCCGATCACTCTTGACTCTTAAAAAGGGCACTAGAACTTTTGATTTTCAATCAAATGAGCGATCTCCGAGGTTTCTGCGACAGTTTCTTCTATAGGAAGTGCCTTGGTCAGCAAAACAATGCAAAATAATGCATTGTGCCCACATCTCTCTTTGCTTAGACAGTGCATTGTTTTGTATGTTATTTATTCTTTAAGAGTAATTTCTGATCGTAGAAGTCTACATTATCTTAGAAAGTTATTTCTGCTGTCTGCTGGTATTAAGTTTAATATGGGTCTTCCCTTTTTTTTTGAAAAACTTCTTTTTGAATTTTCTTATTAATAATAACAAATAATACACAGAGGCTTATGACACTTTATAACAGGCAACGTTAGAGCATCGCTTCTCATAGTAATTTCTTTTTTTTAAGTTTGAACAATTATGCAAATTTATGTTTGCTGGTTATAAATTTTAATATGGAGAATAATTTAATAAATTCAATGGAGAAACTGTTTTTTTTTTGACGCTATGTATGTTTTAAAACTTTGCTCTTATGAAATGCAAGTTTCTGTTACAGATATTTTGGAACAAGAAATATAAAATTAATGGAGGTGCGGGGCATCGATCCCCGTACCTCTCGCATGCTAAGCGAGCGCTCTACCATCTGAGCTACACCCCCTTGATCTGTAGATTGCTATTTTCGATTTATCATATAGAAAATACGATTATTAAAGGAACAAAATCGGACACTAAAATATTCAGTTTTGAAATAAAGTTAAGATTTGCAATTAGTGCTACGTATTTGCCCAGACAGTGATGAATATTTTCAGTTTACAACATAATTTAACTAGGATGAAACTGAATTTATTACTTAATGCCTTTTTGGTACTTGTGTATTATTAAGAACACACTCAATAAGTGAAGTTAGGTTCTTTCGTGAAATAAACTACGATGCAGGTACATTTTAATGAAATATTTGGTACTCGTTCATTATTAAACAAAAAAAAACAAATAATTTTTTTTAAATGAAAGTAAGGAGCGACATTAAAACTTAAAACGAACAGAAATTACTCCGTATATTAAAGGGGCTTCTCCTCCTCAACGCCCCGCTCTTTATGCTAAAGTTTGACTCTTTCTCTTGACTATTTTTAAAACAGTAAAAAACTTTAGCGTAAAGAGCGGGGCGTTGAGGAGGAAAAGCCCCTTTCATATACGGAGTAATTTCTGTTTACTTTAGGCCTAGGCCTAAGTTTTAGTGTCGCTCCATACTTTCATTTAAAAAACTTGTTTTTTTTTTAATTTCTGGACGTTTTTGAATTAATGCATGTTTTGATCTCGGCTCTCCGCACATAAATAATTAAAACGAAATTTGCATATTAATTTGTTTGGGCTAAATGGCTTTTTCATAGTTTTTCGGCTTTTTCGGAAGATTTGAGAAAAAAGGAGCGAGGGAGGAGGCCTAGTTGCCCTCCGGTTTTTTGATTACTTAAAAAGGCAACTATAACTTATAATTTTTTACGAACGTTTTCATAAGTAAAGAATATACGTAACTTACGAATTAAATTACGTAGCGAACTTCTATATTCGTATGTTTTTATTGCGTATATGAGGGGGCTCACCCCTCGTTGATACCTCGCTCTTTACATTAAAGCTAAAATTTTGTCCCAATTCCTTAAGAATGATCCCTGAATCACAAAGGCCGTAGAAAAAATAGTTGAAATTACTAAAAATACTTTAGCGTAAAGAGCGAGGTATTACGAGGAGGTAAACCCATCATATGCGTAATAATTTCTGTTCGTTTTAAGTTTTAATGCTGCTTCTCACTTTCAGTAGAAAAAACTTTTCATATTTATTTCTTCATTGTTTTCTTAAATAATGCTAGAAAATCCTGAGCCCCCTCCATTGAAAGTCTCTTCCCCCATGAGAAGTTCCTCCATGGAAAGATCCTCCCACGTAACCCCCCCTCAACTCTCCCCCCAAAACAAAAAAAATCCCCCTGAAAACGTCAGTACACTTCTCAGTAACCATTACTATATGTAAACACAGGTCAAAGTTTGTAACTTGCAGCCCCTCCCACGGGGACTGCGGGGGAGTAAGTCGTACCCAAAGACATAGTTATTAGGTTTTTCGACTATGGTGAATAAAATGGCTATCTCAGAATTTTGATCCGGTGACTTTGGGGGATAATGAGCGTGGGAGGGGGCCTAGGTGCCCTCCAGTTTTTTTGGTCACTTAAAAAGGGAACTAGAACTTTTAGTTTCCGTTAGAATGAGCCCTTTCGCGACATTCTAGGACCACTGAGTCGATATGATCACCCCTGGGGAAAAAAACAAACAAAAAAACAAATAAACACGCATCCGTGATTTGTCTTCTGGCAAAAAATGCGAAATTCCACATTTTTGTAGATAGGGGCTTGAAACTTCTACAATAAGGTTCTCTGATACGCTGAATCCGATGGTGTGATTTTCGTTAAGATCGTATGACTTTTAGGGGGTGTTTCCCCTATTTTCTGAAATGAGGCAAATTTTCTCAGGCTTGTAACTTTTGATGGGTAAGACTAATCTTGATGAAACTTATATATAAAATCAGCATTAAAATGCGATTCTTTTGATGTAACTATTGGTATCAAAATTCCATTTTTTAGTGTTTCTGTTACTACTGAGCCGGGTCGCTCCTTACTACAGTTCGTTACCACGAACTGTTTGATTCAATTGATTCAGTTCAGAACACGTAGTGATAGAAGATAGTGTCTGAACATGGATTTTGAAATGAAGATCTTTGTCGACCCAGAAACCAGTGCCTTTACGCAAAAAGTAGAGAGAATTTAAGGTTCCATAAAGTAGCTTAATAAACGGCACCGAGGTACATCCCGCCATCATTTACAGTCATACTTAGTAGAGCACATGTGGCGGGCAGCAGTAAAGGCAGAAGTAAGATCCCCTTTTAACGTGACTCTTAACATTTCTGCGTTTTGGGTACATAATTCTAATATGTAATTTTACAATTTTCCTAATTAAGTATTATATTTTCACCATATTTTGTTTTATTTCATTAGCTTTATCAAAAGTTTCGGCTATATATTTGCACACTAGGGGGATGGGGTGTGGTGTATTATATCAAATACCTAACTTAAGCTAACCTTAACCTAACCACCTCTACATATAAAATATTTAATTAAATTGTACCTGTATCGTAGTTTGTTTCTCGAAAGAACCTAAGTTCACTTATTGAGTGTGTTCTGAATAATACATAAGTACCCCTTTTTTCATGCAAATTCAGTTACTAAAAACTAAGCTTACTTAACATTTTTCAAGAATAATTTTGTGTAGTAAAATTTGGAAGGCCCAAGTATGTAATATGGTCTGCAGGTTTTGTAAGAGAACTGTCCATATTTAGGAGAGAGTAGAGGGATTTCATCAATTGAAAAGGACAAGTTCGGTTTTCTCAGAATTAAAAAACAGTCTGATTTTTGGATATTTATCTTTGGGGATTTTGAAATTCTGCTAAATACGCTGGATCGTACGGCTGAGATTCAAGATGTCATCTGTATAACAAATAAGAAACACATCGATTCTCCCAAGAATGCATGAAGGAGGACATTTTGCCTGAGTATCTAGGACACTATTATTGAACAGGGCCGGGGAAGTGATAACTCCCTGTCTAGTCCCTTTCTCAACGGGGATGGGGTACTGAGGAATCACAGTTATGTTCGAGGGGTTAAAAGAGTTTGGCCTTACACGAGAGTTAGTAAAATTGTATTGGGATTGACGGAGAGCCGACTGCAGGGCTAAACGGGAGGGGAGTTTTAAAAGCACTCTAAGATTCCTATATAAATCCCTGAGAACACGGACTACTGATGGGTTGATGCCTCGCTTTGCCATTTGAAGAAGCATGGACGAATGAATCAAAGAATTGAACGCACGTTTAACGTCATGTCCGGCGAGGATAAGACTTTTTCTCGTAGATTCAGCGTCGGCGAGGTCGGTAAAAACTGCCTTAAGAGCATGAGAACAGCCGAGACTAACCTGAAAACTGAACTGGTATGGGGGAACGTAACATTTCAGTCTTAGCTCATCAACAAAAAAGAACTCGAAAAGTTTACAGGGCTTAGTAGAGACAATGATGGGATGGAAGGAGGAACATTGCGACTCAGATTTTCCTTTTTTCGGAATCAGAGTCAAATCACCTTTGCATAACGATGAAGGAACAATCCGTAACAAATATCATGTGCATGAGAAGACTGAGGTGATGCACCAGTACAGAACTTCCGTTAATGACGTGTAGAGTGATCACCTTATCTATCCCACAAGAAGCTTTCTTTTTGAGTTGAGATACGGCTTTTATGACAGCGTCACAAGTAACGACAAAATCAAAGTCAGGAGATTCATCAACGAAGTTGTAAAGCTCGTCACAAAATTGTGACTCTAAAACAGGAAAAGGCTCAGAAAATTTATTAGAAAAATGGGATACCCATTCGGACAAAGGAATGTCATTTGGATCTGGCAAATTGAATGAGATAGTGCGAGGTAAGAGCTTTCATAGTAGATCAGGATAATTCTTGACCTTCTCGGAATAAAGTATCTGCATTTTAGATCAATGAAGGAAAAGTTTATAAGCAAAAAATGTTTTTGATGCTCTTCTCAATTCATTGACTTCCTTGACGGGGACATAGGCAATCTCTCCATAATTTATACCAAAACTTAGCTGATCACAAGCTTCAGACAGCGCTACATTTCCTGACCAGCCAGGAACTTGAGTGCCAATACGGATTATTTAAGAGGAACTGCCCTTTTTTCAGCGCGCAAAAGCGCATGGCAGATTTCTGCAGAATAGATATCAAGAGTTAATCTAACTTCATTGATGTCTTTAATGGAAGAATTTTGCAGAAGATGAAATGGAACCCGGCTCTTGTTAAGGATGCTATCAGAATTTTGAATATTCTGAGATATGTCGATCTTTTTGGTCCAATCGCGACAAGAATACCACTTATGCCGGTGAACAACATGAGCTTATAACACTAGAATCCGAGAAGCTTCTCTTTTAAAACTAGAAGCAATAGGAAGGTGGTCTGAACCGTGAAATGTAGGAAGTACCTCAACACAAAGTATGTCAAGGTTATACGACACAATGTGGTCAAGGTTAGATGTGCAAGAGGAAGAATGAATGTGAGTAAAACTAGCGGATTCTGTTAAACTTTAAAATCATCACCGAAAATTCCATATAGTAAAGAAGCACGGATAGAAGCATAAGACAAACTGCAATTTAAATCACAATTAAAATCACCTACGATCAAACACGGGATTTCCAGTTTAAGGACACCACGTAGGCATGAGCTAAGTTTACTAACAGCTAATGCGAAATCCCAAATTTTCATCTTTGTAATTTGTGATGATTACTCAATATTTTCTGGACGTTTATTCTTATTTGTGTTTATTTTGTACTGATACATTAAGACTTTTCATTATCAATTGCTAAGTTGTTTTTCATAAGCTTTTTTTGTTTCATACCTAATGGACAGTCTTTGTGCCTGATAATAAATAACAAAACATGCATAAAATACCTTCATGTTTGAATGCCTGATGCGTTCGAAGTCTCGCTCCTATATAGTTGTGCCCAAAACAAAACAGTGTATATCTGATACTCCTTTCAGGAATTGGTTAGAAAGTGAAAAAAGGCTATTTTGAATCCTTAATCTATTTAATCCACTCGCTGCATCGTATTGATTTCCTTGACATTAAGGACCGAACATGATTGGGACAAAATATGGCAATGCCATTAGCTCAAAGATTGCAACAGATAATTTTATCTATCTATATAATTGCTAAATATACACAATTCCCAACCAACCACTAATCTTCTATCTTAGAACAACCAAGTGGCGTTATACAACGGGTACATAAAGCCAAGCGAGTATTTTTTACTATATAGATAGTCATAAAGTTTAATTAGAATGAGGACAAATTTTAAACGTAGTTTTGGTAAGTTTGCCCTTTTTTACCCCAAGGCTGGTGGATGGACCAGAAATTTTCCAGGAAACGTTTTTCCTTAGGAGAAGGTTTGGTAAGGGAACATCGGCATTTTGTGTTGGGGGAAAGGGGCAACTTTTTTTTTGGTTTATTTTTTTCTTTTCTTTTATATATGCTCCGGTTTATATTTCCTTTTATGCCTGTCTGCCAACAGACCCTGCTGTGAGTGTACTAAAAACCAAAATGATGCCAAATAGTTCGGTTACATACTATGATCTTTATAGGTTTTTCTACTTTTAATCTTTGATTAGAAAACTATTCCCCAAAAAAAGGTTAATGACTTTATTTTCTGCTGTAAAGCGCATAAAAATTACGGCAAAGTACTGAAAAGGAACGACTAGTTCAAAATTACTTATGATTTGTCCGTTTTATTTGTAGACGAACAGCATTGACCTCTGGAACATTTCCGCAAAGATTGATGAAAGCTTTGACTTCGTTAATAGATCTTCTTTGCCTGTACTGGGGGATGTAACTGAGCTTCAGGTAAGACCCATATTTTAGCCGTTCAGAAGCCAAACCAAAATGATACATTTCTGACTAAAGCCCTTTTGTTTAATCCTTTCCTGTAGGAAAATTTCGTCAAGTTGGAAAACGTTTAGGCTTACTAAGCTAAAAGGAAAGTTTTAGGGGGTGGGTTAATAAGTTACATCATACAGATTTATGGGATAAGATGAGGGGCCAGAGGGGAGACCGATTATTATGAAAAAGTGCCTTCAGAAAGTGAAATGTTCATATTTTCACTAAAGTTAAATGTGTACTTTTTGACTTTTTTTTAAAGGGTTCTCATGATTTATGACAGGCACGGGGAGTCAAAGGAATTATTTTCTAATTTCTGTTATATCTTTCCAGTTGTTCTTACATGGTTTCTTTTGATATGCAGTATGACATCATTTTGGAGCTAATTTCTTTGCTCATATCCATGCAAGTGATAAGACATTTAAAGTCTAGAATATTTATGATGTTACTAGCTGTTGGGGTGGCGCTTCGCGCCACCCCAACCCCTAGTTGGTGGGGGCGCTTCGCGCCCCCCAAGCCCCCCACCCCCGCGCGTAATTCGTTACGCGCCATTGTAGTTGTGTCCCTGTGTCCCACCTGTGAATATATATATATATATATATATATATATATATATATATATATATATATATATATATATGTTTTTAACTACGTAAAACTTGCGAATATACAACATTCTTCGCTGTCCCATTGTCTGTGCATATAAATAGATTGCCAGGTTTACTGACTCTTGAACATGCAACATATAATTGTCCATGGGAAAAACAATCCGTATTCAGATCTATCAGATTTCTCTTTGAGTGTCCCTGTCGTCATTTATATTCCCCGTCTCCCGGTCGTCATTTGTGTCCCGGTCTGTAATTTCTCTTCGAACAATCCCTGTGTCCCGGTCGTCATTTATATATTCCCCCTGTGCCCCCGGCATCCCCGTTGTAGTTGTGTCCCTGTGTCCCGGTCGTCATTTATATTCCCTGTGTCCCGGTCGTGATTTGTGTCCAGGTGTCCCAGTCTGTAATTTCTCTTTGAGTGTCCCGGTCGTCATTTATATTCCCTGTGTCCCGGTCGTCATTTATATTCCCTGTGTCCCGGTGTCCCGGTCGTCATTTGTGTCCCGGTCTGTAATTTCATCAGTTGACAAACATGATGTCAGTCGACAAACAACTTCATGACGACATACAGCTCAATCCTTTTAATGAAGTCAGTCGACAAACATGACGTCAGTGGACATACAAACATGACGTCACTCGACAGACATAACACACATACAACTTATTTTTTTATATCTATTAGCTATTGGGGTGGCGCTTCGCGCCACCCCAACACCTAGTTGGTAGGGGCGCTTCGCGCCCCCCCCACGCGCGTAAGTCGTTACACGCCATATTAGTTACGCGCCATTGTAGTTGTGTCCCTGTGTCCCACCTGTGAATATAGATAGATATATATATATTTTTAACTACGTAAAACTTGCGAATATACAACATTCTTGGCTGTCCCATTGTCTGTGCATATAAATAGATTGTCAGGTTTACCGACTCTTGAACATGCAACATATAATTATCCATGGGAAAAAAAATATGTATTCAGAGCTGTTTTTCCAGATAAGGATTAAAAACCTCTCGTATATCGTTGTAGGCCATGCCAAATTAATTCCCTCTATTAGAATCTATGCTCCCCAGCACTTTGTTGAAAGTTAATGTTTTGTGGCATACATTGGTACAAAACGCCACTTTCCTGTGAAATGATCTCTTTTGTCACTTAATTTAAACGCTAGATATGACGGTATCCTTTCAAATGAGCCCTCTCCCAACATTCTACTATAACTGGTTTCATACTATCACCCATGGGAAAAAAGAAAACACATTAGTGCTTCCCATACAAAAACGTGGTTTTCCTTGTTATACAAGGTTTGGAACTGTAATTCTCCTTTGTCGTAATTTTTACCATACTGATTCGAATGATGCACTTTCCATTTTGATCTGACACCATTTTCAGGGATTTCAGGCTGGCTTAAAGTTTGCATAAATTTATTTTTGGAATAAATGATTACCATTAAGATTAATTAAAATAATAGTTACAATTCCCAAATCAGCTTCCATTGGTATTTTTTCTCATTGAATAGTTATTTTTCAATAGCTCTTTACTAGGTTGAAGCTATCGCTGCAACCATAAAAAATATGCCTTAATGCTCATATATTGCACAATTGGATTTAAAAGAGCATAATTGATATAGTGTATGCTATTCGTCACATTTTCTTTAAAATTGTGCATAAAAAACACCTGATTACTGGTTGACCAAGCCCCGCTGGAAACATTACCCGAAAATCCCGGAATGTAATTTGACATACAGGTGTTTTTTTACAGGATGGAACAGAAAAAAATGTTATTTGAAACCCTTATTATTTATGCTTTTGCATTGCATTTTTTGTATTACCATATATATTTAGAAGAACCATTTTCCCCTGAAGAACAGTAGAGCGTTTTGTTTTTGCCAAATTAAACTACTGTAACTTCATACTTATTTGTTGTTGTAGCTGAATTGTTGGGGGGTACTACCTCGAATTCCTAAACAAACCTAACAAATAGAACCTAAACAAATAGACTACCTAAACTAATAGAAACCTAAAAAAATAGACTATACTTCTGTATTAAAATTATTCTGATAAAATGGCGGTGTCAGCTTCTTACAGCAACAAGTAACACATTTTCAGGTGACACTGAGGGGTCTACATATGTAATTAGTTCTCCTGTAAAACCTAAACTTCTGATAAAAGCAAGTCTTCCTTCATTTATTATGTTTTTACATTGTTTACCAATTCTTTCTTTAGTCTGATGATCAAGTTCCATGTTTCCTAATTGGTTTTGGATTGTAAGCTCATTAATTTTAGCTATTTGATCATGTTCTTGGTTACTTCCATTAGACTTTAGGCCACAAGTATACCAGCTAGAAATTTTTGTGAGGAGAGAAAAATCATTGCAGTTTATGCCCTCCTGAGAGAGGAAATGTTTGCCGCAATAGGCTGACCACGAACATCTATGGTGACAACAAATTGCTAAGATGACTGCCATTACCTTCTCACACTGGCTAATACTCTGGAATGCAATATCAGTTGCTGCACCGCACAAGTGTTTGGCAATCACTATGACGCCTTCACTATTTTCAATGTGTGGCAAATTTGACAAAACTATATCTGATAGGTCTGCTTTAAGTCGCTCAAATATAAATTCGTCCATTGTTTTAATTCTATGATCAAATTTCCGTCTTTGACTAGCTCTATCAACCAATAAGAAAGCTGTTTTGTTTTTATTTACAGTATTCTCTGTTGACAAGACTTGAGCAACTGAATAACTAAGTTGACCTCTACCTGAACCAAGTTCAATGTATGCATGACCCGTATTTAATAGATTATAGTTCTTCATTACTTGAATGATTGATGCATTTTGATATAAATGCTTCCAAGCCTTAGCATTAGGCTGTAGTTCTTCAATTTGTTTCCGAAAATATTCATGGATGCCCTGAAAACTACTAATAGCCCCGCATTTCAGAAGCAAAACTCGCCTGATAAAAGTAGAGAGGTAATCATCACAAAAATCACTAAGATGCTTTGGTGTTTCATTCATTTCATCATTAGTAGAATTTATGTTTTTCACTATGTATGCACATGTCCTAGGTCTCGCATTACACTTTTTCAAGTGTTTCTCTAGTTCTTTTTTATAGCAGTTATGTTTTGGATCCAAAGGGCAGGGAATTCTTTGATCGCCATGATTTTCATCTTGAAGGCAATGTTCTGGGCAGTATAAACCATTTTTCAGTCTTTGCATTTTGCATTGCCTTTTCTTTCTGACTACAACAAATTGACACTGGTTTTCGTTTTCAATGCGATCTGACATTTTCCTGAAAAAAATACTTATAAGTTTTTGTCTCTTTACCAAAAAACGAGTTAGTTTCATTTCTTTCAGACAGTTGTTAAATACGTACTGTTTGTTCTTATATTTCCTTGAAATCTTACAATACCTTTATATTTTTTTTCGTCCAGTTATTCTATACCTATAAGTTTTGTCTCTTTATTGAAAACTGATTCCTTCCATTTCTTTCTAACAGTTGTCAATAATGTACTGTTGGTTCTTATATTTTCTTGAAATCTCAATATACCTTCATATTTTTTCCCTACTGTTGTTCTATACCTATAAATTTTTGTCTCTTTACTGAAAACTGATTATTTTACAGTTCTTTCAGAGTTGTCAGTACTACATGTTCCTTCTTCTATTTGTTAAAAGTTAAAGAAATTAATACATTTCTCGAAGTCCTAAAGCACTTCGAGAAATGCCCTACAAACCTACATTTGTAAAATTGATTTATTGATGCACATTATATTTCTTGTCACAGGAAATATTTTCATTCTAATTTTCTGTGCATTTACTTTAATGCAGTCACATTAAAATACTTCTCAACAAAGAAAATTTCATTTACTACTTCTTCTGAGATGTTTAGATATTGTATGTGCTTACCAAATTTTATTGAGTTTGGGTTCAGACTCACATGTGCATTTGGATTGATATAGAAAAGGAACCCTATTTTGCGAAAAAGGTCGTAAAAATAATAATGTTATGAATAAGTCAAATTATCATAAAAAAGGTGATAAAATTATAGCAGGGTTATAATACAGAATAAGGATCCCTATTGTTGTTCTCATTTGTAAAATTGATTTATTGATGCACATTATATTTCTTGTCACAGGAAATATTTTCATTCTAATATTCTGTTCATTTACTATAATGCAGTCACATTAAAATACCTCTCAACAAAGAAAATTTCATTTACTACTTCTTCTGATATTGTATGTTTTATATCTTCTGATATCGTATGTTTTATATACTACTTCTTCTGATATTGTCTAAATTTTATAGAGTTTGGGTTCAGACTCACATGTGCATTTGGATTGATATAGAAAAGGAACCCTATTTTCAAAAAGGTTGTAAAAATAATAATGTTATGAGTAAAGTCAAATGATCATAAAAAAGTCATAAAATGATAGCAGGGTTAAAACTTAGAATAAGGTCACTATAATAATATTAAAGGTCATAAATGGAAAGGATCATAAATAAGGTCATCAAAACTTAAACATAAACAAATTTTTTTAATGGGATTTACAAGTCAAAAACCCTAAATCAGCAAAATTTTACTGTGCAGTGTGTTTTCTTTCATACAATGCATCAAAACACAATTTCTGAATTCTAATTCATGAAAACTTTGTTTCATTATGAAAAACACAATGAAAAACTAATGACAAACACATTTAAAAACTTGGCTTAAAATTAGTTACCCATTTAAAACTATGGTATCTAACATTTGAATACTTTTTTTTCTAGCAAGTGAAAAGGGTGTCTATCTTGTCACCAGTTCAAAATATACATGTTTAATGAAGTCTGGGCTTACCAGTTAAAATGAAAGCATAAAAGTAACTTCCACTGAGGAAGTCCCCTTTACAGTAATTATCTGATGCAAATCCTTGCAAATCCAAATCTTTTTCCTGGGAAAAATTAAAATAAAAGAATAATTTTTTTTTCTTGAAAACGACTCCATATTTTTATTGAAAATTGGCAAGGAAAATTGGCTTTTCTGACCTGAAAAATGATCTAGATAGGTCATGAGGTTCATAAAATTCATTTAGAGCTCTGTTTAAAAAAAATCATACAAGTGAGGTCACATTTATATACATTTAAAGGGCATGAATTATGTCATTCCCACCCCCCAGCCGTGGTTGTACCATTTTTAGTATCTCTGGCGCAGGCAAAATTACACAAGATGACAAACTGCTCTAAACAGTCACAGAAAAAGTTATGGAAAAAGAAACAGCAAAATCACATTGAATTGCAAACAAAAATATTGCACAACAGAATTTGTAGTTAGAAAAAAAAAGCAAAATTACAATGGAATGAAGGAACGTTTTAGATTAGTGTGTGAGTCTGTAATTGATAAACAGGAAGGAGGAAGTAATATTTAGTATCTGTAACATATGCAAAATTACAGAAGATGACCAATGACTTGAAAAAGGCATGGAACAAGAAACAGCTACAAATTACATAAACAAAAATGTTTCACAATGAAATGGTTACCTTCTTTGCTTTTCCCAGTTTTCTTCTAGTTTGATTGTTTTTTTTTGTCTGATAATTTTTGTTTTATTTGGTGTTGGTTTCCATTTATTTAGATAATAAGGAGACACATCGAGCTCTGCTCTCCATTGGCTCAGGTTGTAATTTTGTTTTATCAATATATCTTTCATGTTCTTCCAAATTTGGTCCTGAGCTTGGGATCTTAAACATTAACCTTAAAAAGTAAACTGAACTTGAGTATTATTATAAGTATCTAGGTTTTTTTTATTTCAAACCTTGCTATTTTTTTCACAAGTGATTCTTGGGATACTGTAAATGATAACCTCAACACCATAGAATGCTTGGATTGAAATGTAGTAAAATATTGATTTTTAGCCGCTTTGGTACCAGGTATTCTTGTGATGCAAGAGGTTATTGTAATTTTTAAAGGGGGAGTCCAGTGTTCCTTAATATTGTCTAGAAGATAATGCATTATTTCGTTGATTAGCCAAGACGCAATGGTACTGTATCCACACAATTTTTATTTTAGTTTTTGCTGGTGTGAAAAAAGTTTGTGAGGGTCTGAGGAGCTGTCTGAAGAGCAATGTACACCTCTAGTTTGTTTAATCTTGAATATGTAAAGCATAAATTGCATTTGTTTTATGTAGTTTTGAGAACTGAAGGTCATATTCTACAGACTGAAGATACAGAATTTTACCAACTTGAAGGAGATATGTTTTTCTCATTGTACTATCAACACATGTTCCCCATCAATCAGGCCCAGGCGCACATATTTAGTCATTTTTCTGAAAATGCTGCAGCATTAAACTAGAGCTACTACATCACTACAACTAATAAACAAGATATGGTTTCCAACAATGAAGGTTTTGGTACAAAAAAATCAGCATTAGTGGAAGTAAAACATGATTGGTAGCAACTAAGCTATGATAGATTATCCTCTTAGATATCCTATTATAGTACATTTCCTTATTCTATGATTGGTAAACTATATTATCATGTAGTTTATTTTTTTTTGCTAAAAAAATGTATTGTTACTATGAGCTGTAAAGTTATATTGTAAAGAGGTTTATTACAAAAAGCCTGTCATTGGAGCTTGAAGCTTGGTTATAATAAACATGATATATTAAAAATTTATTCTGTGCTGAATGTTTCAAGTTTTTTTGAACAGCAAAGGTACATCATGAAGAGAATTGCTATGAACTGTATGTTTGATGGGCATGAATCTTGACTATGATAGATGAGAGGATGTGTCATTGTAACTCACTTGGCATGATATCTGACTAGTGTGCAGTCGCTGTTAGTTTGTGTACTATTGATGGTACTTTTTGTTCATATCAAGAACTCTATTATTGTTGTGAGTCCTCATGTTCTGGACTCAATTCAACTTGTCAGATGTGCATTACTGGGTCTTGATACACTGTACATAATTGCAAGACAACCCTGCATATTAAATTCATATAAAGATATTTTCTCATAGCCTACACACCCAAATTACCTACTTTTAATAAAAAAATAATGAGTAAAAGCGCTGTATGACAGTAATCCTTAATGTCCAGGTTTTTGTCTAATTACTTGCTAAAAACCATCTGTGTGTATCAGACAAATTATGCATATTTTGTGCATCAATAGTTTATGAAGTGTTAATACATAAATTTCAAAAAATCCTATGTATACATGCACTAGGATTTACTTTATTAATTATGAACAGAAAGTGGAAGTAAATTAAACATGAAGAAAATCATTGAAAATTTATATTAATAGTTGATATTGCAATGGTAACTTCACTTTGCTTGGGTAAATAATTGCATTTTGAGTTCTAGTGTCTTTATATGTAACAAAAATCTTACAGTAAGATGATCAAAAGGAATAGTAAAAAGCTTTAGATAGCTTAGTAATATAGTTTCTAACATTTACTGAAGCAGCACTTTCACAAGCTTTAAACAAACTAAATAACTTTTGAATTTAACAATTCTTGACAAATAACAAGCAACTGGTAAATAATAAAGAATAAAACAAATTAGTTACAAATTACACAGTTGCTTTAGGGACAAATTTAACTTTAGAATATGCTAAAATCATGTATTTTTTAATCCTTTTGACTTGTTTCTACTATCAGATGTCACTTTATGCGATTTAAGGGCTTTAAATTGGATTTGCCAGTGAAATAATTATTATATTTTGAAACAGAATAAAAAAAGGCATTAAGTAGTGTGTTCACCTTTCCCTGTGTCAGTAATGGACATCTCAAAATTTACCTGCCTGTTTTTACACTTTCTAAATATGTTAATTGTTTCACTTGCAAGTCTAATTTAAAGCCTATAAATGAATCCTAAAATGACACCTAATTCCTGTCATTACTTGACAAGAGCACTGCCAATAAAAGTAGTAGTCTAATATTAAATTTTATTCTCCTTTTCATTATAATAGTTGTTACCCTATCAATCCACTCCACTTCTGCTGATGATCCTATGATCCTATAAAGACTAGTCCTAAAAAAATGTATATGTTGCTGTCTGTCATTGTCTCAAGGTTAATTATTTGTTCTTTATTAAAATGGGTTTGCTGAATTAATGGTAAACGTTTAGTTTTGTTCCAAGTGCTCTAAAGTGCATATTACTGCATATAGCAAGATTCTGATGATCACATATTGTTTCCTCATCATTATAAGAGAAGCACATCAATTTCTGGTTGACCCTCCTCCTCCTTGGGGCAAACTATAATTGCATAAAGTGGGCTTGCTTACAGGTAACATTACCTATCAAGCAAAGCATATTAGTCCATGAGCCCTGTGGGCAGTGGGGCAAAGTCTGTATTCTATATTTATTCAACAAAGAGGATAAAACTAAAAAAAAACCTGAAACAAGGTTTATTAAGTAAATATAGAATGCAGACCTCACCTCACTGCCCACAGGGCTTATGGACTAATACACTTCACACTATAGGTGATGTTACCTGTAAGCAAGCCCAATTTTTGCCTTTTTAGTTTGCCTCATGGAGGAGGAGGGTCAACCAGAAATGGATGCACTTCTAGAATTAGTATTTCTAAGTACTATAGCATGGAAACTATGCTGCTTTGCAATATAGTCTCTAGTTTAGAGCACTGGGAACAAAACTAAACATTTACCAAATTAATTTCACATAACTTGTGGAAAGCACTGTGTATAAGTAATTTCTATAGAGTTGTTGGAATAAAATGTCACATTAGGCTTCATTTAAGGGCTTTTTAGTGGATTTGCAAGTGAAAATGTTATTATATTTGCAAAGAACATTACCTACACAGAGCCATTGAAAGGGAAGGAGTCCAAGCTGGCTAGCTGCACCAGGGACTACAGCTGAGAGGGATGGCTGAGGCTGTAGGGTTGCCCAATTTAATCAAACTTTTCAATTGATTGGGATTTTATGCTTATATTTGAATCGAAAAGTGGCGCTGTAATCAATTTTTACCCAGGTACCAGCAACCTTAGGAATGGTTCAGAGCCTCCATCAAGTAGCATTGTGTATTCATCCCATTCCTATGTTAGTAATGGAGACATCTCTAAATTTTCTTTAGTTCTTTATAAACAGCAATTATTGAATAGGTTTATCTTACTTGTTTCATGCTTGACCAGCGAAAATAAAGGGATCCGGATTTCTAACTTACTAATTATTTTCATTGGCCATGTTGATGTCAGTTGAAAATATTGGCTTTTCTTACGCCATCTAAAATAAACTTCTAAGATCACTCCTAGGACGATAGCCGAAAATCGTTAAAACATTGCTTTGATATATATATATATATATATATATATATATATATATATATATATATATATATATATATATATATATATATATGTCTGAAATAAGTTATGATAGCCACACTTCTTACATTACTTACCTCCTTATTTTAATCGGTCTACCGTTGCTAAAAGAAAAACCAAATTGAAATGACAAGATGGACATTGTGTTTTTACATCAGCTTTCCGACTAGGGCTTCTCTCTAGATTAATGTTTATTTCACGTTGGCTATGTATGCTTCTTAACGATTCTTAAAACAAGAATGACAATTACACTGAAACAAAGAAGTTTATAAAACTTGATTGGCAAATCGCAACTTGTGAAAGAACAAAGTTTATAAACCTGACTTCCCACTGGACAAAATCAACAATCCAAATCCAGAGTCTTCTTTTCGATTCTGCTTGTCGAATTCACAATCTTGATTATGATGGTACAATCCAGACTATCAGTGGATTTGAACTGAATTTAATAGAATTTGATGACGAGCTGCGGGCTCATCATAAAATTGTTTGTTTCACAGGGAAAGTATTTGTATTTGTCCAACCGACCTGAAAAAAAAAATCACTCGATGAAGTATTGACAGGGATTGTAATACTTCTCTTATCTCTTCCTTGCGTCCTGTTTTTTATTTACTGTGTTTTGAATTTTATTTATAATTTCATACATTTAACACTTTAAGTATGTACTTCTCTTGATCAGAGAAAAAGCTTGAGATGCAATAAAAGTAAATTCAAGTTCATTTATTTTTTCTATCATAAGTACACAACATGCTGACAGACACGTCCAGTGAAAGAATGGTTATATCGCTTACATTTGTAGCTATGGTCAACTTAATTTTCCAGGGCTGTTTATTGCTTATTTGGCTGTTACGGTCTCGCCATTTCTTTTCTTTTACGAAAGCTTTCATAAGAAAAAAGAAATATGATTCAGAAAAGTAATCGTTTTTATTTAGGCGCGTAGAGTTGAAAACAAACTGCATAGTAGCATTTAATGTCTCCTTCATCTTTCCTAAAAGCGGGCAGAGCTAAGATTAGATTAAGGCCTCTCCGCTTATCTGATATGATTTTCAGATAGTAAATGCTTGATCTGATTCCTCTTACATGCATATTTGTAGACTCAAATTAATTCGCAGAAACTTCTATTCGTAGACGCAAGTTAGTGATAGGATTATTAACAATAATTGTAAGAATAAAACTTTAATTGCTTAAAGAATGCTGACATAAGAGTTACCATTGTTTGCAAGTAGTCATGTTCTTGTTCCTACCTCCGGAATCTCATGACTTAGAGATTTGTCATTTTATTCTTTCAACTCTCCTGCCAAGTGTTTTCTCTTACTACTTTAATTAATTTTGGACTTGTTTCTACCAGCTTTTTGTCATAGTTTTCCCAGGTAAAAATATAGTCTAAAACAGCAAAAACATTGCAATTATTTTGCTATGTTTTATTTTTACTTTCTACAGTAATTTTTGCTTCTACTTCAAACATGTTACGATTTTGCTATTTTGAATTGTAAAATTACATGGTAATCATTAGTTGTACCACACTTTGGGTATATACAGATTATTTTAAGCTCTTCATACGCTGGAATTTGTATAGTGTATTTTTTTCTTTTTTGAAGTTGTATCTGTAGATTTAGTTATAATTTTTTAAAAGAGTAATCAATGAATTAGTTACTGTTTTTTTAAAGCTGGATATAATAGTTACCATGGGGAATAATATATCTCCTAAACTTTAATTTTACCAAATTAAGACGAATTTATATACCTAATCGAGAAGAGCTTGTTATAAGAACACTTGGACCAAAGAAAATGAGTTACTTATAAGAGTAGAGACTGGCGTTAGAATATGCAGAAAAAAACCCACCAATGCTTATTCCGACCCTATTTTCTGCCAATTTACAAGTCATTACTACACTATTATTTACGACACTCTTTTTTTTTTTACCAACTACACCAGTTAAATTGTTTTTTTCTTATTATTACACTGGAAAAAATGCCAAGCGCTAGATGACGTCTATGATTTTTTTTCATCAACTCTCGTGTTAGATCACGCTTTTGCAAGTTATGTTACCCATACTCTTTTACTTGGACATAGAAAAGAAACCTAAATGAAAATGTGGGCCTGAAAATTCATTTCTGATTTTGGATCTCTTTGCTGCCATTTGTGCTGCTTGTACATATAATAGTATTTTAGATGTTGTTTGAAAATAAAGTATTTTTAAACAATGCACAGGATAGGATTTGAAACAAGTGTTTACCTAAAGTGTTTTTTTTATTTATATCATTGAATTGCTTATTGTTTTTTTTTTGTTTTTTAGTAATTTCTATGTTCCACTTGATTTTAACTGAACTTATTAAAGTGAAATATTTTTTCAGTGGATCAATAATTCTTTATTCTGCTTTTCAACGTCTTCAGGCAATATTATTCTTGCTTCAGTAGACACAGATAATTCGTCAATAAAAGAGAAAAACAATTGGAAAGGATTACATCGTATAGGGTAATTAGTTTTTCTGTAATCGTGTTTAGTGAATTTTCTATGTTCTATAGGCTAGTGGTTTAAATATATTAGACAGCGTTCTTTCATGAGTAAACTTTTTCTCTTTAGAAGCTAAAAGGAAAAGAGAGACATAAATGCTTTACCACAGAAAGAAGTTTTGAAAAAAGCTTTAAGGAATTCAACTTAGGATCTACAGTAATTTTTCATCAAGTTTCCTCAGTATTTGAAAGTTTTTTCGCTTTAAAAACTTGTCCTTTTTATAACAGAATCAAGTAACCTTTTTATTCGTAAATATCAATTTTTATAGTTGGAAAAATAGCATTCTGCCTTCCTTTTTTCTATAATCGTGTACAGCGACTCAAAGATTCTATGTGCTATATAAGTTTAATATAAGTCTATATAAGTATATAAGTTTGAATATACTAGGCAGTGTTTTTTAGGAGTAGACTTTTACTTTATTGAAGCTAGAAGGAAAAAGGAGAAAGAAAAGCTTGCACCACACGAAGAAAAATTTAATAAACACTTTAAGGAGTTAAACCTGGGACCTACAGTAATTTTTTAAAATCAAGTTTCCTTCATTAAAAACAAAAAGATTCTTTAAAAGCTTGTGCTTTTCATAGTAGAATTGAGTAACCTTTTTATTTGTGAATGTGACACTTTACAGCTGGAAAAATAGCTTGCTGCCTCGTATCCTCTTTCGCTTGCTTTATAAAATGAATGTTAGTGACTAACAAAAAGCAGGGAAGCTGTTGAAACGTTGGAAACGTTTTGAAAATAGTGTATATCATAAGCCTAACGGTTAAAAGCTTTTCAAGGTATTTTCTTGATTTTTTTTAGTGTCGTTTCCCTATTTTGCGATCTTCTTCGAAAAATTGATGAGAGGAGTGTTGTTTTTATGGTAAAATAACACCTCTCCCTCTCTCCTAGAGAAATATACCTAGATAACCATTGCCATTTTTCTTGAAAGTGAAATGAAAATAAGCGGTGTTTGCTTGTAATAGAAGAATTTCTTGTGATTGTGAATTATAAACCATCGAAATATAGTACATGAATTTATTAGTAACTTCTAAGTACTTTTCTGGTATAAACAGAATATTGTGGCTTTTTTCTAACTCATAGAATTGTTGTTTTAGGCAAATTAAACTTTGAGAAATAAAGGTGAAATTTTTAGGATTCTTAGAAAATCGAATTTGGTTTAGAATATGGCTCAAATCTTGGGAATCGCCTTGCCACGACCTACTACTCAATAGGACTATACTATCAAGCATTTGGGAAGGGTTTGATCCAGGACCTTAAAAATATCCCGCTGGACCCCAATTTACTCTGTAGATAGGGTCCTAAATTTTCGTACGCCTAGTACAAAAATTTTCCTAGTTAATAGAAAGCCACCAATCTACTACTTTTTCCTTGTGTTTATGTATGCCCACAATATATAGTTTTGCGCACTCTGGGTTTTTTAACACCATAATTTGCTTATTTGGAGAAGTTTGAGAACATTCCTGAAAATTGATTTACAATGGTAGTCGGAGATTATAGTAGACGGTACGACAATCCTTTGCTCATGCATTGTAGACAAACGATATATAGATGTATGTACTTATCCTATATGGTGCTGGATAGAGCCGTTTCCCGTAGAGATAGATAATCGTCTTACTCTACGTTCACACAAAAATAGCTTGCTGGGATAAACAATATTTCATTGCATCAGTTAGTATTTTAATAACCGTTATGTTCACACATGATTGTTTATTCCTTGGTTGTTGATGTTGTATCGAATGAATTTTGCTACAAATTTACATGGCTGTTGCTACTGTGTAATATAAGCTGACGGAAATATTGCCTAAGTACTTAATAAGAATTGAATTTGTTGAAGTCAAAGCAGCTGAAGGGTAACTAAAACGACGTGACAAGTGAATACTGCTTACGCCTAAAACTGTAGTTACTCCCACAAAAGTTTTCTTGGTTGGCAATAGCCCTTCAGGAAAAGATTGACATAATTTTGAAGTTTGAAAAAACACTTGTATCTAAAGGGCTATATTAAAACTATGCTTAAATAATATCTCATATTACATCTGATTTTCCATTAATATAATACTACCTCTAACAACTCATCACAGGATCAAGCTGCCTGAGGCCAACACAGCTACGCACGCTTCTCCTCCATCTCAATATATTCAAATCTACCTTCTCTAAACCCTCCCAGGAAGCTCCCATTTCTCTTAAATCTTTGCTTACGAATTCCTCCCATCCCAACCGATGACGACCTGCTTTCAGTTTAGCCCTAGACAGCTGGGCGAAAAGAACAATCTTTGGTAATTTTCATCCTTCATTCGTAGAAAGTGGTATTGAAACACACTTTTCGAACAGCCTACTGTTTGAAATACGGTAAGTGTACGGTAACAATCCGTAGGCAATTTCTCTGGAAAACATCTGGCAAATCTTCCTCCTTTTTTTCTGGAGCGCCCATGCGGCAGAATCATAATTATCCACTGTCATCACTGTAGCTTCCAATATTCTAACTTGGTTTGCAGGCTTATCTTCCTATTCTTCTAATTTTTTTTTTCAACTGTGAAAAAACACCCTGAGCTTTGACTATTCTACTTTTGACATCTTCACTGCACCCACCGTCTTTACTTGTAATACTACCAAGGTAAGTGAAGTTGTCCAATTGATTTGATCCTTTCATTACCAAACTTCACGTTTTCATCTTCATTTTTTCCTAGCCTTAGTGACATAGTCTTCTTAGCATTAATTTTCAAACCCATTCTACCACCCTAAACTCGCAAAACTTCCAAAAGTTCATTCATTTTGCTCTCACTTTGCTCTCGATGCTTAAATCATCAGCATAGTCGAAGTCCAGGAAAGCTTTGCTTACCCATTTGATTCCGTGTTCTCCCATTGCCTGTCCTGTACTCCTCTACACAAGGTCCATCAAAAAGATCCATATAAGTGGGGATAGAACACAACCCAGCTTAACTCCTGATTCAATACAAAACCAGCTACTTAACCTCATTTCCTACCTTAACCGCAGCAGCGTTATTCTCGTACATAGCACTAATCACTTTAATGTATTTGTCTGGTATACTATACAAGGATAAGACCTTTGTTAAAGCTCTTCTATCAGCTGAATCAAGTGCTTGCTCATAATCTGTGAAACTGAGGACTAAAGGTGTTTGGTGACTCAGGAACTTCTCAATTACTAACCTAAGAGGGAAAATTTGGTCAACACATCCTCTACCCTTCCTAAAACCGCGCTTTTCTTCTCTTAAAACTTTGTCTACAGCATTTCTAAGTCTAAAAAGTATCATTATGCTAAGTAATTTGCTATCTACAGAAACCAGGCTAATCCCTCTATAATTACCACACTCACTCTTTTCAGCTTTCTTACACAGGGATTCAATTAGGGTTTTCTGAAATCGCTAGGTACTTCCCCTTTTTCAAAAACCATATTCATAATCTTCAGTAATTTATTCCTAACCTCATAGCAACCGTATTCAAGAAACTCATTTACCACACTATCTGCACCTGGGGCATTATTATTTTTTAAACAATTTAGTACTGTCACTAATTCTTTCTCGCAAAATAAATCTTCCTTCACATCCAAGCTGTCACAAACTTTTTCATTTTCATTTATATCTTTTCCTCTAACTCTATCGTGGCTTAGCACATTCTCAGAATATTCTGCCCATCTCTCTTTAACTCTTTCCCTATCAACAATTGTGTCCGCGTCCCTATGTTTAACTGGAACAAGTCCACATTGACTTCTCCTTCTCAATTTATTAATATGTCAGTACAGTATTTTACTATTATGCCTTCTAGGTGCATCTATCAGATCCCGGCAGTTTTATCCATGGCCTCTACTTCACACCTCCTAAGTTCATGTTTTAATGCTTTCCCCCCCATCTTCTGCACTTTCAAATTTTTAACTCTTAAGTTTAGTATTCAACTGTTCCTGGACTCTAAGTTTTCATCCCGAAGTCTACTAATATCATAGCTTCCCGGAAGATAGTTATCCTTCCAAAATTTTCAGCTCTAAATTAACCCTAGACACTGCTAGATGGTGACTTTCACTTTTAACATCAATAATAGCACTTCTATATACCCTAGTATCTTGTATTGATTCTGCCAGTCTCCGGTTTACAATAACATGATCAATAAGGTTTGCTGTCTTACCATCACGTGAATACCATGTTAACTGGAGACCCATTTTATGACCATATTTTCTTGTAACTATATCATATTGTTCTTGTAACTGTAATTAAAATTCATCTGAGTCAATAGTATCTCCGTCCGTCGGCTCTACAGGGGCATATACTACTATAACTGACACCCTGAACTTTTTAATCATAAAATAAGCAATTAGTATTCTATTATTAATATTTTCCCAGCCTAAACAGACCTTAGCAGCTTCTTTATTTATCATGAGCCCTGCTCCTTGTCATGTTTCCTGCCCCTGGGGTGTGAGTTTCTGAAACTCCCAATTAGTCCAGTTCTAATAGTCTGAATCGTCTGTTAAAATACTAGTTATTACTATTGTTGACACAATAGTTATCTTTTACGTCGTAATATTCCAAGATACAATTTCATATTCTTTAAATCATTGAAATTGTGTTGAGCTCAGGAAAGGCTATGGTCCCAGAGCCAGTACAGTACGGGAAACAACACATCTTTTCAAGTCTACATCGTAGTGCTTAAACCAGCTCAAAGCGTACAACAGGAAGTCCCTAGGATCTCCTGTTCAATGGAAGCTTTGTGCAATCCTGGGCCCATCATGGCTCTCAGCACTTGGCGATGCTCTTCTTATAGCAAGAGTTGAAATCCTGCACTGAAAATCTCAAGCCTATTACCTCTGACTCATTATATATTCATGCCTACAAATATTTTGTTACTATGTGGAGATAACCTATAGTTGATAAATTAGCTCGGAAGAGGTTTTTCAGCCCAAAAACACCCACCAAAACAGACAAAGCCCAGAAGAAATATCCATTAATCAGAATCCAGTGCAAATGCTGCGTCGTTTGTTAAACTATAATTTCCTCGAAGGTACCACTCCTCAAGGAAAAACAGAGTTAATCGCGAGGTCACCAGTCTTTTGGGAACCCCAACAGGGTCGAGGCAGCCCTTTGGAGAGGTCGTTGTCCATAGACCTGGATCTTACGCCCTGCCCCCCTTGGTCATGCCTCCTATGGAGTTACCCTACATATCTGTAGGATGTGCTCCCCTATCCTCCACCTGGGGACGCGCTGAGTGGCCTTGGAGAGGCCTCTACTATTTAAATATGATCCATCTTAAATAATAATTACTGCATATTATTATAAATATTTATTATGATGAAAAAAACCCACTGTCTTAAAAAAAATTACCGTTTATAATAGATTTTCGTTTCAATTGACACTATGTTCCGATCAGAATACTTCATAGTTTATTGTTTTGGTCATTAGAAAACTGAAGTGTGTAAAGATTTTCTTATGTATTTTTGTTCATGGAACAAGGTATGCCTTAACTTTCTAAAATTCTTGGAACAAGTTTAGCCTATGTGATGGTAAAAAAAAGAGGAATGTGGGAATATCTCTTGACTGACGTTTAGTTTATCTATCCTTTAGAAGGTCCATGTATGTTACACGTTATATTATTTCATTTATGCCCGAGAAAGAATGCATTCATCAAATTTGACCTGAATCCATTATTTAAGTTGCCAAGCTTAAAATATGTATTTATTCATCACTAAAACTCAGAAACAAGGACGGTTGCTTGAACTTTCTAAATATAATTTTGCCAAATTGCAAAGATATTGAAAATGATTCAGTTATTGTGCTAAACTATAACTGATGTCACCTATAAGAAGATGATTAATGGTATATTTTGCAGAAACATTTCAGGCTTTATCTATTTTTTCTGCTTCCATTTGCTTCCATTTTCTGTTTCCATTTTCCATTTTTATTTTTTCTTGCTTCCATTTCATGTGTTTACTGTGAATATCTGCAGAAATGGAGGTTGCAAAATGTTGAATGTTTATGTTTATTTCGATTTTATTTGAAAAGTGATATTGATTCTGTCCGCAAATGTGCATGATAAGCATTTAAACTGCGGCTCACCAATGACTGCATAAGTTGAAGAGTACTTAAGACGATTAATACTACTTTGTTTTGAATGGTTGCAACTTAATACTGAACACTTCTAAAACACTTTTCCACACAAAATCTAGTGTCATGTCGTATGTTCGATCACAATGTGCACATAACATGTGGCCGTCCGCCTACTGTATTTCTGGAAATGTTCTCAATCCCTTTGAAAAAAGGTTCCTAGGACTCACCAAAATATCTTTTAGTTGTGTTGAATACTTTTCCAGAAATAACTTGCCATTTTATTGTCGTAGCCGTACAATTATCGTACAAATGTACACTGAAAGGCATATTTACAATGCTCATTGAAAATAAGGACTACTAACCTTTGAAAATATAGGGAATACACAATAAAATGTCATAAAACGACTGAATTTCGAGCAAATTAGAACTTATTAGTAGAAAAATTACGATCAAAAGTACATGTTATTAGTGTGTTTGATGTTTGACCATAATATTATGCGCTATGTTCTCAGATAAAAAATCTGAGTAAGCTCAAATTTCTTGTGATTCTGGCAATCAATGTAAATATATTATTAGGGTCAATCTTTCTGTAGTAAAGTTGAACTTATAAGTAGAAGAATGACGTTCAGCAGTAAATCCCTTTAGTATGTTTAATGTTTGACATTATGTTATATGAATCTGGTTGAAATTGTGAATCTATTATCATGATCATTCTTTGTATAGGTCCAAGAGTGTCCCTTGTACCGGATTTGCATCACTTGTTAATCATCTTGTGACAGTTGGTGAGGACTCTAGGATATGCGTAATTCAAGAAGATCGACATCGTCCTATTAGAGAATTTAGTAAGTCTCTTAGTCATATGAAATAACTACTGTCAGCTGCTAATCGGATTGACTTAACAGGATTACATTTGAAACTAAAAACTAATATTTCAACTCAATGTTATCAAGATAAGTCGTGACCAGAGAGCAAAATTGTCCTACTGCTCATCCAAAGTTCATTTCGAGAAAAACTGAAATGAAAAATGAAATCTTAAATTATATAATTACCAAAATATGGTGTCTGCCGTTAAGTGAAATGTTTCTTTTTTTAGATTGGTTTCATTCAGCTATTGACTAAGTCTAGTTTAGAGATTATTTAACTAAAAAAATCGGACAAAACTATTATTTAGCATATTAAAACTATATTTTATAATAACAAAAAGAAAACAGCAAGGGGTTCGACTTCTGCCTTATAACCTGTTTTCTAGTGTCCTTCTTCTCTTGAAAGAATTTGACCTCGAGGGATTTGTTTTAGTATTTTAATGAGAACAGTTAAGGGTATTATAGACTAAAACTCCACTGATTCTGAGAGCTTGCGCGTTCCATTTAACATGTTTGAGAAACACCCCTCATTCTATGCGAGATTCAACCTGTTATTTCTTGGCATCCTACTTGTTCTGTTTCTTCATAATTTTAACCAAACAAAGAGGAATGTTTTTGTTTCTGTTTTTATGTAGAATGTTTGTGTGTGTGTTCCGAAACACACACACAAGTTTGCACAAAAAAATTAAAAAACGAAGTAATGATGACAAATATCACGCTTGCAATTGGTGGTATTATTAATAGCTCCTCCAACCTCTTTATTATTGCCCACCTATTATTAATTGTAGCTCCGTTCCTATCTTTAACTGGGACATTTTACCATGCCGGTACATTCGTTCACTGTTATACCATCTTGCTGCATCTTCCGTATCATCGGTAATTTTACTCACGGCCTCCACTTGACACAATACGTTGGTTCCCAAAGATTACAGCTTCAAAAGGTAGCTACACGTTCCAATCTGTTTTGTGCCACATGATTTTAGCATTTTTTGTGCTTATTTTCCATCCAAGTTCTTTAAATGTAACACCCGCTACAAACAAAAACTGCATATGAAGGTTGTTTTCACTAAACATTGATTCGGTACATGTGGCGAAATTATGTTAAATATATGGCGTATTCGGATTAGTTTTGGATTGACACAATATGTTGATTCCCAAAGATACCTCTTTCTCTAAGCACTAGCTGTTGTAGTGTGACACTGTTTCACGCTTGCAACTCAGATCTGATTTGCTTGTTTAGGTAAACTAGATTCAAATTTGTAAACTTGATATTTCCTTGTGGGACTAGCTGATCTTGAAAGTATTCGCAGTAAGCTGGATTTTAACAGGCTAATTAATTTGACTATAGTTAAGCCATAGTTAATCATAGTAAAAACTCTGTAAAAGATTTCAAGACAGGAGCAAATGAAAGTTCTCCAGCATGTACTCTCAAATATTTATAGTTTATCATAATAACGCTAAAACAGGAAACAAGAAGAAGGGGGGGGGGAGGTCAATAGCCGATTTCTGGCACTCGACTTTTAGACATTTCAAAAAAACAAAAATTTCGAGTAATATGAAAGTGTTAAATTAAACATGGTATGATTATCTTAATATAGTCCTTTACTATTACCTGCTCTTTTGGTTCCAATGTGTGGTCCTTTTCTAACACCTTACATTTTTTACGTTGTTAATGACAAATAAGGAACGCCAGATCTAAAATTTTAAAGGGCATTAAAGCGAATTTTGCAGTTTAAAATCATCATTCAGTATGTATTTCTGTGTTCCTGAAAGTCTCAACTTGATACCCTAAGCTATCTCAAGATATTGCAAATACACCGTTTCGTAACCTAGCAACACATAGGGTCTTGATTTATATCACTAGTTAGTTATGCATAGATTATAAGTCGCATAGGAGTTATGGTGCAGGAACGTTTAAGAGGATCTTAGAAAAAATTGTTTACCCACGTCACCTTCTCTCCTATAGAAAATTTGAGATCTGCCCGGATTTTGTTTGAAATTAATTTACATAGGTAGCATGATTTTTTAGGAAGGTAGTGGGCGGGAAGATATAAAAAGTAGAATAGACAGGGCGCGGTGTGTTTTTTGTTGTTGTTGTTGTTGAAACAAGTTTAGAAAGACTGTAAGATAAGTCTTAGAACAAAGAATTTGATTCTAGCAACCTTCGATGTTTTCAGCTGTAAATTATGGTTATGAATGGCAGAGGCCTTGGAAAGTTATGGCAGACATGGCAGATATTTTTCATAAGGGATTGTCTAGGGATGTTCGCTTGAAATATAAAAAAAAACTAACAAACTAAATAATATAATAATAAGATAATAAAATGTCTGGTTGGCATATGCGAGTACGATCTCGTCATTGATGACATGGTCTCTCCAACTGATCCTTAGAATCCGGTGAAGATTGTTATTTTCAAAGGCGGTAAGACGTTTATCCTGTTCCGCCGTTAGCTCTGTGAATTCTATAGAGTAACTCAGGACAGAAAAAAATTGATCTGGAACCGTCCGAGTTTCAGCCTCTGTGAGCATACTGTGGAATTCCCAAAAAGTAGAAGTCTCTGGAACGCTGTGCTGACTAGTTGTACAATGGTAATACTTGTTTTATGCTCCTTTTCAACATAATAGTCATTCCCCTGACAATACACCCCCCCCCCCTTATGGACACATATATAACCCTAAATAATATATTTGTTTGTTGTTCTTTATTATTTTATCATTCTATTTATTATTTTATTCTTTGTTATGTTTATTGTTTGCTACAAGAAAAACATGTTTCAATCCCACCTTCTTAGTGGATGATGAAAAAAGTTAAGATGGTTAAGTCTGGTTTTATGGATGCTATGTCAAACAAAAATTTAGGAGTCCAGCTGAGACCAAGTTCTTATAATTATAGAAATCAGAAGGAAAACAACTTAATAAGAGATAGTTTCAGTAAAAATAAACCGTCATCTTTTACTTGCATTACATGAGTACCCATGAGCTGATATATGAAACCACTATAATCAAAAGTATTTCTCCTGAACGGAATGCTGGGAATTTTTGTATTTTCCCTCTGAACGGATACTTTTTTTGGTTTTTCATTATAATTTTTTTTAGGAGTGATTGTTTTTATCAAGTTGTCACTTTGAAAAAAATTTAATTTTCTAGAGTTATGAAGATAACTTCGAAGACCACACTGCCTTTCCATGACGAAAGTAAAACAGTTCAAAATAGGGATGATACCTTTTTATTGACAGTGAAATATAAAATTATTTAACTGGATATTTCGAACACATATACAGTGTTCATCATCAGCAGTAAAACTAAAAGACATGAATAAAAATAAACAAAATTTATACCTAATAAACTAATTACATATAGTTTATTGCTCTTATTTTTTTTTAAATTAAAAAGTTTTTTAGAAAATCTTAATTTTTGGGGAGGGGATTTAAAATTTACAATAGAATTAGAAGAGGATAATAAACTTCCTTTTCTGGACGTCCTTCTTTTAAAAAATGAAAATAGTCTGGATTTTAAGATTTACAGAAAACCTACTAACAATAACAGATTTTTGTCGTTTTTCTCCGGTCATGCTCGCCAAGTAAAAATTGGTTTAATCATATCTTTAAATCACCGCATTTTTAGAATTTGTTCTCCAAAATTCATTGAGGAGGAATTATTGTTGTTAAAAGAGATTTTAATAAGTAACCATTATCCGGGTTGGTTAATTGACCAGACTTTTTCGAAAAGAAGGAAAAATTTTTTTGAATGTTCTGACGATATTCTGGAAACAACAGAAAAGAAAGATATTTTTTGTTCTCTACCATATGTTCCAGGTTTGAGTGAAAAACTTAAAAATAATTTTACAAAATAATGGTTTAAAGGTAGCTTTAAGAGGTAGTAATATTTTGGCTAGTTTTTTAAATTCTGGAAAGGATCGGACTTCCGTAGAGCAACAAAGTGGGGTTTATAAAATTCCATGTATTTGTGGAAGCTCTTATGTGGGACGTACTAACCAGAATTTAAAAACGAGATTGCTACAACATCATAATTCCATTTCATCGTCTTTAAAGCAAAATACCAAACCTGAAGATTTCACGTCGGCCCTCTCGGAGCATATCTTTAATTTTCCAAATCATTTTATTTTGTTTGAAAATGTTTCTTTGATTTCTAGGGACCAAGGTTTAAAGCAAACTTTCAGGGAAACAATTGAAATTAAAAAAATTCTATTCAAGAATAATTCCATAAACAGAGATACTGGTGAATTTGGATTGAACTCAATTTATGATAATTTACTGAGGTCAAATAAAGTAAATATCACCTCACCTAAGAGCTATGACCTCTGTCCACGTAATATGTCAGTTAATTCTAATGAACCGGAACCGAAAAGGTCAAAGAGATTTGCCTCGGCTGTTGCATTGAAAAAAATAAGAGCAATAAACTATATGTAATTAGTTTATTAGGTATAAATTTTGTTTATTTTTATTCATGTCTTTTAGTTTTACTGCTGATGATGAACACTGTATATGTGTTCGAAATATCCAGTTAAATAATTTTATATTTCACTGTCAATAAAAAGGTATCATCCCTATTTTGAACTGTTTTACTTTCGTCAGAGTTATGAAGTATAAAGGCGTCGAATATATTGGCATGCGATCTTATTGAAAATTCCTTTATTAGATACATCATATCAGAGAACCCTACCATAGAGGTTTCAAGCCTCAATCTTCAAAATGTGTTATGATGTATCTAATAAAGGATTTTCAATAAGATCGCATGCTTTCTCGGGGGTGTTTCCCCTTTTTTCAAAAATCCGGCAAGCCTTCTCAGATTTTTGGTTTTGGGTGGGTAACAATAAATTGAAAGAATTTCATATATTTAGAATCACCTAAAAAGCTTATACTGCCAGTGTAGCAATTGTCAATATAATTCCATTTTTAGTTTTGGTGAATATTGCTCAAAGTCACTTTTTACTTCTAGTTTTTTTTTATCACAAGCTATTTGATAAGATTCTCTGATGACGAAGTTTTTTTTGAACCTGTTCATTTTATTTAGTTGAATAGGACAATAAAAACAAAGAGGGTCAATTTGATACCTGGGTAGTAAGTTTAAATTTTGTTTTTCTTTCGCTATTCTATTTTTTTTTAATTTCTGAATATATAAGGGATTGAAGTTCGAGGGGGGGGGGCAATTGTTCTGTTTTTAAAGAGGTACATTTTATATGGCCGTTATAAAATTAAAACGTGATATCTATGCAGGCAGGATGATTTTTGAGTATCTCTACTCCTTCTGTAAACTATTCTAAGGCGTAGACAATTGCTTAAAGACAAGTCTACATCTGTTATAACCTACCGAAGTAATAAATCTTTCTGTAATTTTGGTTCGAGTTTGATTTTCTTTTAAGATTAAATGCACAATAATTAAATAGATTATTGATGAAATTAATTGATCCCTCAACCAGGAATTCTTGTGATTTAAAATTTACTGTATTTGTTCATTTTCCATGAAATTTAATTGCTGTTTTTATTTGAAAGTTTTTTTTCTGGAATTATTAAAAAATAAACTTATTCCTACCAAAAAATTTCCTGAAATATATTCACTGTCACCCAAACACCACTGATATTTTGGCATTTGCCCCCCCCCCTGAAAAATTTTCTGCCGGTGCCCTTGACCAGTTTTCTTCTTTTCTAAACAAATGAATAAAATCTCAAACTTTTCTATCTTCACCTCCAATAGTTACGACCCTTCACGACTCTAACACTTACATAGTCTACACTTAAGCGTTTTTATGGCACTTGGTATTAACCGGTTAATTCGGAAAAATAGAAAAATGAAGTATTTTTAACTTACGAACGGTTGATCAGATCTTAATGAAATTTGATGGTTGGAAGGATATCGTGTCTCAGAGCTCTCATTTTAAATCCCGACCGGATCCAGTGACATTGGGAGGTGGGTGGGAGGGGGAAACCTAAAATCTTGGAAAACACTTAGAGTCGAGGGATCGGGATGAAACATGGTGGGAAAAATAATCACAAGTCCTAGATACATGATTGACATAACCGGAACGGATCCGCTCTCTTTGGGGTAGCTGGGGGAGGGGTGTTAATTCTGAAAAAAAAGAGGTATTTTAAACTTATGAACGGGTGATCGGATCTCAATGAAATTTGATATTTAGAAGGATATCGTGTCTCAAAGCTCTTATTTTAAATCCCAACCGGATCTGGTGACATTGGGGGAGTTTGGGGGGACCTAAAATCATGGAAAACGCTTAGAGTGAAGGGATCGGGACGAAACTTGGTGGGAAAAATAAGCAGAAGTCTTAGATATGTGACTGAAATAATGGGAACGGATCCGATCTATTGAGGGGGAAGGGTTGATTCTGAAAAATTAGGAAAAATGACGTATTTTTAACTTACGAAGGAGTGATTGGACCTTCATGAAACTTCATATTTAGAAGGACCTCGTAAGTTAAAAATCTTATTGTAAATCTCAACCGGATCCAGCGTCCACCTCGTAACTCAGATCTCTTATTGTAAATCTCAACCGGATCCAGCGTCATTGGGGGACAGTTGGGGGGGCGGAAGTCTTTGAAAATACTTAAAGCAGAGAGATCACGATGAAACTGGATGGGAAGAATAAAAACAAGTCTAAGATACGTGACTGACATTACCGGACCGGATCCGCTCTCTTTGGTGGAGTTGGGGGGGTGATTCGGAAAAATGAGTATTAAAAAATGAGTAAAAATGTATTTGTAGCTTACGAACGGGTGACCAGATCTTAATGAAATTTGATATTTAGAAGGATCTTGTGCTTTAAAGCTCTTATTTTAAATTCAGACCAGATCCTGTGACATTGGGTGGGAGTTGGAGGGGGAAACCAGAATTCTTAGAAGATGTGAAAATTGGGGTATTTTTATCTTACGAATAGGTGATCGGATCTTAATGAAACTTGATATATAGAAGGATCTTATGTCTCAGATGCTCAATTTTCGACTCGAATTGAATCCGGGGACATAGGGGGTTGGAGGAGGGAAACAGAAATCTTGGAAAACACTTATAGTGCTGAGATCGGGATGAAACTTGATGGGAAGAATCAACACAAATTCTAGTTACGTGATTGACATAATTGGAAAAGATCCGTTCTCTTGGGAGGGGCGGGGAGGGTGTGTGTGTGTGTTAATTGGGAAGAATTAGAAAAATTGAGGTATTTTTGACTTAAGAACGGGTGACCGGATCTTAATGAAATTTGATATTTAGAAGGAATCCATGTCCAGAGCTCTTATTTCAAATCGCGACCAGATCTATTGACATTGGGAGGAGTTGAAGGGGGAAATCGGAAATCTTGGAAAACACTTAGAGTGGAGGAATCGGGATGAAGCTTGGTGGATAGAATAAGCAAATATCCTTGATACGTGATTGACGTAACCGTACTGGATTTGCTCTCTTTGGGGAGTTGGGGGAGGGGTTCAGTGCTTTGGAGAGTTTGGTGCTTCTGGACGTGCTAAGACGATGCAAATTGGTAGGCGTGTCGGGGAGCTGCACAAATTGACTTGATAAAGTCGTCACAAGTGCCATATTAGCTCTTAACTCTTGTTTAATTTTAATTATCTATCGTAATAGCCATGTATACACAGTGATTGGATTCTTAGAATCGGTATCGGAACATTTTTCAGTTAAGAGAGGGAGGGTAACTAAAGCCAGATAAAAATTAGTTTTTAGGTCATTATTGGTAACAGTTAAGGTTTGGGACTATTAAAGCAAGCACTGAAAAATTCTAAACACTAGTTTGAAACCATAATAAATACTTACTTATCTCATTTCTAGTGTTGCATTGCTTCACTTTACCAACCCCCTCCCCCTGATGGATAAATATTTAGCCCACTTTATATATTTCCATATTTTATATATCATGTTTTACAAAAAAAAGTGAATCCAAACTTTTTTCCTAAGGGAACGCTGCTCAAGCAGCGAAAAGGTGCATTTCTATTTTAAAATAGAATGGGAATGCATAAAATGGGTTGTTTCTTTGCTCATTAGAGGGGAGGAGTGGGATAAAGTGAAACAATGTGCCTTTAGAATTTAAATAAGTAAGCATTTATGGTTGTTCTAAAGCAGTTTTTGGTTGTTTTTTTTTCTTCGTAAAGTAATCTCAAGGCCTGAGCCATTACACAATATTTTTCCTGGAGAATATAATTCCAATCCATTGCAAGGGGGTTGAAACGAAATGAAACTGCTGATATTTCAATCAGAGAAACAAAATATTCCCTTCTTAATTGTTCTGCTGATTACGTATTACGCATATATAACGTTTAATCCTTCCAAATTGTCATTTCGCAACGATGTGCATAAGAAATATCTAGGTAAAAAAGGGGATTATGGGAATATTCCTTATGCCAATTTTTTTTGGGCTAAATACATTCTAAGACCGCCCTGTCTATACATGATGTACGGCAAACAGAAAAAAAAGTATAATTACAAAAAAATAATGAGAAAACGAGGGTGATATCAACCAGTGGACAGAAAAGAAGCGAAAAGGACAAAAGTAGAGGACCTCCGCCAAGCTGTCTTCAGTGCTGAAAAAAAACTTGTTTTTTAAAATTATATTCAAGCAGAGCAGAAGAAATAATCTTTTTGGTTCTGGGTTTCAGTTCTGGATTAACTTCTTTTGTGTTACAGACTAGCCTACACTGTGTAGCAGTAACTGAAGGAAACTTCAGTGATGAAAAGGTCAAGGTCCGACCGGTGAGATCCAGGTCAAGTCAGTAAGGAAAAAAGCAATGTTAAGAAATCTATAGAAATTGTATCATCATAAAGCGTTCATATTTTGTTTCGAATTATTGTTAAGGGGAAATCTTTTTCAATATAAAGAAAAACAAAGAAGTTAAAGACACCTAAGGCGCTCAAAAAAAAATTTTCACTTTGGACAATAGCGAATGCGAAAATACATGGTAAGCATTACTATTCAAAAAAATATTTTTTGTTTTCGAAACAGCATGGTCGCTTGGGTGTGTTCACTTGACAAATAGTACCATCCGCAGTCGGAACACAGCTTAAAAACGCTCCATTCATTGTTTCTTCTCTGAATTCTCTCTTCTTTAGACCAAGCGGTTGATTCTATGTTTCTAAATAACAAAGCTTGTGTTTTTTCTCTCTTTCTATTCTTTATTCCAGGTTTTTTTTGATATTGTATCAATAAATAAGTAAATTTGTGTTTTGGATATGTTTGTGTTAATTATTTCAGGTTTTGCTGAACTTGTTGTGGATAAATTAATCCTAATCCTTTACTGACAAGAAACCCTTTTTGTTTAATGTGCCTGTTTTGTATTGCTTATTGCTTTCCTTTTTAGTTTCATCGGATCTATGCTCAATTTCTTGCATCATCGCTGCTGGGGAATCCACAGTACTCACTGGAAACAGTCGAGGATTGATGAATATTTGGGATGTTCGGTCAACTGATGGGAAAGCCGTTGAAACTTTTATGCTTATGGACCAGGAAGAAGTAAGATTATCGTAGGAAATTTACAAAATGATTGCAGGCTTTATACATATTCAAAGATATTATATTTTGTTCTTTTTGTTGTTGTTTTTTAACTTATCATCTGCCTGTTTTTATTGTAAGCAATTTGTGACTCTACTACCAGGAATATTAACAACTTGCTCTCCTATTAACTTCCAATTCCATTTACATCCTTATTTTTTGCCTCTTTCCACGCCAACTGGGGCAACCTCTTTTTCTTTTTTTTTGTCCCAGATGAATGACCACCTGAGACTGGAGCGGTTGCACCCACTCCCCCTTTACTCCATTATATTTAAAACTGTAATCTTAAATTTTTCCCATGGAGCTCTTATCTCCGTTAAATTCCTTCTTTTAAGCCTTTCTCACACCATTTGGGTACGACCTGCTTTTTATTTGGCCCCAGACGGATGGCTAAAAAGCACGATTCTCGGCAGACTATCGTGCTTCAACCGTAAAACGTGACCTAGTCATCTTAAGAAGAAATATTTTATTTTTCCTTCCTTTTCTATCAAAGAAAGCGAAACGGAAAGACAAAGCAGACATTTTGGCAAGGACCTCCTCCATGTCGTCCTCATTGCTCAACCCACAAAAAAAATCTTTGAAGCGAATTCTATCCGGACAGAGGCAACTCTAACAATTTTTGTTAGAGTTTACTTCAAAAGGTTTGGGTTGTATCTTTTTTTGCATTTTTGTGTGTGTGTGTGTGTGTGCTGAGCAATTGAGGACGGCTTGAAGGAGGTACTTGCCCAAATTTGGATCGCTTTTTTCCAACTGGCTGGAAACTATCCTCGTTTCTTACTTCTTTTTTTTTATATGTTCGTCGTTTTTATCAAAGGTCATAAAGCCAGTGTGGTCATAGAACGTATTTTCGTATTTAAACCATAACCGAGGAAAAAATTAAAATAAATTCAACTTTGAGAAATCTAGTCTTGCTGGCAGAAGATTGTGAAGTTTGCTTCGTTTCATCGAGAATTTCAGATCAAATCTAGAAAATTAATGCCGCGAACCCAAATTGTTAATTGATTTTTGAGGAAGGCTATTTTTGTAGGTCAATGCAACATGTATCGGCAGACATCCTACACAAGGTCATGTGATTATTGTTGGTCATAGAGATGGCTCGTTATCTGTGTGGGATTTACGTAAACTTGACACTCCAGAGGCAGTATTAGCTGGTGACGATACTGCAGGTATTTCATGAATTTACTTGCTTTATTTTTCATGTCGAATGTAACTACGGAATTTTTTTCACACGGTTTTTAGGGAGGGGGTGGGATAAGCAAACTGTTGTGGTAGAAATATACAGAGGTGCCCAAAATATGGCTTGCATAGGAGTCAAAAACAGTAACTTATCATTAGGAATGATTTTACTAGTAAATATTTCTAAAAATGCTAACATGAAAATATGAGAAACAGTGTTGAAACACATCCACAAATTTATGTTTTGTAGCTAAGCCTGACTTAACTTTCTTGGCGCTAAATTGTTTTATTATAGGCAGCGCAATGCCGTCGCCTAAGTCAAGAGCGATATGGCTTCAATATATATTTTTTCTTTTCTCTAGATCTTTTCCTATGGAAGGAGCTGTTGTAGTAACTTCGGAGAGGCTCATTCGATTGAAAATTAAAACTTCTAAGCCCCTTTTTAAGAGTCAGATTTGATAGGAGGGAGACAAGCCCCCTTTCGCCATTTTTGCTGCCCTCCCCGCCCAGAAAATCAGATCAAAATTTTGAGATAGCCATTTTGTTCAAAACAATTGAAAGTTCCAAAAACTATGCTTCTGAGGGTGATATACCACCCCTCGCCACAGCCCCTGGCAAGGATCGTAAGTCATGCAAGTTGCCAATTTTTTTTGTATATGTGGTTTGTTATTGGTAAGGGGTGCATGTTTGATCCTGGGTCTTCAAAAGAGCTAAGGGTATGAAGGTGAAGCTTTCAGAGAATGTTTAAGGGGATATTGAGTTAAATAAAAGAAACAGTATGTGCAGGTATGCTGTCAAAAGGTCGGCTCATAGATACTTCAGGGACAGCTGAAGGCATTAAGTTGAAACCTTCACGCCTAGTACTACTACTGCTACCACCTCTACTGCTACTACTACTATTATTATTGAACTAAATCAAGGTAATTAAGTGCATTCAGGTTGTCAATTTGGCATAAATGCAATATCTCAGGAACAGAATAGGGTATTAAGTTGAAAACTGCAGGGAAAATTAATTTGGATGTAAAACTAAATCAAAAGGTGTTGTATTCAACGAGATGGTTTGACTAATTCAGTTTATTTAGAAGCCAACCGATCTGCAATAAAAATGACACACATAAACATCAAGCAAAGCATTACAGGCGGCGCAAGGTAAGCACAAAAGGTAATAACAAAAACAAACGATAAGCATACAACAAAAGGTACTACGTGCATACGGGTTCTCAAAAGAGAGTTTCAGCAATATCTCAGGAACGGCTAAGGCTATTAAATTAAGACTTTTAAATCTACCGCAACAACAACTACTACTACTGCTGCTACTACTACTACAATTGAAATGACTTGAAAGAGTTTAAGTGCATCCAGGTTGTCAAAATGGCATAGATATAATATTTCAGAAACAGAATAGGGCATTAAGTTGAAACTTTCAGGGAAAGTTTAGGGGGATGTAAAACTAAAGCAAAAGGCACTATATATATTCAGATCGTCCAAAGGGCGTCTTTCCAATATCCCAAGGATAGCTAAGGGTATTACGTTGGAACCTTCACGGCGTGTTTTTGGGGATGTTAAACTAAATCTAAAGACACTATGTATATCCCTGGAATGGAAGAGGATATTATTGTTAAAGTTCAGGGAATGTTGAGGTTGATGTTGAACTGAATCAAAACAAACTACATGCACGCAGGCTGCCAAAGAGGCGTACTATCAATATCTCAGGAACGGCTTACGGTACTAATTTGAAACTAACGAGACTAATGCTACGACTACTACGTGACTGCGACTAATTGCGACTGCAGTAGCGACTATTGCGACTAGGAACACATGTGACTGCGACTAATTAAGACTGTCAGAGTGACTATTTGTCTTTGCAACTACAACTACTAGTGTCTGCAACTGCGACTACCTTTAACTTTGACCGTATCTTCTTGCGACTACTACTATTAATATTACTGCTACCTCTACTGCTAATATTGAACTAAATCAAAAGAGTTTAAGCGCTTTAAGACTGTCAAAATGGCATAGATGCAATATCTAGGAATGGAATAGTTTGTTAAATTGAATGTCTCTGGGAAAGTTGAGTGGGGTATAAAACTAAATCCAAAGGCACTTGTGTGTATGTAGATCTTAATAACGGTGTCTATGAAATATCCAAGAGAAATCTAATAGTATTACGTTGGAACTTTCAGAGCATGCTGTTAAGGATTTTAAACTAATCGTAAGAGACTATGGGTGTCCAAGTTTTTCCAACCGGCATATCTGTGATATCTCAGAAACGGCCACGGGTGCTAAGTTGAAACTTTCAGGTCACATTGAAAATTTTTTAATTACATCGAACACACTATATGCATTCAAGGTTGTCAACAGGGTATACCTGCGTCGTCTCAGGACTTGCTAAGGGAATGAAGATGAAACTTTCAGGGCATATTTAGGGGATGGTCGTATCAATCCTTGTCTTTACTACAAGTTGTAACATGATGGGTGTCAGAATTTCTCAAGCCCTATAGAACCCCAAAGATTTTGCAGATTTTCAGCCCAGTTTTTTTTATAATATTCCCCGTCTCCATCCATCCAAAGCACCATAGTACAACTATCATTAAAATTTGTTATAAAATTTGATCCTAAATATAAATACTAAGCCATAATCTTGATTTTAAAGAAGAAAAACCAAAAAAAAAGATTTTAAAACGCTCTTTTATTAACAAATAAAAAGACTATGTCAATTAAAACCGAACGGAGATTATTAAACAAAAAAAAACAGATCTTTCACAAAAAAGTGTTTTAAAGAAAAGTGAAAAGATACACTAAATCAAAGATGAGCAGAAATAAAGTCAAGTAATAATTATTCATTTTTTTCCTATAGAGGGACTTCACATGGAAGGGACGATCGTATAAACTTCGGAGGGGGCTCATTCATTTGGAAACCAGAAGTTCTAGTGCTGTTTTGAAGAATGAAACGTAATCGAAGGGCAACCAGCTACCGCACCCCCCCCCCCCCCATACACACTCTTTTCCCACAAATTTGTGGGATAAAGATTTTTTTATAGCTATTTTGTTCAGAATAGTCCAAAGGTCAAATAACTATAACTCCTGGGACGACAGAACCCCCACAGCCTGCAGGGCAAAAGCTGTAAGTTATGCAAGTTGTCCGTTGTTGACATATAAGGTTTTTGTGGAAGGGTTGGTCTTATAAAGTTAGGAGGACGCTGATTCGATTGGAAATTTGAAAGTTTTAGTTCCCTTGTTTAGAGCCAATAGTGATTGAAGGGCAACCAGTTCCCCTCCCAGGTCTTTGTTTGCCAAAATGCATCCAATCAAAATTTTGAGATAAGGTTTTTATATAAGGAGTGGCCGTATAAACTTTGGAGGGGGCTCATTCGATTAGAAGCCGAAAGTTCTAGTACCATTTTAAAAAGTCAAAAGTGATCGAAGGACAACCTTACATGCTCTTTTTCCCAAAATGTATTAGATCAAAATTTTTAGTTAGGGATTATCTTCAAAAGAGTCCAAAGATCAAATATTTATGTCTCCAGGGTTGACCCCCCTCCCTCCGCATCTGAGGCAAGTTCTATAAGTCATGAAAGTTGCCCATTGTTAATAAGGGTATTTATTGGAAAAGAGGGTATGTGTGATCCTGGGTCTCCATTTTAAAAAGTCAAAAGTGATCGAAGGACAGCCTTACATGCCCCTTTTCCCAAAATGTATTAGATCAAAATTTTTACATAGCAATTATCTTCAAAAGAGTCCAAAGATCAAATATTTATGTCTCCAGGGTTGACCCCCCCCCCTCCGCATCAGAGGCAAGTTCTATAAGTCATGCAAGTTGCCCATTGTTAATAAGGATATTTATTGGAAAAGAGGGTATGTGTGATCCTGGGTCTCCAGAAAGGTTTAGTGTATAAGGATGAAATTGAAGGAAATATGTAGACGGATGTCGAACACAGTAAAAATACACTATGTGCTTGCTGACTGTGAAGGGGGAATATCAGCAATATCTAAAGAACGACTTAGGGTATAACAGTCATAGCAAATATAAAGACAGCAGGTACTATTATAAATGAATAAATGGACGACTAAAATGAAATTGAATATTCAACTTGAACTTAAAACAAACAAAAATCACTACAAAAGGTAGTTTGAGTACTAACCCCATCCCCAAACCGTAAAAGTCTAAAGCCTACTTCGTCATTTGCGCTTAACTAAAAATGAATTATATGAAAAATATTTTCTTTTATATTTACAATATTGAAAAATAAAAACTACAGTGAAATAAAATCTTGAATGTCGGGGCTTTTAAAAATATTTTATGCAAGCAGATTCATATGACATCGGTATAAGTCAGACCTAGACATAGGCATTGGAAACAAATTGACAAAACTTTGTTTCTACAATAGCCCTTTCTAAGATTTGACTATAAATATTACCTTGCTACCTAAAAATATTAAAGAAATGTTGCAGAGTATAGATATGGGTTAACCGAAACCTTATGGGGCTCACCACTGAAGGGTTTTTCGAGGGAAGAGAAGTTTGAGAGAAACACAAAAGTGTATTTTGGTTAAGAGCACCCAAATTTTTTAGGGATGCAATTCGAATCAATTCTAAGGAGAAATCAAACATGTTACTTTTATTTACAGTCAATGAACTTCATTTCAATGAAAATTATCCCAACCATCTTGTAACTTGCACAGAAGGGGGTGACTTGTGGCATTGGGATGTTTCTGCAGCTGGTGGAAGACACACTGGTGTCTCATTTCAAGGTAAGTTGTCAAATTTCATATATTTGTATCTGTTGACCCAATAATGTTGTGTTGGATATTAATAACTCAGGTTATATCTATTAGCAACTTCTTAAAGTTAGACTAAGATTAAGTTCAAGCTATTTTTCCGTTCTGAATGAAACTGAAGAAATAATGAGATAAAACAAATATGGAGGTATAAAAATCGACAATTCTAATTTTTGGCAAATAATTTTATTTTATTTAATTTATTTCACTTAACTTTCTTTTAGGTTGTAAACTATGGTAATCTCCCCCAATGTCAACATTTCATTTTTGATATGAACACTACTAAAATTAGCTTTTGATTTAAACATATTTTTTTTTCTCAGATTTTATTTTTCAGTTTGTATCCGTGTGGAAAGCTTAAACTTTTTCTATTTAAGCTTTGTGATTTCGAAGATTATTCAAATTGTAGCTTATATTTTGGCGCATAAAGGAAAGTAAATGTAGATTACAAACCTGTTGTAAAACACTCGGCACATGGAAGCTATGTGGAATGGAGAAATTTCTGTAGACAGTGATTAAGTAGATACTAAGTGAATATTTTGATTATATGACCGTCTTTAGGGAAATAGAAGGAAAAAAATAATCTAACTTACTCAAAAATCTCTTTGATAATAATAAAGACGAGCTAAAAATCAATATTTTAACCTTAGCTTCCTCACTTCAAAAAAGTTCAGTTATCTAGACAAATTTTATGTACATTAAAAAATGTAGATTGTAGGCTATTTCAAGTTATGCCGATCTCTAACGGCTGAATGGTATAGTGCTCTATATCGCCAATATATTGAATATTGGCCAATTCACCAATCTATTGAAAGCATGTTAATTGAGTCTCGGGTATTGCCTCCTGCTAAGAATCTTTTCATACTGAAGACATATGTATACCGGAAGTGCTAATCCGCAGAAACTAACATGATTGGCTTTTCACAAGAAGCGTGGCTAAAAAGTGTTTTCAGCTGGGGAGCAAGAAAGTTTGAGGATCGTGGGTTTATCTTTCGATGTGTTTTCCGGCATAATTTGGCATCTTTAGAATAGTAGCAGATTTTGCTACCTTACCAAATAGGCAGTCTTGATAGCTGATAGTAATGCTAAGATAGTTTTGTAACAAATAAACTTGAAATCCCTGGCTACGAGAAGAAAAAGTATTTGTACGAAAAAAAAAAAAAAAAAAAAAAAAAAAAAAAAGTGCTTCAGCTCAAATTACTAAAACTCAAATAGACTATTTCTTTTGAGCCTTAATTGATAACGGTTGGCAATTTACTTTTTTATTTTGCTCTATGGTTATAAATAATCATTTATTACGGTTTCGTTTGATATTTATGTATGTTAATTACAACAATAATTACACAAGAAACCCGATACCATTGCTGCTTTAAAATGGAACACCATGGGTGACTATTAATTTGTTTATTATAAGCTTCAATTCACCTATCGATGGCAACATTAGGGTCAATGATGCAGTATCTTTTAGTGCGGGATTTGCTTAGCATGACCTTAATAATTAAAATATTAATTAGTTGAATTTGTGTAACCAAATTAATCCTGAAATATCGTAATATCAACTCCTAAATGCGGTAAGTCACTCCCATTTACTACTCGCTATCTCTTTGATAAGCTTTCTCTTGGCCAGAAAAATCAAGTCAGAATTATAGATACATAAAAACAAGGAATTGGAATAGTTCCCCAAACAAAAGGGGGGATATCCATGAGATAGTATAGATTTATATTTAGTTTAGATGTAAGATATGTGCTATTGGTCAAGTGAGGGGTCACATCTTTTAAAAAATCATATACATTTGGTGGCACATATCACGGTTAATCTGAGGGGATGTGGCGTAGTGGGAAGCATTCCAAGTGTAACCTGTTGTACACCAACAGGGCCATAATGGGCAACTTGTCTGAGTTTAGTTATTCTACCTAAAAAATTCCTGGGTATTTAGCTAAGAATAAAAATTTGCTGTTTCTCGTTATTGTATTTTCTCATTTATTAATTTGAGTACAAATTGTTTAAGTTAAAATTAGAATAATTATAATAAAAAATTGACAATAACGTAATTAAAGCTGCGTTCCTTTCTCAAAGTTGTGCCCTTTCTTTTATTATTCTGAATAAATAATTTCCTTTTGCTAGAATTAGCCTAGTATAAAATGAAAAGAACTTAACAAAAAAAAAAAAAAAAAAAAAAAAAAAAAAAAAAAAAAAAAAAAAAAAAAAAAAAAAAACGACAAGAAAAGTAAATTGTCATCATTCAAAAGAAGCAATGTTGCAATATATACGAAGACTTTTGAGGAGAATTAAAAATAAAAAACGATTTTTGGGTTTTTCGACTGTCGATAATGACGGTTGTTTGAAGAAACGAGTTCTTTCAGGGTTTCAAGACATGACAGGACACTCGGTATACTCCAAACGTTGTACATGGTCACAAAATTGTTGGCAATGACCTAGTGTACAAATTGTCGTGGGACAACATGGACCAAACTTTAATTACTATATTGGTTATTAACAAAAACTGGCATTATGGCTTTCATATATATACATATATATATATATATATATATATATATATATATATATACATATATATATATATATATATATATATATATATATATATATATATATATATATATATATATATATATATATATGGCTTCGCGCCACACCAACACCTAGTTGGTGGGGGCGCTTCGCGCCCCCCAAGCCCCCCCGCGCGCGTAAGTCGTTACGTGCCATATTAGTTACGCGCCATTGTAGTTGTGTCACTGTGTCCCACCTGTGAATATATATATATATATATATATATATATATATATATATATATATATATATATATATATATATATATATATGTTTTTAACTACGTAAAACTTGCGAATATACAACATTCCTCGCTGTCCCATTGTCTGTGCATATAAATAGATTGTCAGGTTTACCGACTCTTGAACATGCAACATATATTTGTCCATGGGAAAACAATCCGTATTCAGATCTATACCGCATGTTTCTAATGATTGCCCTTGAGCTTTGTTGATGGTGATTGCTAATCGAATATTCCCTGTGTCCCCGTCGTCATTTATATATCCCCCCCTGTGCCCTTCCGGCGTCCCCGCTGTAGTTGTGTCCCTGTGTCCCGGTCGTCATTTATATTCCCTGTGTCCCGGTCGTCATTTGTGTTCCGGTGTCTCGGTCTGTAATTTCTCTTTGAGTGTCCCGGTCGTCATTTATATACCCTGTGTCCCGGTCGTCATTTGTGTCCCGGTGTCCCGGTCTGTAATTTCTCTTTGAGTGTCCCGGTCGTCATTTATATTCCTTGTGTCCCGGTGTCCCGGTCGTCATTTGTGTCCCGGTGTCCCAGTCTCTAACGTCATAAAGTCTTCAATGGCTCTGGTGGTGCAGCCAGTTGAGGAAGTTCAACTTTTCCTGAGGCGCAAAATATCCCCATTGTTTCTCCATTAAATTTCAAGGCCTTGCAATAGGGACACATTTTAGACATAGTCCCGATTTGAACACATCTACTCAAGGTATCATCGACTGGGCTGTACCTGAATGCCAGGCGATAATTTTGACGTTGCTCTTGTGACTCCTCGACCCACTTTCTTTTGGAATTATCTCTTTGAGCCGCAAGCCTGTTTTCACGTTGTTTTTGTGATGAGCCGCAAGTCTGTTTTCACGTTGTTCTTGTGATTCCTCGGCATGATTTTTTTCGGTAATTTCTCTTTGAGCCTCAAGCCTGTTTTCACGTTGTTCTTGTGATTCCTCAGCACGCTTTCTTTTGGTATTATCTCTTTGAGCCGCGAGCTTGTGTTCACGTTGTTCTTGTGATTCCTCGGCAAGATTTTTTTGGTAATTTCTCTTTGAGACGCAAGCCTGTTTTCACGTTGTTCTTGTGATTCCTCGGCTGTTTCTTCTGCCATTGTAGGATTTATACATATAACTAGTGGCTAATTTTTATTCCCCTTCACATATCCGAATAAAACCAAAATTGGAACGTGATCAACTAGGAAACGTTGAAAAGTGTCACAAATGGGAAAAAGTTAGAAGCAACCCCCACAAAAAAAACATCGTCTTGTTGTTTATTTCCTATAGACAGCATGCTTTTTTTGTTAGAGAAGGAAATTAATTTTGTTTTGCGAAAAAAAAAATTAAGCCAGTAAAAAGAACCAAACATCATTAGAAATTTGTGCGTCGTTAAACACCGCGAGACGCGCGCACCTGTGAATAATTTTGTTCTATTGTTTATTAAAGGAATTTTAGCCAACTCCTTTGGAATTCCTGGAAAAAGTGTTAAATGATAGAAATTAAACCAACTTAGGTAAATGAGAAAATCATTATCTAAATTGTTTGAGTTCATTTTCTTTTGGTATTTTAAAGTCAAAGCCCTGGAATAGCCCTTGGCTTTGTATGTTCACAAGGATATTTCAAATAATTTTATATTTCTCCTGAAGAAGAAGCAATCCAGAACTAATCAGAGGCAATCCTATAGCATTGCCTATAGTAAAGGCTGTAAGGCTTCAATATTTTATTATTCTTTTTCCATAGGCACTTCATATGGAAGGGGTGGCTGTATAAACTTGGCAGGTGGCTCATCTGATTTGAAATCGTAAGTTCTAGTGACATTTTCAAGAGTGAAAAGTGATCAGAGGACAACTACCCCCCCCCCACACGCTCTGTTTTCTCCAAATGCATCCAATAAAAACTTTGAGATAGCCATTTTCTTCAAAATCGCTTGTTCAAGATCACGTAACAATGCCCCCGGGATTAGCACAACCCCCAGAGCCCGCGGGTAAGCATTGTAAGTAATGTCCCGGGGTTATATAAGGTTTTTACGGTAGGCGTGGTCGTATAAACTTAGGAGTAAACTCATTTAATTGGAAATTGAAAGTTTTCTACCCTTTTTAAGAGTCAACAGTAATGGGAGGGCAACTATCCCCCCCACGCCATCTTTTCCCCGAATGTACCCGATCAAAACCTTGGGATAGCCATTTGGTTCAAAATAGTCTAAAGATCAGATAACAAAACTCAGGGGTCAACACAACCCCCGTAGAGCCCTGGGTCCAGTGGTGTAAGTTATGCCCCGGGGGTATATAAGTTTTTATGGCAATTGGTAATAGTGGCCGCCATTTCTGTCCGTCTGTCGATCTGTCTGTCCCGGTTTTACTAGTTTGGGCTTTTCCAAATAAGCTGGGACGATGAAATTTGGCAGGCGTATCAGGGACCAGACCAGATTAAATTAGAAATAGTCTTTCTCCGATTTGATCATCTGGGGGGGTGGAGGGGCGGTTAATTAGAAAAAATGAGGTATTTCTAACGTGTGAACGGGTGATTGGATCTTAATGAAATTTAATATTTAGAAGGATATTGTGTGTCAGAGCTCTTTTTTAAAATCTCTACCGAACCCGGTAACATTGGGGGGAGTTGGAGGGGGAAACCTGAAACCTTGGAAAACGCTTAGAGTGGAGAAATCGGGATGAAACTTAGCGGGAAAAACATCACAAGTCCTAGATACGTGATTGACATAACTGGAGCAGATCTGCTCTCTTTGGGGGAGTTAGGGAAGGGGGGTTAATTCGGAAAAAATGGAAAAAATTAGGTATTTTTAATTTACGAACGATTGATCAGATCTTAATGAAATTTGATGTTTAGAAGGATCTCCTAACTCAGACCTCTTATTTTAAATCCCAACCGGATCCAGTTTCATTGGGGGGAGTTGGGGAGAAGAGGTGTAAATCTTGGAAAACGCTCAGAGTGGAGAGATCGGGATGAAACTTGGTGGGAAGAATAAGCACAAGTACTAGGTACGTGATTGACATAACTAGACTGAGGTCGTTCTCTTTGGGGGAGTTGGGGGGCCTAATTCGGTAATCCAGAAAAATTAGAAAAATGTGGTATTTTTAACTTACAAACGGGTAATTGGATCTTAATGAAATTTGATATTTAGAAGGACCTCGCGTCTCAGGGCTCTTATTCTAAATCCTGACCGGATCCGGTGACATTGGGGGGATTTGGAGGAAGAAACCGAAAATCTTGGAAAACGCTTAGAGTGGAGAGATCGTGATGATACTTTGTGGGAAGAATAAGCACAAGTCTTAGATACGTGGTTGACATAACCAGACCGGATTGGCTCTCTTTGGGGGAGTCGGGGGGAGGATAATTCTGACAAATTAGAAAAAATGATAAATTTTTAACTTAGGAATGGTTGATCAGATCTTAATGAAGTTTGATATTTAGAAGGACCTCGTGTCTTAGAGCTCTTATTTTAAGTCCCGACCGGATGCGGTGACGTTGGGAGGAGTTGGAGGGGAAAACCGAGAAACGCTTAGAGTGTAGAGATCGGGATGAAATTTGGTGAGAAGAATAAGCACGTTCTAGATACGTTATTGACATGACTTGGTTGGATCTGCTCTCTTTGGGGGAGTTGGGGGGATTTGCTAGTTTGGGCACTTCCAGATAATCTGGGACGATGAAAGTTGGCAGGCGTATTCAGGGACTAGATTAAATTAGAAATAGTATCTTCCCTGATTCGACCGTCTGGGGGGGAGTGAGTGAACAAGATAGTTGATAAGAATTTTATTTGCCAATAAAACAAATGATTGTTCTTCTTAAGTATGGCTTGTGGCATAGGGGTATCATTCTTGCTTAGGGTTAGAGAGGTCTCAAGTTCAAATCCCGGACCACCCTTATTTTTACATGAAGAAAATCTGAAAGTGATAAGTGATCATTATAGCGATCGCTGATAGTTGGCGGGCTTATCAGGGACCCAACCAGATTACATTAGAAATAGTCGCTTTCCCGATTTGGCCATCTGGGGGGGGGGAAGGACGGTTAATTCGAAGATTTTAGAGAAAATGAGGTATTTTTAACTTACGAACGGGTCATCGAATCTTAATGAAATTTGATATTTAGAAGGACCTCATGTCTCAGAGCTCTTATCTTAAATCCCGACCGGATCCGGTGACATTGGGAGGAGTTGGAGGGGAAACCGGAATCTTGAAAAACATGTAGAGTTGAGAGATCGTAATGAAACCTGGTGGGAAGAAGTTCTTGGCTCTTCCGAACTCGTCACAAGTGCCATATGAGTTCTTGGCTCTTGTTTATGTAAGGGGTGGTCGTATAAATTTCTTGAGGAAACTCACTTGACTGGAAATTGAAAGTTCTAGCTCCCCTGTGAAGAGTCAAAAGTGATCGGAGGGCAAATAGCCTCTCCCCCCCCCGCGATTTTTTTTATGCATCTGATTGAAATTTTGAGATAGCCATTTTGTTCAATATAGTCCAAAGATCATATAATAATGCCTACGGAGTTGACACAACCCCAAGAGCGCGGGATAAGAATTGTAAGTTTTGCCCGAGAGTGTATAAGGTTTTTATAAGAGGGGTAGTCGGATAAAATTTGGAGGAAGATAATTTTTGATTGGAAACTGAATGTTCTACCCTCCTTTTTAAGTGTCAACAGTAATATTAGGGCAACTAGCCCCTCCCCACGCCTTCTTTTCCCCAAATGCATCCGATCGAAATTTTAACAGCAATTTTTTCCTCGTCCAAAGATCATATAAAAATGCCTCCAGGGTTGACAGAACCCCCAGAGCCCGGGGGTTAGGATTTACTTATGTCCGAGGGCATATAAGGTTTTTATGGAAGGAGTAGTAGCATAAACTTTGAAGGAGGCTCATTTGATTGTAATTCTAGTTCCCTTTTAAGAGTCAAAAGTGACCAGAGGACAACTATCCCCCCTCCACACCTTTTCCCCCCCAAATTTATCCGATCAAAATTTCTAGATAGCCATTTTGTTCAAAATTGTCCAAAGATCATATAAGAATGCTTACGAGATTGACACGACCCCCCCCCCCCGAGCCAAGGGGCAACGGTTGTAAATTATAGCCCGGGGTATATAAGGTTATAATGCAAGGGGTGTCAGAATAGTTCAAAAATAATATAAAAATGCCTCCGGGGTTGACACGAACCCTAAGAGCCCGGGGCCAAGGGTTGTAAGTTATGCAAGCTTTCGATTGTTAACATATAAGGTTCTTATGGAAGAGTTAGTCGTATAGACTTCGGAAAAGACTCATTCGATTTGAACTCCAAGTAAATATTTACCTTATCAAGAGTTTAGAGTGATAGGATGACAACTATCCCCTCCCACTGCCCTTTTTTTTACAAATGTTTTCGATCAAAATTTTGAGATAGCTATTTTGTTCAAAATAGTCCAAACGTCACTTAACTATGGTCTCAGGTTTAAACCCCTCCCCCATCCCTCTGGGCAAGGGCTGTAAGTTATGCTGATTAACTTATAGCCCTTATATATTAACTAGTTAACATATAAGGTTTTTATGGAAGGAGCTCATTTGATCAGAAATCTAAAGCCTACTGCGTCATTGGCGCTTTACTGAAGACTATATGTGTCATGGAAAGAACTACTAAAATTAAACTGAATATTTGATGTATAAAGATGTTAATTGCTGAAAGCTCATCAATTCAAGATTTTATTTGACTGTAATTTCGTTTGTTGTAATTTGTGTGTTTTAATTTCATTTGTTGTAATAAGTACAAAATGAAATATTTGTAATATAAATCGTTCTCAGTAACGCGCCAATGATGCAGTAGGCTTTGACTTTTACAGTTAGGAGAGGGGGCACAGAAATTCTTGTTTGTGGTTACTTTTGTTCGTTTTAAACTTGATTTGCATATTCAGTTTAAGTTTTATTCGTTTTAAATTTGTTTATTCATTTATGCTAGTACCTTTTGTATATTTGTTTGCTATGATTTTTATTTAGTTTCTGTTTGTTTTTGGTTTCATTTATTCTTTAATGGTCATTTCTGTTCGTTTTAGGCTTGAATTATTATAGGAATTCATTCCTGCTAAACTTCAGTTTAATATGGCCTTGACTTTTCTTTGAAAACTTCTTTTTCGGAAAGATATTTTTTAATTAATTAATAAAAACTAGAAAATTATGGTGTTGAGCAGTTTTTTATTATTATTTTTTTTTTCAGAAGTTAAATTGGAGAAAATCCATTCTGAAATGTAGTTGCACATATACTTTAAGCTCAAAAAGATAAGAAGAACAATTTGCAATAATGTATAACGTTTTCCAGTTGAAATAAAAAAAAATATTCTCCTGGCTGTTCGTAATGAAATTATCGTATCTTTCTGACTGATTCCCTTATTATTGTAGAGCATGAAGTTACACCTTGGCTTCAGGTTTCTACTGAGAATTTTAGCGTACAAGAGCTGCTACCCAATATCATTCTGGGTATTAATTCTCTATCGATAGCTGGCAGTCGAGTCATTTGCGGTACAGATGATGAAGCCATCTACATAGTTGATAATATAAAATTTTGAACTATTTTACATTTTGCTGGTAATTTTTTCTTTAAAATGTTTTCTTCGGCCTTATATATACACAGAATATTTCTAGTTGACTGTGATGGGTTTTGACACAATGCTCCGGTCTCCTGGGGGGGGGTGTCTTCTCTGACTCTGTTAATTGTGTATCCTATGGTAAGGGGTAATAATATTACGTTAGAATATTCATGTGCATAAATGTGATTTTTGAGTGTCTGTAAAAAAAAAAAAAAAATCGACATCGAAAGTCTTTATTTCAGGTATACTTTTCCTTAAGCCCCCCCCCCCCCTCTTAAAGTAAGAACTTTTTATCCTCTGATTTTAGTGTTGCCCTTGCTGGTGGATGAAATCCCCAAGTTTCCAAAAACATAATAAAACAGTCTGAACTTACTTTAAATTGTATGTTATTTTTAGTGGCGAGTGGTGAGGAACAATTTTTTATAGCGATTCCAAAAATGTGGGTTTTTTTTAACTTTACTCTCGCCAATTTATAATAAGCTAATGTGTCAAATGACGAACATTTTGCCATACAAAATTTACCCTCGGTGAGACTAGTTCTTGACCTCCTACAGACTAGGTAAGTAAATGCCACTGAGTTACAGTAAGTATTTGCACACTAGGAGGAAATCTTTTGGACGGCAGGTATAAAGAAAAACCGTCGCTTGCACTCTGTGATTATTAAAATTAAATAAAACAAACAAGTTTTTTTTAACTGCAAGTAAGGAGCGACATTAAAACTAAAAACGAACAGAAATTATTCCGTATAGTAAAGGGGTTGTCCCCTCCTCAACACCTCGCTCTTTACGCTAAAGTTTGACTCTTTGTCACAACTCTACTTTTTAAAATCCCTCGTCAATACCTCGCTCTTTACATTAAAGATTGTCTTCATCCCAATGAATCACATGACCTCTGAATCACAAAGGCCGTAGAATAAATAGTTGAAGTTCCTAAAGACAATTTTGTGTAAAGAGCAAGGTATTGTGGAGGAGACGAACCCCCCCCCCCCTTATATGCATAATATTTCTGTTCGTTTAAGTTTTAATGCTGCTCCTTACTTCCAGTTGAAAAAAAACTTTTTTTTACTTATTTTCTCATTGTTTTTTTTTTATAATGTAAGAAAATCCTGCCCCCTTCATGGAAATTTTCTTCCCTCATGATAAATTCCTCCATGGAAAGAACCTCCTATGTAACCCCCTCCTCCGACCTACCCCCATCCCAACGCTAAAAAGTCCCCCTGAAAACGGCTGCACACTAATCAACAGCCATTACTAGATGTAAACAATGATCAAAGTTTGTAACTTGCAGCCCCTCCCCCGGGGACTGTGGGGGATTAAGTCGTCCCCAAAGACATAGTTATTAGGTTTTTCGACTATGCTGAAGAGAATGGCTATCTCAAAATTTTGATCCGGCGACTTTGGGGAAAAAATGAGCGTGGGAGGGGGCCTAGGTACCCTCCGATTTTTTTGTCACTTAAAAAGGGTGCTAGAACTTTTAATTTCAGTTAGAATGAGCCCTCTTACGAAACTATAGGACCACTGGGTCGATAAGACCACCCCTAGAAAAAAAACAAAAAAACACGCATCCGTGATCGGTCTTCTGGCAAAAAAAAGAAATTCCACATTTTTGTAGATAGGAGCTTGAAACTTCTACAGTAGGGTTATCGGATACGCTGAATCAGATGGTGTGATTTTCGTTAAGATTCTATAACTATTAGGGGGTGTTTCCCCCTATTTTCTAAAATAAGGCAAATTTTCTCAGGCTCTTAACTTTTGATGGTAAGAGTAAACTTGATGAACTTATATATTTCAAATCAGTATTAAAATTCGATTCTTTTAATGTAACTATTGGTATCAAAATTCTGTTTTTTAGAGTTTCGGTCACTATTGAGCCTGGTCGCTCCTTACTACAGTTCGTTACCACGAATTGTTTGAATATCTACTGACTGTGGAGTGAGAAATGCTTGCTTTAGATCGCTGTTGCACAATGTCATAATATTGCTTTTCAAAGCTGAAGATCGGTTGTTGGCTGAGGGTTACCGACGTAGGCAATTATATATGTATATATGTTGCTGTAAGGTGGTAAAGCTAGTCATTTGATAGAATTCAGTTTTTTTTTGAAAGACCTGGGGATGGGAGCGAATTCTTGTAAAGCTACTTAGCTAGGTGATCGGAATTTGAGACTTGGGGCTACGGCAAAAAAATTTCTTACCTTTCATGATTTTCTAGTAGCTAAAATTCATTGATTTTGAATATATCAATCAAAAGCTATGTTTGCATTAGATTTGAAATATTTTTTAATCTTGTTATCGACCGGGTCTTGATCAGAAACTTTAATATTTGATCAAATGGCTGGTTTTGCCATTCCGATGGGATATATAGGTGCCAACTTTCTGCAGAATTCCTGTGTATCAAATTTGATTCTTTTAAAGTTATTAAAATTTTACTTCGGAAAGAACTGTTCGGGACTCTTCTCCTTAAGATATTTTTGAATGTAGGCCTAGTTTTATCTGTTTGGCAACTTTGCAACAGTAGAGTCAACTCACGAAAATTTAGGGGGGTGGGGCAAATGTATTTTTCAAAATAGGGGGGGGGGTTCAACAAAAGTTGTCCAAGAAGGCATTCTTCTATGAAAACACCCCTAAAAACTTTTTAATCCAAAAGGAGGGGGAGGGTGACATCCCTTTCCCAATTTAAGACACTGTCATGGAGTTCAGTTATGTATTCTGAATCTTCATATTGAATCCTATTTTGGTATCAGCACACAAATTAGATCTTTTATCATCCCCTTCTAGAAAAGTTTGCCGAAGTACAATGGTCAAAGGCAAAAGGAAGATTATCTACCATAGAACTGTGAGATTTTCTTTCTCAGGCTTTAAGATTTAAGCCATCAGTTGAAGCAATAAATTTAAGTTTCCCGCCTTTCTGCTCCAGGGGAATCTTTGAATTGCCTGGGTGTGATTACTCATTTTTTTGTACCAATAGAAAAAAAGAAACAGAATAGATGCTTAGAATTCTATGAAACGACATCAAGCGGAAATGATTGTGATTAAACCAGTTTGTTAAAAGTAAGCTATTCGAATCAAATATTTGCCAGTGTTTTTTATCCTGCTTTCTTTTCCTTGTTTTGACAAGGCTTGTGGTCAATTGATTAATGGACTTGTTTTCTTGCTCTGGTAAAAATTAGGAGCTAGGAATGAAATCCCATTGTTTTGGAATAGAACACGAACAATCTTGTTTAAAATCTACTCACCTAGACAACTCTTTTGTTAAAAGCTGGCTAAAACCAGTTTGTTAAAAGGGGATATTCAGTTCTGAAAGAATAAAACACATTCTTCTAACAGTGTTTGTTTAGTTTTGTTTTACAGTTTTCTGTTTCATGATAAGACTAATTGCCAACTGAATAATAGCAGTATTGTGTGGCCGATCAATATTTATTGCTAATAGTTGAATCGTTAATTTTTCAAACAACATTAGCTCTCTTGACACATTTTAGATGAGTATTCATAAGCTCTCATAGAGTATATTTGTTTATTTTCTACTCAGACACTGTTTGCACTGAACAGGTTCTTTTTCCACTCAACTATACATACTCATTAAGATGGACATTTATAAGCTCTCAAAGTACACATTTGTTTGATTTCTACGCCAAACACAGTTTGTACTAACAGGCACGTTTTCCACTTAACTGTAATTATCCATTAAGATGGGCATTCATAAGCTGTCAAAATGCACGTTTGTTTATTTTCTACCTCAGACGCTGTTTGTACTAAACAGGTTCGCTTTCAACCAAACTATACTTAACCACTTTACTTACCCACTAACACCCACATAAGCTCTCAAAGGTCACGTTTGTTTATTTTCTACCCCATACCCTGTTTGTAATGAACAGGTTCATTTTCCACTCAACTATACCTACCCACTGTGCTTCCCCACTAGATGAGCATTCATGAGCTCTCAAAGAACAAATTTGTTTATTTTCTACCCCAAACACTGAACTGAACAGGATCGATTTTCATTGTGTTCAGTAAAAACTCGTTTCAATACTCCATTATATCCATTTAATGTATACATATTATCTTACTCATTATGGATATGCTGTGACTACCACATTTAGGACCCATAAACGTACTAGTTTATACAGACTATATTCAGTGTCTGTGCTGGCAAACTCCTTGTTCTCTTGCCTATATTGTCAGTAAATGTTTCCTAAGGATTGTTTCCTGGTAATATAAGCAACTGGCAAACATTCAGTGTGTTCCCGGGGGAAAATGCAATTTAATTCGTATGCACTTCATGCGTAATGCATATTAATCGTGAGCTTGGACCACTTGTTAACTAATACCTCACTTTCAGCTCATAGTCTTCATCCATCCCTTACATATTCCTCATGCCTATTACATTGGTTATTTGCCTCTATTTTTCTCAATTTGACGATCATTTTGCAGAAGTTAATTCACTAAAAACGCCCGTTAACTATACTTAAATTTAAAAACTAATTTTAAAACAAAACTTAAAACTAATACCAAGTTAATCTTCGATCGTTCCAGTTGTTACTTCGCTCTCACCTGAACGATAATTTTTTTCTAAGTACTTTTCTTGAATCAGCATCAAATGGCCATTTGTCCTCACTTGATAGTTTTATCCCAAAAGACAATTTTAAAACATTGGTTAGTATGGGCTAGAGGTCATTCTTTGCTAGGTTGCAGTAGATGCTGCAGCCATTACATATTTAACTTTTTTTCGCACTGGGAACACGTTTATTGTTTCTAGTCTCATTCTCTATTACCACTGATAACCTCCACTCCTGTAGCTGTTAACTGCTGGTGGTTTACCTGCTCACCTATTTCAATTCTTTTTCCAAATTAAATAAAAAAAACAAGTTTTTTCAACTGAAAGTAAGGAGTGACATCAAAACTTAAAACGCACAGAAATTACTTCGTATATGAAAGAGGCTGCTTCCTCATCAACGCCCCGCTCTTTACGCTAAAGTTTGACTCTTTCTCTCAATTCTTCTTTCTAAAACAGTAAAAAACTTTAGCGTAAAGAGCGGGGCGTTGATGAGGAAGCAGCCTCTTTCATATACGAAGTAATTTCTGTGCGTTTTAAGTTTTGATGTCACTCCTTACTTTCAGTTGAAAAAACTTGTTTTTTTTATTTAATTTCTGAACGTTTTTGAATCAATGCATGTTTTGATTTTGGCTCTCCGCAGAGGAATAATCAAAACGAAATTTGCATATTTTTTTTTTGGCTCAATGGCTTTCTCATAATTTTGATCGAATGATTTTGAGAAAAAAAGAGCGGGGGACGAAGCCTAGTTGCCCCCCGATTTTTTGGTTAATTAAAAAGGCAACTAGAACTTTTAATTTTTTACGAATCTTTTTATTGGTAAAAGATTTACGTAACTTATAAATTAGCTTACGTAAAGAACTTTTGTATTCTCATGTTTTTATTACATATATGAGGGGATTCGCCCCATCGTCAGTACCTCGCTCTTTACACTAAAGCTTAAACTTTATCCCAATTCATTAAAAATGACCCCCTGAATCACAAAAGCCGTAGAATAAGTAGTTGAAATTACCGAAAATACTTTAGCGTAAAGAGCGAGGTATTAGAAGGAGGTGAGCCCCTCATATGGGTAATAATTTCTGTTTGTTTTAAGTTTTATTGCTATTCCTTACTTCCAGCTGAAAAAGCTTTTTCACTTTTATTTTTTAATTGTTTTTTTTTTAAATAATGCTAGTAAATCCTGCTCTCCCTTCATGGAAATTTTCTTCTCCCATTACAAATTCTCGAAGGAAAGTTCCCCCAGCATATCCCCCTCTTCTCAACCCCTCCCCCAAACCAAAAAAAATCCTCCTGAAAACGCCTGTATACTTCCCAATAACCATTACTATATGTAAGCACAGGTCAAAGTTTGTAACTTGTTGCCCCTCCCACGGGGACTGTGGGGGAGTAAGTCGTCCCCAAAGACATAGTTATAAGGTTTTTCGACTACGCTGAATAAAATGGCTATCTCAGAATTTTGATCCGTTGACTTTGGGAAAATAATTAGCGTGGGAGGGGGCCTAGGTGCCCTCCAATTTTTTTGGTCACTTAAAAAGGGCACTAGAACTTTTCATTTCCGTTAGAATGAGCCCTCTTGCAACATTCTAGGACAACTGGGTCGATACGATCACCCCTGGGAAAAAAAAAAAAAAACAACAAAAAAACAAAAAAAACAAATAAACACGCATCCGTGATCTGCCTTCTGGCAAAAAATGCAAAATTCCACATTTTTGTAGATAGGAGCTCGAAACTTCTACAGTAGGGTTCTCTGATACGCTGAATCTGATGGTGTGATTTTCGTTAAGATTCTATGACTTTTAGGGGGCGTTTCCCCCTATTTTCTAAAATAACGCAAATTTTCTCAGGCTCGTAACTTTTGATGGGTAAGACTAAACTTGATGAAACTTATATATTTAAAACCAGCATTAAAATGCGATTCTTTTGATGTAGCTATTGGTATCAAAATTCCATTTTTTAGAGTTTTGGTTACTATTGAGCCGGGTCGCTCCTTACTACAGTTCGTTACCACGAACTGTTTGATTATCTGGTATCTATTCAATTGATCAATTGATAGTAGGACATTAATATGTATCAGTTTTTCTTTCACCTATCCAACTGTTGTGTCAAGCTTAAGAGTTATTAAATAAAAAAAACAAGTTTTTTAACTGAAAGTAAGGAGCAACATTAAAACTTAAACCGAAAAGAAATCACTTCGTATATGAAAGGGGCTGCTTCCTCATCAACGCGCCGCTCTTTACGCTAAAGTTTGATTCTTTCTCTCAACTCTTCTTTCTAAAACAGTAAAAAACTTTAGCGTAAAGAGAAGGGCGTTGATGAGGAAGCAGCCCCTTTCATATACGAAGCAATTTCTGTTCGTTTTAAGTTTTAATGTCGCTCCTTACTTTAAGTTAAAAAACTTGTTTTTTTTTTATTTAATTTCTGAACATTTTTGAATCAATGCATGTTTTGACTTTGGCTCTCAGCAGAGGAATAATTAAAACGAAATTTGTATATTTATTTTTTTTGTATATTGATACAAATTTGTATATTTGTATATTGAATGATTTTAAGAAAAAAAGGAGCGGGGGAGGAAGCCTAGTTGCCCTCCGATTTTTGTGTTACTTAAAAAGGCAACTAGAGCTTTTAATTTTTTACAAATGTTTTTATTAGCAAAAGATACACGTAACTTATAAATTAGCTTACGTAACCAACTTTTGTATTATCATGTTTTTAGTACATATATGAGGAGTTCATCCCCTCGTCAGTACATTGCTCTTTACATTAAAGTATAAATTTTGTCCCAATTCATAAAGAATGACCCCTGAATCATAAAAGCCGTAGAATAAATAGTTGAAATTACTAAAAATACTTTAGCGTAAAGAGCGAGGTATTAGGAGGAGGTGAGCCCGTCATATGCGTAATAATTTCTGTTAGTTTTAAGTTTTAATGCTGCTGCTTACTTCCAGTTGAAAAAACTTTTTCATAATTATTTTTTCATTGTTTTTTTTTTTAAATAATGCTAGAAAATCCTGCGCTCCCTTCATGGAAATTTTCTTCCCCCATGACAAATTCCTCGATGGAAAGTTCCTCAACATATCCCCCTCTTCTCAACCCCTCCCCCAACCAAAAAATCCCCCTGAAAACGTCTGTACACTTCCCAATAACCACTACTATATGTGCGCACTGGTCAACGTTTGTAACTTGTAGCCCCTCCCCCCGGGGACTGTGGGGGAGTAAGTCGTCCCCAAAGACATAGCTATAAGGTTTTTCGACTACGCTGAGTAAAATGGCTATCTCAGAATCTTGATCCGTTGACTTTGGAAAAATAATTAGCGTTGGAGAGGACCTAGGTGCCCTCCAATTTTTTGGTCACTTAAAAAGGGCACTAGAACTTTTCATTTCCGTTAGAATGAGCCCTCTCGCAACATTCTACGACCACTGGGTCGATACGATCACCCCTGGGGAAAAAACTAACAAATAAACACGCATCCGTGATCTGCCTTCTGGCAAAAAAATACAAAATTCTACATTTTTGTAGATAGGAGCTTGAAACTTCTACAATACGGTTCTTTGATACGCTGAATCTGATGGTATGATTTTTGTTAAGATTCTATGACTTTTAGTGGGCATTTCTCCCTATTTTCTAAAATAAGGCAAAATTTCTCAGGCTCGTAACTTTTGATAGGTAAGACTAAACTTATTGAAAATTATGTTTAAAATCAGCATTAAAATGCAATTCTTTTGATGTAGCTATTGGTATCAAAATTCCATTTTTTAGAGTTTTGGTTAGCATTGAGCCGGGCCGCTCCTTACTACAGTTCGTTACCACGAACTGTTTTGATTTAGATGTAAGTGCATTTTTGGCCTTAATTGCATTTTATGCTATGTCCAGGTGAATTCATAATTTTTGTCATTCTAGCTGATTTAGTTAATGTTAGTCTAAAGACGTTTGTGAAGCAGACAATCTTTTAGTCTTTTATTTTGGAGCAGCTGTGTTTTAAACATGCTGCCTGATTAAGTCTTTTCGCTCTGGAGTTAAAAATTCGAAGGATGAAATATATTTTTCTTTCGCAAGAAAACTATGAATGAACTGCATTCACAACTGAAAATGTGGAAGAAGAAAAAAGAAACACAAAGAACAAGATATTGGATAAATATTAAATTGGAAGCACTACGGCGCGCCAAATGTGTTTCATAGATTTTTTTTCTGGCTAGTTTGATCCAAAATATTGATATTATTTCGAGAAGACCAAAATATGAATATATTGATATATACACCTGTGTGGTAGGTATAAATAAATAGAATAAAAAAGAAGAATAAAAATTGTATTTATAATTGGTATTAAGGAATTAAAAAATTATCTTTGTTATTGGAATTTATTAATTTTGAAGGAATGGCCGATCCTATCCGAAGCAGCCAAAAGGCAAGGAACAGGTTCAGTATACTACGTTAGGTTACTTACTAATGCGAGCATCATCAGCGTAGGCTACATAGAAAATATCTGTTGAATTGAAAGTAGGAAGAATGGTGGAAAATATTGATGAAGCATGAATTTTGAAAATAAATGAAAAAAGCACAATACCCTGTTTACAGTTACGAGGTTTGTTTTTACCTTAAAAAAACCTGCCTAATCTTTAAATGATTCCATTGGCGACGAATGGGATACCCCCCCCCCCTTCCCCTAGATTGCCGATCGAAATGGTCCACAAAACGAAATATTACGAACATTCTAGGCAGCTGTAAGAAACGAAAAGAATAGAATGGAAAATTTACGTTGAGTATATGTATGTTAATAGGGGCTAATACGGTGTATAGTTGGCAAAATTTAGCAAAATTCACTATGAGAAAACGCGAAGTTCCGTTTTGGTATCAGAAATAGCTTTTCACTTCCTGCGATTTTAAAATATTAATATCTTGAGAACGAAGAGAAAAATCAAGGGAAGAAAAAAAAACAAAATAAAACTATAAATGTGAATTTAATCCGAAGAATTGAAGGGTAGGTACTCACATTTCTCAATGTCAAGAAAAAATAAATACTATCAAAAGCAGAAAAAAGGTAAGAAACAAATTTTCTAAACCACTAGATGAGAACGTAATCAGTGTAAGCCGCATAAAAAATATCCGCATAATTGCTAATACAAATACACAGAACTGAAGAAAGAATATGGGAAATCCAAAGTCTGAAAATAAATCAAAAGATCCCACGACACTGGTAAAGCATACTCTTTAAAAGAAAATTGAAGGTTGAAATCATTATGTCAGCTTTAAGGTGAATACCAGAATTGGAGTACCAAAACCTAACCTAGCTGCGGCCGTTTCAAATTTACTTGAATCCAGCAAACGATGTTGGACATTTAAGCCCTTTGATTCCGTGTTTTGTGGAAAGGTCTTTGGCAAAAAAAGTCTAAATTCATATCATTTAAATTTGTTAGTTTATTTCATATAACTAGATTCTCTCTATGTATATAATCAGTTCGTCTTACGGGCACGATCTTGAGAATCTAGATACAGCACCAAAATAAGGTCCTTGAACAATTAAAGGGGCAGAATTTGTAACATGGAAGGTAGATGGCGTTCGTCCTGATCTTTAATCATCACTGCCTACAGCTATTATTTGGAATGTCAAGGACGACATGCAACCTGAGTTAACCATTGCAAACGATGGCCTGGCGAATCCTAGGGGCATTAGAATGTAGTCCATAGCCTTCACAAATGGCGAAAGTGCATAAATATATCTCTTCATTTTATTTCTTGTGTCGACTAAAAGTAATACTCTGATTTGTTGTCTCTGAAATTCGGGTTGTTAGTAAATAACGGAAGAACGATATGACCCGGTAATTTGCCAACAAGATGAGTAATTTGATACTGATTTGTCTTTCTTTAAGACCGAAGAAACCATACCACATAAAGAGGCATTAGGATTTAGGAGCCAGAGATGTACCTCAGCAGCTATGGAAAAATAGCCGTAAACACTGCAATTAATCTTAGCACTATCTTTATAAGAATGGATAGGAATGTTGTGCTCTAACAGAATTGGGAAACACATGAATTTAAGCTTAAACTAATGGTAAAGACCCCTATCAAAATCACAAGCTCTGAATTGTTTTAACACGAAACGAACTTAACCAGAGTGGGAAGTTGCTTGTTACCTTTATCGTCGACGAGACAGTATTACTTCATAATATAGAAAATATTAGAATCTCAAGGGGAATCATCTTAGGATCACTCACTTGATTGACAGTCGAAGTTCAGACCCTTTTAAAGACCGAAACTGATGGAAGGAGAATCTATAGATCTTTATACTCCTCACCCCCCGGGGCTTCGGATTCCTATTATTTTCATTTCAAATACCAACTAAAGATTGTTAAATAGTCTTTTGACCGAAAACACGAATATGGGGCTGTTAGTCTGTGTAGTCTCATATCAAGAGCCCCAAACTATGCAATGACTTGTAAAAAAAAGGGCTGCATAGGTACATTTTAGTAAAAGATCTGCATTTACAGTTTGTTGAAATTAGAGTCACGCAATGACTTTCACTCTGCATGACCTGAGAACCTAAAGAGGGTCCCTAAACCCTCTTCCATCTATCGATTTCCATGTGCAGACAGACTGTGCCTCTTTTCAGTCGTGGTAGTCTAAAATCACGGAAGGTATGGCCCTACATGGTCAAATTGTTCATTGAAAATGATTGAGATCGCAATATCGTTTATTCTGAAGCTAAACATATTTCACACGTGAGTTTATCTTTAAGGAATTTTGAAATCGTTAAATTTTAAGACTAATCTTGCAATAGTCCCGAAGCAAAACATGGTGCGTAAATATTCCAAGAATTGCGTTTGACTTTCCAAGTGTAAGTTGTATCCTCTAAAACAAAATGAAGTATGTAGTCGACTTCACAAACGACTTCCAGTTTCCACCCCAGTGTTTTTTGGTTTCATTTTTTTTTTATAAGTCAGAGACTAAAATTGCGAAGTAAAAGTCCAAAATTAAAACGTGGTAATTGCAAATTATCCATAGGGAGTCTGATTTTAACTTCACAAACGACTTCCAGTTTCCTCCCCCGTGTTTTTTTGTTTCAGTTTTTTTTCTATAAGTCAGAGGCTAATATTGCGAAGTAAAAGTCTAAAATCAAAAAATTGGTAAATACATATTATCCATATGGAGTCGGATTTCCACCAGAGTTGATTTCTCAGGAATTTTGAAAGCCTTAAATTACAAATATGAAGCGAAAACTTAAATATATCTGTCTCCAAGCATAAAATAAATGTCAGAAATATTTTTTTGCAATAAGAAGGAAGGTTTCACCTAGCAGCACCCTTATCAAGGCTTAGTCTATATGTATGGAGATAAGAGATACCCCCTCCTATCCCTTTGTATATTTATCTGAAGTCTCATAGAGAGTTAGTCAATTTGGACACTGGAATGCCGTCTTTTAGGCATTTACCTTTTCTTCCCGCCTACAAAATGACTTACTGCTCCTCCTTCATAGTAGATGATGTGCAATTGAACAGCACTTAACATAATTTCATGAAAAAGCAAGTGAACTAACTTGGTTAAATCAAGCATTACGATAAATATTCATGATCTTTCTTCTGAAAAAAAAGTCAAATCCAAAATTTTTGTAGGTAGGAGCTTCAAACATCTACAGTAGGCTATCTGATATGCTTAAATTAATGTTGGGATTTTCTTAAGGCTGCTCAACTTTTGGAAGGTCCCTCCCTATTTCTAAAACCAGGCAAATTTTCTTAGGCTCGTAGCTTTTGATGTATAGCATTAAACTGAATAAATTTCATAGAATTTAAAATATAGTATGAAATTTAAATATTTATATATTTTGAATTTTGTATATTCTTTTGATGTTTTCAATGTTATGGATTTTTTTTTAGAGTTTGGGTTACTATTGGTCCGAATCGCTCCTTACTTACCATCCGTTATAACGAACTGTTTGATTTATGAAACTTTTAATTTTCGTTTATTTGAAATATTTGTCACTAAACTATTGAGGGAGAATTCTTATACCAATTTTAAGGGATAACAAGTTTCCCCAATTTCTACAAGCACGTCCTTCATTACTTATATAAAACACACAAGTTCTATATTTACAAGGATTTGAAAATTATCTCGTTCGCAAACCTTCTATTTATCAAACTTAAGCAACAAAAAACTAAATACATAACTTATATTGAAATTTATACTTTGAAAATTAATTTTGATTTCATGTTCATAATCATTTAAATTGGTTATATTAATAAAACAATTAAATTAAAATTTTCAGTAAGTGATTCCAAATGCGCTATATGTTCCGGACCTCGCACCAGTAGTGTCTTCTTCAAGGACTTTTATAAACCAGTTATTTAAAGGATCGTGGAGCAGGGTTGATAACCCTAGCTATATGTCACTATTTCTAGTGATTTTTTATGTTTTTTACTCAATCAGCAGATAAATCACTAGATTATTGAAGAAAATCACAAAATCAACCAAAAAATGACTAAAATCTAGTAATTTTTTTTCACCAGGTGGCAACCCTCCCGTAGAGCTTGTGTAGGCCGAATAGTGTCCAATTTACAATAAGTGTATCTAAATTAAGCTTAAGCAAAAATCTAAAATGAAGAGAAATTATATGCAGCGCCATAGTCTAATTAAAGAGCGAAGTCGGCACAATGTATTATTCATTTAATCACCAAGGCTCTTTGTCTAGAAGACTTGCCGTAGGAACTTTGGAAGGGGATTATTCAATAAGAAATTGAAAATTATATTGCCTTTTTTAAGAGTCAAACATGCTTGAAGGGCCACTAGCCCTCCTCCCACGCCCTTTTCTAGCCAAAGTTAACCGATTTCTAGCCAAAGTAGGGCTGAAAATATCAGGGCGGTGAAAATACTGGTTAACTGTGAGTATTTTTACCAGTCTCAGCCCTTATTGCCATGCTTTGCACAGTTCTGCCACGCTTGGCAGAGTTCCGCCATACTCGGTAATACTATTAGTACCACCAGCAGTACACTTTGTATGCATTCGGTTTGTCAAAAGGGTATATTTCAGGACTGAATCAGAGTATTAAGTTCGAACTTTCAGCAAACGATGAGGAAGATGATCAATCACCCTAATAGCAATATGTCCGTTTTACCACTACTACTCCTATCACTAATATTATTGCTACTATTACAACTACTCTTTGAATAATGACAACTACTAAGGCTGAAGAATTTAAGGTGAACATTTTAGGAAATGTTGAGGGGGAAGTTGAACTAAGTCAAAAACACACTACGTGAATACAGGTTATCAAAAGGGCACCTCAGTACTGTTTCAGAAACGGTTTAGAGTATTAGGTTGAAAACTACAGAGTATGTTCAACCTATAAGAGGTATGTTCAACTGGTTAATGGGGACTCTGTACATACTATTACTGCTTCTGCTGTTCCTACTAGTACTATTGCAACAAGAAATACTGCTACTACTGTTTCTACTATAATTATTATTACTCTTGCTACTACTAAGGCAAGGTATGAAGCTGAAGATTTAAAGAAATATTGGGAATGTTTAGGAGGAGTTTCGAATAATTTAAAACACACTAAATGCATGCAGGTTGTCAGTAGGACGTATAAGCAATATTTTGTGAAAGGCCTTAGATTATTACTTTGAAACTTAATGAACTAACCAAAAGGCACTACGTGTATGGTACCACTATTACTACTGCTACGTCTACTACTCTACTGAGGTTAAAGGTATTAAGGTGAAACTTTCAGAGACTATTTAGGGGGATGTTGAAACGCACTATGTGCTTGCAGGTTGCAAAAAAAAAATATATGAACAATTTTTTAGGAACGGGTTAGACATTAAAATTGAAACTTTCAAGGCATGCTGAGAGATGTGCTGAACAATCCAAAAGGGCCCTTACAAAGACTTGTCACCACTTTTCGCCAGGCTTAGTTGAGAGCCGACTTCCACATCTGGCATTGTTTAGCTGGTGCTGGATCCTTTTTACTTGAATTTGGGCTATTAAGTAGACTTACTGGTGATCCAGTTTATGAATGGAAGGCTAGAAGAGCTACAAAAGCTCTGTGGAATATGAGATCCACTCACTCAAAATATTTCAAACGGTAAGCTACACTAAAATGCATACAATAATAAAATACTAGAATAGGACAAAGATAGTTAGCCGATAGGAAGATTTCTGAAATGATTTTCAAAAAAGGGAAGAGGTATCAATAAATTGGGGAAAACGAAAACAAGAGGGAGAAAAGTTATTGGTCTTGAAAGACTCATCAAGAAACTGCCTTTGTTGAGAGAGATAGAGGGACATCAAAAGGGTAGAGTTCCATAGTAGAATGGATTGATAAACAGGTAATGCAGCTCCTTCAACTACTTCTACTGCTACAACTATGACTACTTCTACTGAAAATAATTGTGTGAAGATGAAACTTTAAGGGAATATTTAGAAGGATATTGGATTAAACCAAAATACACTCAGTGTATGCAAATTGCCAAAAGGGTTTTTCAGCAATATCTCAGGAATGGTCTAGGGTGTTAAGTTGAAACTTTCAGGCTATGCTAAGGGAGATGTCGAACTAACCAAAAGGTACTATGTGCTTACTAACGTTACTGCTACTATAACTGGTACTACAACTGACGCTACTACTACTACGCCTACTACTACTACTAGGCGTAGTAGTAGTAGCATCAATTGTAGTAATAAGCTAAGGTATATTACGGTAAGCTAAGGGTATTACGGCGAAACTTTCAGAAAATTTTAAGGCGGGTTTTGAACAAAGTCGAAACACAATATTAGATCCAGGTTATTAAAAGGGCGAACAGCTATATCCCAACAACAGCTTGGAGTATTAAATTAAAATTCTCAGTGCTTGTCGGCGGGAAATTTATACAAACCAAAAGGTACTATATGCATACTAATACTGCCAGGGCTGTCACGTATGGGGGGAGAGGTTGGACCCTCCCCCCCCCAACGTCTTTGGTCACTTGGTAAAAATGAAGTCAGTTAAATCGTGGTGATTCCCGCCACAATTTTTCCGATGCTGGTTAAATTTTTTGTTCGGTTCAGTAAAGACCACAACAAAACTGACAGATCTTCTACAGAACTTTCGAACTTGGTCGGTAAACGCAGCAGTTTTACCAACTCCTGTCTTGATTTTACAGATGCGGCCGCAATTTTCCATTTGGTTAAAAAAACAGTATTAAAGCAGTGACATGGTATGTACCGAATTCTGAATCTTGGTTGGTAAATGCAGCGGTTTTACCGACTCGTACAGTGATTTTACGTATTGTATTCGAAACGAAAATTATGCTAATTTTTGGCAAAAACAGTCGGTAAAGATGACCAGCCAGTTGGTAAAATCTCTTGCTTCCCCCAAACATTTTGGCTAGTAACGACCCTGATTGCTGCTACTGTTAATGCTACTACTAAGGGCAATGTTATTAAGAAGAAATTTTCGGGAAATTTTGAAAGTGATGTATCAAATTGAAACAAGTTCAGTGTATGCAGGCTGTCGAAAGAGTGTATCAGCAGCATTTTAATAATGGCGTAGAGGATTAGGTGGAGACTTTAAGGGCATGTTGAAATGATGTAGCTGTACTACTACTGCTATTAGTTCTACTATTATTAAGCCTAATGGCATTAATCGGAAACTTTCAGATAGGGTCGAGGGAGATGTTAGGCTAAACCAAAACACACTACATGCATGCAGGTTATCAAAAGGGCGTATCAGCAATATCTCAGAAGTGTATAAAATTGAAATTGTAAGGCCATGAATAGGAATGTTGACATAGACCAAACAGACACAATAGAAACGAATAAAATTTCTTTTTTTTAATTCTACAAAATATGGTTTGCAAAAAAAGTAAAGAGCTTCATTAAGCCAGAGAAGAGCAGATATGAAGTTAAATAGCGGCACGGTGGGATGTGAGTCCTACTCCTCTTAGTTTCAGCTCGTTTTGAATTTGACTCGCTTATTTATTGTAATTTCGGTTCGTTTTAGGTTTCATTTATCTACTGATATTCGCTTGAAAAACTTTATCTCTATACCTCTGCTCATCTTTGGTCTGATGTTAGCTCTTTTTTTGGTTTGAAAAATTTCTTTTGCGTAATTTCATTTAGATATATTTTCGGTAAATATCTGGAAAAGACCAGTTGAATAGGGATTGAGTTGTATGAACATTGAGCTAGTTGAGATGACGTTGCATGAAGGTGGGACTGGATGGGGCTGAGTTATATGGAATTGAGTTAAATAAGGTTGAGATAAACAAAGTTGAAATGAACTGGGATGGATAACGGTTAAGATAAATACAGTTGAGCCGCATCGGAATTGACTTAAATGAGGATTGGAGCTGTATGGAGGTTTGGTTATAGAGTGGAACACAATGGGGTTGTGTTAAATGGGGTTGAGTTGAGCGGGATGGAATTGCATGAGACTGAGTGAATGGGTTTGGGTTGTATGAGGTTAAATTAAAAGGTGGTTGAGTTGCATTTGGGTTGAGATGAACGAAGATTAAGTTGCACGGGGTGTAGTCTAATGGGAATGGGTTATATCACGAAAGGTTAAGTTGAATGGGTGTTGAGTAAAGTTAAAATTGAGTTAACTGTCTTGAGTGGAATGAAGGTTGAGTTGTATAGGCATTGAACAGAACAGGATTGAGTTAAATGAAGATGGGTCAAACAGGGTGAAACTAAATGGGGTCGAGTTAACGGAATAAAATTTCAATGAGGTTTGAAGCAGACCCGGCTTGAGTTGGATGTACATTCACTTACATAAGATTGAGCTGTATGAGCATGAACAGAAGTTGTTGTTTTGTTTTCGTGTTTTTTTTCGGGGGGGGGGCCATTAATTTGAAAAGAAATCTTATATGATAATTTGAATAATATGAACCGGAAAGTTGAAAAACAGTAGGATTTTGGGGCTCCGGGTCTCAAGCTCCTGCCATGCACATGTCACCATTGACCTGCTTAGAGGTTGAACTAAAGAAAAAGCGATGTATAGAGGTTGAATTGAATGGGGAATGAAATAAATAAAGCTTGAGTTGGATGGTGTTGAGCTACTTTGCCCTACTATATGTGCCGTCCTGTGCGATTCAGTTACCAATACAGTCTTTTAATTCTCCCAATTGACAGTAATTGAGTTAAATGAGTACAGAGCTGCATAGATGTTGGGTTATTGGGTTGATTTGCATGCAGATTGAGGTGAATAGGTTTTAATTAAGCGGATAGAGTTAAAAGGTGATGAATCGAGTGTGGTTGAATTGCGTGATTTTATATGAATGTCGTTAAATTATATTGGATTGAATTAAAAGGTGGTTGCAAGGGGAATGAGATGCACGAGGGTTGGGTGGTATGGGTTTTAGTATAATAGGGTTGAGTTTGTATCAAGAAGGGTTAGGGTGAATTGGTGTTGAGTTGAAAAAAATTAAATTAATTTTTTTTTTTATTTGTTAACAAATGGGTCCCTCAAAACACGGAAGTCAAATACCAACATAATACTAACAAAAAGAATTATCACATTATATTCACAATAAGTCCAAACGTAAGCTAGCATCTTTGGGAAGACCCAAAAAACACCTACCACCTTCTATTACACTTTCTCTGAAAAAATCTCTTACTTCTCAAATTAATATGTTTACAGGAAACTCCAATGAATCCCATGCTCATAATCTACACCCTATCAGAACTCCTGACACATACCGACACTTACCCAATCACAAAACAAATGAATCCAAATCTACTGGGTCAAATTAAATGATAGCCGAGTCACCTAGTGGTTGAACTGGACGGGGTTGAGTTGAATGGGGTTGGATTAAATAGGGTTACACTAAACGTGGTTGAGCTGGACGAAATTGAGTTTTAGTGAGGTTTAAGGTTGATTGTCTTGGATGGGTCATAAGATGGAACTGCAAGAACGTACGTATGAGTTTTTTCTGGAGTGATCCAATAACAATAATATAAATATCCTATTTGAATAATAAATGCCTAGAAAAAAAAACCAGAATTTGGGGTTCTGGGCCTCTGTCATGCTCTTGGCACTATTGCGCTTCTTGAGAGCAGAGTTAAAGGTTGAGCTGAATGGGAATGAAATGAATGAAACTTATGTTGAATGCTCCTGAATTCACATAGAGTTTTGTGAAAAGGGGGTTGAAATGCACAAGGGCTGTGTTGACGGGGGTCGAATTACTTCTGGAAGCACCTGTAGGTATAAAAGCAACGTTTTGTTTATTTCATCATTCTTTCCGTTATAAAAATGCCTTATAGTTAGAAGAAATTCATAAAGTTTAGACTTTCAAGTCGATTATTTTGCATTTTATAGCGGTCATAACCGTCTTAAAGTGATGTCTCTGGGTGTAATTAATGCACAGGCCAAAATACTTTAAAGGATTGACTTTGGCGGTGGCTAACTATGAATAATAGATAAACCGATACGTGTATCCTATTTTTAACCTTTTAAAGAATGTTTTGGCATCATAATAAATGTTAATTTGTGACTAAAATAAATATTTCTAATAATATTAGTGTAATTTAATATAATATAATAAATATAATTTAGCATAATATTTAATATATAATAATTATAAAATATCTATAACATTATTATATATTAATATAAATATATTATAATATTAAAAATAAATATTTATTTAAAATAGTCAGCATACTTAATATCTTTCTTTCATGTAGAAGTTTTAGTTTTTAAGCTTTATGGGGTGAAGGGACGAGGGATCGGGATATCATTTGAATAATCGACTTTGCCAAAAGAAGGTTAAGCGAACCTATTCTTTGTCTAAGATATCACGGTTTTTTCTAGAACATTGAGGGAAATTGTCGCAAGACAATTTTTAGTTAAAAGTGTTCCTTACCGAAAGCAGTCAAGTATAATATACACCCCATTAACCTATATAATACGTCAGGAAAAAACCATTGGGTGGTTTTTGGTGCCCGTGCCCAACCTCAGAAGGTCGAAACTTTTGTTAATTAAGGGGAAGAGGGGTGAAAAAGTGAATGCAGGAGCCCTACTTTTACTTGTGCCCCTCTCCCTCTTTCTCTCCCTAATCCTGTATCCACCCTTGATATTACACCTTGTGATTGACTTAAAAATTCAAACATATATTGGAGACAGAATACATAAGATATCATTGGTAATTTTCTTAAGAAAATTTGACCTGCTACGCGTTATAGCAATCTCAACTATTGAATTTTCCTTGTAGGAAAATTCAAGGAAAATCTCTCCCGCTGGAAAAGTTCCCTCCAGAAAATTCTACCGTGGAGTATCAACCTTGCGGAAAACTTCCCTGGACAGAAATACCCAGTCGGAAAATTCTCCCCCGCGGAAGATTTGCCCAGTGGACGACTCCTTCTTCGTGGAAAATTTGCAGCCCTCCAAGAAAAATTTCTCTGCAAAAAGTTACCACCGGAAAATACTGCCCTGGAAATTTTTCAGCACATGCAAAATAACGATCGGATTTTAAATTTAAGAGTATGTGAAAAATAAGGTTAGGGTTATTAACTTGCCCCTTGGATGTTGTTTAATAAGTAATATCTATAAAAGGGAAACAATTTGAAGTATAAGTCTCTAATCTCAATCACGCCAAAAAATATTCTGAAGGCCTGAGGGGAACAGGAGATGAAAAAAGTTATACCTAAAATCTTTGCAAGAGTGTACTCACGTTTCTTGGCGGGTGAATAAAGAAGGGACTAATGCATACAGGACAGACATTGAGACAAATAGATATTTGGCTTTATCAAACAGTTCGTGGTAACGAACTGTAGTAAGGAGCGACCCGGCTCAATAGTAACCAAAACTCTAAAAAATTGAATTTTGATATCAATAGCTACATCAAAAGAATCGCATTTTAATGCTGATTTCAAATATATAAGTTTTAACAAGTTTAGTGTTACCCATCAAAAGTTACGAGCCTGAGAAAATTTGCCTTATTTAGGAAAATAGGGGGAAACACCCCCTAAAAGTCGTAGGATCTTAACGAAAATGACACCATCAGATTCAGCGTATCAGAGAACCCTACTGTAGAAGTTTCAAGCTCTTATCTACAAAAATGTGGAATTTTCTATTTTTTGCCAAAAGACAAATCACGGGTGCGTGTTTATTTGTTTGTTTGTTTTTTTTTTTTTTTTTTTTTTCTTTTCCCCAGGGGTCATCGTATCGACCAAGTGGTCCTAGAATGTTGCAAGAGGGCTCATTCTAACGGAAATGAAAAGTTCTAGTGCCCTTTTTAAGTGACCAAAAAAATTGGAGGGCATCTAGGCCCCCTCCCACGCTCATTTTTTTCCCAAAGTCAACGGATCAAAATTTTGAGATAGCCATTTTGTTCAACATAGTCGAAAACCATAAAAACTATGTCTTTGGGGATGACTTACTCCCCCACAATCCCTGGGGGAGGGGCTGCAAGTTACAAACTTTGACCAGTGTTTACATATAGTAATCGTTATTGGGAAGTGTACAGACGTTTTCAGGGGGATTTTATTTTGCTTGGGGGTGGGGCTGAGGAGAGGGGGCTATGTTGGAGGATCTTTCCTTGGAGGAATCTGTCATGGGGAAAGAAAAATTCAATGAAAAGGGCGCAGGATTCTCAAGCATTACTATAAGAAAACAATGAAAAATAAACATGAAAACGTTTTTTCAAATGAAAGGAAGAAGTAGCATTGAAACTTAAAACGAACAGAGATTATTCCGCATATGAGGGGTTCTAAAAATACTTTTGCATAAAGAGTGAGGTATTTAGGAGGAGATAAATACCTTGCTCTTTATGCTAAAGTATTTTTAGTAATTTAAACTATTTATTCTACGGCCTTTCTGATTCAGGGGTCATTCTTAAAGAATTGGGACAAAACTTACGATTTAGTGTAAAGAGCGAGGTATTAACGAGGGTACAAACCCCCTCGTATACATATTAAAAATATAAGTTTATGAAAGTTTGTTACGTAAGTTAATTGTTAAGTTACGTATATTTTTTACTAATAAAAACGTTCGTTAAATATTAAAAGTTCTAGTTGCCTTTTTAAGTAACCGAAAAATTGGAGGGCAACTAGGCCTCCTTCTCCACCCCTTATTTCTCAAAATCGTCTGATCAAAACTAAGAGAAAGCCATTTAGCAAAGAAAAAAGAATTATTATACAAATTTCATTTTAATAATTTATGTGCGGAGAGCCAAAACCAAACATGCATTAATTCAAAAACGTTCAGAAATTAAATAAAAAAAAAATAATTTTTTTAGCTGAAAGTAAGGAGCGATATTAAAACTTAAAACGAACAGAAATTACTCCGTATATGAAATGAGTTGTCCCCTCCGCAATCCCTCGCTCTTTACGCTAAAGTTTGACTCTTTGCCACAATTCTACTTTTTAAAAAAAATTAAAAGCTTTAGCGTAAAGAGCGAGGGATTGCGGAGGGGACAACTCATTTCATATACGGAGTAATTTCTGTTCGTTTTAAGTTTTAATATCGCTCCTTACTTTCAGCTAAAAAAATTATTTTTTTTTTATTTAATATTATATAGAATCCAAATGTTGATGGGTAAAGATAGAGAATCCGTCAAGATAGGAACCAAATTTGGTTTTGTCACAAGACGGTAAACCCATTATATATCGGTATAAAAAGAACACAATACTATTTTTCTTAATATTAATCTAAAAAACTGTTTCCGCAAAATAAGTTTTTTTTAAGAAAAGTAAAGAGCTCCATTAAACCGAAAATGACCTGAAACAAAGTCAAATAGTCCTCGAAGCGTAAAACTACAGTCTCTATAATTTCTTATTTATTAAAGTTAAAAAGTAAAAAATTTGACAATGTTTGACAAATAAAAGTTTGACTTTTTGTCCCAATTCTTTGAGAACTAATCCTGAAACACAAGTATTTTTTTTTCAAATACCTAGGTATTTCTGTTCGTTTTAAGTTTTGATGCTGCTCCTTGCTTTCATTTGAATAAACTTGTTTTTTTTTACTTAATTTCTTCTTAGATTGGCTTTCTTGGGCATTAAGAATCGATTTGAAACACGTTGGGGCGCTGGAAAAATTTGGACCAGAAAATTATTTGGATTTTTTTTCTTGGAAGAAACCCTAGCTACTCCTCTGACCGCAGTGGCGGATCCAAGTGGGGGCGTTGGGGCACGCGTCTCCCTAACGTAGTGGCTGATTTCGGGCCGGGTTTCGCTTGGATTGTGACAAAACTAATTTTTCAAAATTTATGTTTAATAGTTGAGTTATTGATAAGTTTTTGATTGTTAAGACATTTCTTTTGCTAACAAGTTTAAACTAAGTATCAGTTAGTTAGTGTGGTCTCTGTTAGGTTTTACTGATGACGCATACTGCCTAAAAGCATCTAATTAAATTTAAATTTATCAAGAGAATCTGTCTGTATTACCACTAAAGCCAACTCGGAGGCAAAAATCTTCATTTTATAATAACAAGGTGGGGAAATTCAAAGTCCTAACTTCTATCCAATTGATATTTCATGAGTGTTCTGTCACAACGAGGCTGACTTTTTTTTACTGTCAAAAATTTATTTTCAAGTCTTTCTATGACATAGAGACGAAAATATTAATATTATTACTTTTTTTGGCTCTCATAAAATTTGGATTGGCTTTTTTTTGCAAAGGTGGGTGGTTTTTACAACATAAGGTTGGGTGGCCTTTTTACTGCCTATTTTCTTCTAATTAAATCTTTGTGTAATATGGCATATCACCTCCTCTGTTCATTCTAAAACATTAAAATAAAAGCCAAACTCTATAGATATATATGACTTTAATAAAAGCTTGTATAAGTATGAGCTGAAAACTTATTATATGAGTTAAAATACTCTTTCAAAGGTTGGAGTAATCATTTAAGATAAATATATTTTTGAAAAATTGCTTATAAAAGACGGCATATAATTATGTGGTTATTTTCTTTTTTATCTAGCCGGTATAGATGGGTCTCTGAATCCTTAGTTTGAATCAGTGGAATGGTATCGTTTTTTTTTAGATATTTAACAACGAAATGTTGAAAATAAAATTGAAATTCACACTACTATAGTTAACTACGGAAACGGAACGCATATGCAACTAGAATATTATTTCAGAATTTCTCACCTTCTCAATACCAACCAGTCTCAAAATATAGTTATGTTTTTGTATAGGGGTTGCGTATATTTATCCATAAAATTGTATGAACTGTTATATATACCGCTCAGAATTTTTATACTTATTTTGGTACATGCCTTTCAATCGTGTTTCCACAATTAGTTGTTTATCAAATCATAATTTTTACAGCAAAATTCGTTTACTTAATGCTAAATGCTAAAAGAATTTCTATTGAAATAATTTCTTTCTAAAAGAATTTCTTATTGGTTATGCTAAAAGAATTTCAAATTTTATTTTTATGCTTAGCAAATATATTAAGATTTAAATGTTTGAATTGAATATCGTAAAGCCTTAAGATTAAAAAAAGAAATTAGAAATCTACCACCGCTTGAAACCCTGAGAATTTATATCACCATTCTATACCAACCCAATCGAAAAATAACAAACACATATTTTTGCGTTTCTGTAAGGAATATTTTGACTTATATACTTTGGTTGAAGTACATACCTACATGTATCTTTTGAAGTTCATATTTATCTGACGATTTTAGTTTTTATTCAAATTTTTTAAGATGATTAGAAGAGAAAATACTAATAAAGAGCTCTAAAATGACAGAACTCTAGACTGAGAGGACTAGCCATTATAAACGTTCGCCAAAATAATCAGGTAGACATCGATCGTGTAATAAATAGACATTGCAGGAAAAATTCTGCAATATGAGCAAAATATATCAAACCTTAAAAAGTGGAAAGGTACGCTAGGTCATTACGAAAATTGATATTTCGATTAGTAGATTTCTTGGATTTTGTTAAATTTGACACTGTTTATTATAACTCTATTTTTAAAAAATAATACTTTATTACCTATACTTATAAACCTCGTTGTAGGTGTATTCTATGTATTTCTATCTCTTTGTTCTATTTTTCTTGTTAGACCCCTAAAAAATTACTATTCAAAGTTTAATACATATTTTACGATTATATAAGTTTTATCTTAATCCTCATTTCCCACTCTTCATTACTATCATAATTACCTAAGCGACGCCGTAGAGTTAGGCGACATGCTAAACGCTTTGACCTATAGAAATTGTCACATAACACCAAAGTTGGTTCATAATACCATAACACCAAAGATGGTTCAAGACCATCTTGGTGTTATGAGTGTTATCTATGGTGTTATGGTAAGACATCTATGGTGTTATGACCATATAAGATGGTCAAAGATGGTTCAACACCAAAGATGGGACGCATAACACCAAAGATGGTTCAAGAAAAAAAATTGACAATAAAAAGCTTAACTCACTCGTTATGGCGATCAGACGTGCAAATGCAAGAAATTATGCAGAAAATATTAAATATCATATTTTTTGCATAGATGGTGAACAACTTTTTATTTTTTTGTGGCGGGTGGTTTTTATAACTTACTATTTTTTGTATCGATATTATTACATTCTTTTAATTTCAGCAGATTGATTAACACTTCTACCCTCACCGGATTTTAGATTAAATTTACGACCATTTCAATTACCTACCTACGACGTATAATTGTCGAGATTCCATTTAAATTGCTGGTATTGCTATGTTCGCTAGTTGGTTCAAGCAACTGATTATGCGCCCCCGCTAAGAAAAATCCTGGATCCGCCCCTGTCTGAACGCAGGGACACCGATTGGAGAGCAGGAAGCAATCAACTCTCATCCTTAAATTTTATTACTCCGGTATATTTAAAAAAAAAAAAACGGTTTTTTTGTTTTTCCATTGGATAAAAGATATAATAAACAAACAATAATGCCACCCTATACTTTGAAAAATACTTTGGTACTTGCGTGTTATTCCCACCTCACTCAAGAAGTGAAGTTAAGTTGATCATAATTAAATAACCAAAATCTGATGAAAATATTACTTTAGTAGCAAAATTATGGAAACTACAAGAGAGAATTACGGAATGCAGGCCGCCCAGAATGCATTATATTAAATATCTAACGTAACCAACTCTATATATTAAATTTGTAATTTAAATATACCTGCATAGTAGTTCATCTCACTAAGACTAAGTTAATTATCTACGAATGCAGACAGAGAAACCGGTTTTACTCAGATCAAGAACTTGAGTTTGGTCAGGATAACATGTAAGTATCAATTTTTTTTGGCATCTTCATTTCAAGAAATGTAAAAGCAAATCCTTGCCCTCCCATAATTATTCAATTTTTTGTGAATCAGCGCGCTCTTCGACGAGAATTGGTTGCATCAAAATTTTTCTTAGTTGACTAGAAATCCTTAATTTTCCATATAAAACTACGTTTCTATGAAAGTCAAACATTTATTCACATAAATGTTTTAAAGGCAGGGCTTTTTTTAATAGCTGAAAATGATTGAAATGCGACTAGCCCCCCACCATGCCTACAATTTCCTCAAAGACATCCAATTAAAATTTGAGATTGCCATTTTGTACAATGTAATTGAAAGATTCGGAAATTATGCCTTTGAGGATGAACCCCCCCCCCCCCCAGCCCTCAGGCCAAGAGTTGTAAATTTTGCCCTGGGGGCATATAAGTTATATAGAGAAAGGGTGAACGTATAAACTTCGGAGGGGACTCGTTGGCTTCGTAATCAGAAGTTCCAGTGCCGTTTTTAAGACTTAGAGTGGTTGGAGGGTGGATACTTCTTCCCACACCTCGTATTTTCCCGAAATGCATCTGATAAATATTTGAGACGGACATTTGTTGTCATAGAAACTTTCAAAACAGCTCATTCGATTGGAAATTTGAAAGTTCTAGTGCTCTTTTTAATAGTCGAAAGATATTGGAGGGCAACTAACCTCCCTCCCACGCCCACCGTTTCCCCATACATATCCAATAAAAATTTTGAGATAGTCATTTTGTTCAACGTAATTTAAAGGACCAGAAATTATGTTTTTGAGGATGACGACCCTTCCCACCCCACAGCCCTCAATGTAAGGTAAGCTATGCCCTCAGGCTTATAAGGTATGTATAGAAAGGGTGATCGTGTAAACTTCGGAGAGGGCTTGTTGTATTGGTAATCAGAAGTTCTAGTGCCCTTTTTAAGATTCGGAGTAATCGGGGTGAGTAACCTCGTATTTTACCGTAATATATCTGATAGAAATTCTGAGATGGCCATTTGTTGTCGTAGAAATTTCGAAAAAGGCTCATCGATTGGAAATTGAAAGGGCTAGCACTCTTGTTATTAGCCAAAAGCTATTGGGGGCAATAATCCCCCCTCCCTACGCCCATCAATTCCCAACACACATCTAATCAAAATTTTGAGATATCCATTTTGATCAGCGTAGTTGAAAGGTCTCGAAATTATGTATTTTACAAACCCCATACCTTCTCAAGACTAGAATATAATTTGCGCTTCACTAAAAAAAAAAAAAAAAAAAAAAAAAAAAAAAAAAAAAAAAAAAAAAAAAAAAAAAAAAAAAAAAAAAAAAAAAAAAAAAAAAGGCTGGGGATGAACTGACAATTTTTCAGCCTTTTTTTTTCTTTTTGTTCAGTGTACATATAATGATATATATTTCTTAAAGTTATAATCTTACTTAATTTATTAAGGTTGAAAAAGTTAAAACATTTTAAATTCATTTTTTTATTTATTTCAATCATACGATAAATAACCGACTCAAACTCAAAACGAGTAAAAATTAACATAAGTAGGGTTGACAACCCCCATGCCTTCTCAAGAACAGAACACAATTTGCACTTTACTGAAAACGAAATACATCTAAAATGTTTTCACTTTGTTTTTAGTTGTTTAAATTGTTTTTGCTAGATACATAAAGCGAAAAAACTCCCCCTTGCACTCCAATTACAGCGCGAGTATCCGGTTCCCTTTTTAAGAATAACAAGATATTGGAGGGCAAGCAGCCCTTCTCTCAAGCCCATTAATTTTCCGATCACATCCAGTCAAAATTTTGATACAACCATTTTGTTCAGCATAGTAGAAATGTCCAGCAACTATGTCTTTAGGGATATTAGGTGTGTCAACCCCCAAAATTATGCATCAGGCCTATTATGCTTTAAAACTAAATGTTTGCTTTAAAATAAATCATAAGGTATTGTGTTAAATAGTTGCCAATAAGACACTCCAGCGGTATATTGAGATTGACTTGAGTATTAAGTTACTATTTCTGCTCTTACAATTTAAATAAATAAAAGCATAGACATAATATTTTGGGAATGATATTAACTCTTATTTTTGAGGCCAACTTCAGACGCTGTAAAATTAAATTAAAAAATGCTGTTTTTGTCAGGTTAAAAATTGTTGAAAAAGTTTCTCGGACATACAAATAGCAGCCCATACTGTGGATTCTTATAGAAGAAAACTGAAAAGATATATAATAGTTTTTTCCATGAAAAAGACTTTCAATAAAAAACGAACAGAAATTAAATTTAAAAAATTTTTCAACAGGACAAGTTTTTCAAAGAAAAGTAAAGAGCTCCATTACGCCAAGAATGAGCAAAAATAAAGTCAAATAATCTTCCAAGCGCAAAGAATACATAAAGAATATATTTGTAACTGCTCACTAACCACATTTGATGAGCTAAAATGCTTTCTGTGAAGTGCTACGCAGCTTCAGTATAAGAAGTTGGGTGGCGGGGGGGGGGGGTCATCATAGATAGGAAAAGTTTTGTTTTTGTTAATCTTTCATATTGCTATTTTTTTTATTTTAAAAACAACTTGGGCTTCTTCGTATAAGAAAATTCAAATTCGGCCAGTTTCTCGTCTAATATAGAAGTGTTTCCCCTTTAGAATATTTAACTAATCTTAAGATAAATCACTTATGTTAAAAATGCAGTGGTGGTGGTCCACAACTTTAATATGACAGGAGAATGTACAAACACTGGGAAAATGTAAACGAGGTGTTGAAATCCCGGGAATCTCTGCTTTAGATGTATGATCAAAAACGAAAGATAAAGATTTCATTAGGATAAATAGAAATATATTAGCTACAGACAGAGATATTAAAAGGCTATTAAAATATTTACTGTTGAGCTGATAAGAGAAGATAACTTGTAAAATTAACCCGATCATGTTTATAGACGTTGTGAACGATTGGCCTTTTTGAAAAGTAACCATAACTATTAAAAAGTAAGTTTTCACGACTTTTAATTAATTTATTAAAATTGCTTAACAACAAGATGAAAAAAGTGGGACACCGGAAGATAAACTAAATGTAAAGGAAATTCTTAGGATTCAACAAAATAACGAAATCACAAGAATAAAACAATTTCATGTAAGTGTCAAGGAGCTTCCCTATTGACCGCTTCCCTAAATCAGAGATAGATAAATCTGGTCGGCCATATGATATTTCTCCAAAAGAAATGTAATACGTAGATAAAATGCAAGAAGGCCCATAAAAAGCTTTAGGTGTTTAAAGGCTTTAGATATCGTCCTAAATGAATTGGGAAATTGCTTGTGTTTATAAGCCTATACGACACGAGGAACAAAGTAGACGCGGAGGAGTGCAACTAAAGAGAACAGTCGAGTCAAAACATGTCTACTAAATTCAAACTTGAAAGCTAATAATTTCCTATTAATAAGACATGGGTTGAAAATAAAGAGCTCAATCTCAATTAGTCTTGAGCTTTGCAAAATCACCGAACTAGATGATACCCGAGATACTTATCCTCAATCCAGGAAAAACCTTTTCATCCTCAAATTTAACGAATAAAGACTTTGAATAGGTTGAAATTTTAAATGACAAAAGTAGGTAAGAACAAGAAACCTAATTTTGCCTGGATCAGCACTCATAATGATATTTGTTTAATCATTTATTTGGACGGTAATATTTGCCTTTACATTAGTGAGTAAGGTCATATATGTATTTAAAAATTTTGTATATGTATTCAACTTCCCCTCAAAATTCCTTGAAAAGTTCACCTACATATCCTTAGGCATTTTTATAATAGTAGTCACAGTAGTAGTATTGATATTACTTGTAATAGAGGTAATAGTAACAGCGGTAGCACTAGTTAATAGCATATTAACATATTGCCTTTTGGTCAGTAGAACATCCCTCTCATCGAGTCCTGGAAGTTTCAGCTTAATACAATTAGCAATTGCTATGACATTGCTGATATGTTCTTTTGATAACATGTATTTCCATATACTTGTTGAAGTTTTCATCTCAATACTCTTAGTCTAACAAGTAGTTGCAATAGAAGTAGTAGTAGTAGTAGTAGTAAATGTAGCAGTAAAAGCAGTATAAGCAGTGCTGTGCAGACATTGCCTTTTGTCAAATTAAATAAAAAAAACAAGTTTTTTCAACTGAAAGTAAGGAGTGACATCAAAACTTAAAACGCACAGAAATTACTTCGTATATGAAAGAGGCTGCTTCCTCATCAACGCCCCGCTCTTTACGCTAAAGTTTGACTCTTTCTCTCAATTCTTCTTTCTAAAACAGTAAAAAACTTTAGCGTAAAGAGCGGGGCGTTGATGAGGAAGCAGCCTCTTTCATATACGAAGTAATTTCTGTGCGTTTTAAGTTTTGATGTCACTCCTTACTTTCAGTTGAAAAAACTTGTTTTTTTTATTTAATTTCTGAACGTTTTTGAATCAATGCATGTTTTGATTTTGGCTCTCCGCAGAGGAATAATCAAAACGAAATTTGCATATTTTTTTTTTGGCTCAATGGCTTTCTCATAATTTTGATCGAATGATTTTGAGAAAAAAAGAGCGGGGGACGAAGCCTAGTTGCCCCCCGATTTTTTGGTTAATTAAAAAGGCAAGTAGAACTTTTAATTTTTTACGAATCTTTTTATTGGTAAAAGATTTACGTAACTTATAAATTAGCTTACGTAAAGAACTTTTGTATTCTCATGTTTTTATTACATATATGAGGGGATTCGCCCCATCGTCAGTACCTTGCTCTTTACACTAAAGCTTAAATTTTATCCCAATTCATTAAGAATGACCCCCTGAATCACAAAAGCCGTAGAATAAGTAGTTGAAATTACCGAAAATACTTTAGCGCAAAGAGTGAGGTATTAGAAGGAGGTGAGCCCCTCATATGGGTAATAATTTCTGTTTGTCTTAAGTTTTATTGCTGTTCCTTACCTCCAGCTGAAAAAGCTTTTTCACTTTTATTTTTTAATTGTTTTTTTTTTAAATAATGCTAGTAAATCCTGCTCTCCCTTCATGGAAATTTTCTTCTCCCATTACAAATTCTCGAAGGAAAGTTCCCCCAGCATATCCCCCTCTTCTCAACCCCTCCCCCAAACCAAAAAAATCCTCCTGAAAACGCCTGTATACTTCCCAATAACCATTACTATATGTAAGCACAGGTCAAAGTTTGTAACTTGTTGCCCCTCCCACGGGGACTGTGGGGGAGTAAGTCGTCCCCAAAGACATAGTTATAAGGTTTTTCAACTACGCTGAATAAAATGGCTATCTCAGAATTTTGATCCGTTGACTTTGGGAAAATAATTAGCGTGGGAGGGGGCCTAGGTGCCCTCCAATTTTTTTGGTCACTTAAAAAGGGCACTAGAACTTTTCATTTCCGTTAGAATGAGCCCTCTTGCAACATTCTAGGACAACTGGGTCGATACGATCACCCCTGGGAAAAAAAAAAACAAAAAACAAAAAAACAAAAAAACAAATAAACACGCATCCGTGATCTGCCTTCTGGCAAAAAATGCAAAATTCCACATTTTTGTAGATAGGAGCTCGAAACTTCTACAGTAGGGTTCTCTGATACGCTGAATCTGATGGTGTGATTTTCGTTAAGATTCTATGACTTTTAGGGGGCGTTTCCCCCTATTTTCTAAAATAACGCAAATTTTCTCAGGCTCGTAACTTTTGATGGATAAGACTAAACTTGATGAAACTTATATATTTAAAACCAGCATTAAAATGCGATTCTTTTGATGTAGCTATTGGTATCAAAATTCCATTTTTTAGAGTTTTGGTTACTATTGAGCCGGGTCGCTCCTTACTACAGTTCGTTACCACGAACTGTTTGATGATCTTCCTCTTTAGGCATTCTCTGAAATTTCCAACCTGATACCGAAATGAATTCTTGAGACACATTTTTTTTTACAATGTGCATCTAGATAGTGTCGTTTGATTTAGTTTAAATTTCCCCACAATATTGTAAATAGGGTTATGTGGTAGTAGTAGTGGTGGTAGTTGTAGTAGCATTGGTAGCATGCTAATTTTGCCTTTTTGGTCATCTCCCTTATGATTTCCTGAATTTCCAAACTTATATACTCAGTTATTCCTGATTTACACGCTTTTGACAATCCGCATAGGCTTAACGTGGTTTGATTTAGTATAATATTCCGTTCAACATTCTCTGAAAGGCTCACCTGAATGCCCTTCGTCTTCTTCGAAAGTAAGTTGAAACATGCATACCTTTCTCAATAATATATACTAAATGTTAACAGTGAACCAATTGTATAACTTACAACCCTTTCCCTGAGGACTGTGGGGAGGTTGACATCCCCAAAGACATAATTATTGGACCTTTCAACAATGCTGAACAAAACAACTCTCTTAAACTTTATATCAGATGTATTTTGGGGAATGCCAGGCTTGGAGGGGGGGGGGGGCTGAATGCCCTCTATTTACTTTTGACTCTTGAAAAAGGTACTAAAACTTCTGACTTCCAATCAACCATCCAATCCAGAATTTATGCGACAACCCGTTCCATAAGAACCTCTTATTCCCTGGGGCATAACTTACCACCCTTGTCCATGGGCTCTAAAGACATTCTCATGTGGTTTTTGAAATATTAGTATCAAAATAGCTATCTCAAAATTTCGATTGAATGTGTTTCGGGAAAAACGAATGTCAAGGAGGGAGGCTAGTTACTCTCCATTAGGTTTCACTCTTAAAAGGGAACTAGAACTAAACATTTCAATAAATGAGCCTCTTCTAAAATTCACACGACCATCCTTCCATAAAACCCTCATATGCCCCAGGGGCATAACTAACAACCCTTACCTCCAGACTCTGGAGGATTGTGTCAACCCTAAAGGCCTTGTTATATATCCTTTGGACTTTTTTGAACAAATGGCTATCTCCAAATTTCTATCGGATGCATTTATGGAAAATATGACATGGGGGATTGCTGCCCTTCGATCACTTTGAAACTTAAAAAGACACTAGAATTTCTGATTTCCAATCCATTTGGCCTCCTCCAAATGTTTATACGACCACCCTTTGCATAAGAACCATATATGCCCTCAGGAAATAACATACAACCTTTGCACTGGGGGATGTAGATGGTTATCATCTTCAAAGACATAGTTTCCAGACCTTTCAACTACTTTGAACAAAATGGCTATTTCAAAATGTTTGTTCAGTGTGTTTGGAAAAATGATGGGGGTGGGGAGGGCTTCATTCACTTGTTTCACTCTTGACTATTAAAAAGGGCGCTAGCCCTTTCAATTTCCAATCGAATGAGCCCCCTTCGAAGTTCCTACGACAGCTAATGGCCATCTCAAAATTTCTATCTGATGGTTTTTGGGAAAATTTGGTGCGTGGAGGGGGAGGTATCTGCCCTCCGATCACTTTGACTCTTATAAAGGGCATTAGAACTTATGATTACCAATCCAATGAGCCACTTCGAAGTTTTTAGGAACCCTTTTTCTATAGAAACCTTACATGCCCCCAGGGCATAACTTAAAACCCTTGCCCTTAGGGCTACAGGAGTGTTATCCCTGAATACATAATTTTTGGACCTTTTAACTATCTTGAACAAAATAGATATCTCAAAACTTCAATTAGATATGTTTGGGGAAATGATGGGTGTGGGTGGGGGGGGCTGGTTGCCCTCCAATTACTTTCGACTATCGCAAAGGGCACTAGTTCTTTTAATTTCCAATCGGTTGGTTCCTTTTCGAAATTTTTACGACTACTCTTTCTATGCGAACTGTCCTGGTCTAAACTCCCCCTACCCCAAAAAAGGAAAAAAACCCAATAAATCATGCATTGTATCCTCATCGCTCTTTACTTAGGCTGTGCAATAGAGTTTTCCAGTATCACTTTTTCACCTTCATTTAATACTAGTCATACAGGTTTTGTCTTCTTAATATTAATTTTTAAATCTACCTTACACCCTGAAATCTCAAAACCTCCTAAAATTCATTCATTTTGTTGGTATTTTATCTAAGAGAGTCAAATCATCTAGCCTACATAATCTAAGTCTAAGAGATTTTTTCCCTTCCTTTACGGTTCCATGTTCTTCCATAACCTTTGCCATGTTCCTTCGGACTAGGTCCATTTAGACAACCCATATTTACAGGGATATTACGCAATCCTGCTTATCTCCTGGTCAGACACCATACCATTTACTAACTTTCCTTCCTACTACCACAGAAATGTGGTTCTTGTACATAGCTCTCACCCCATTATTGTGCTCATCTGGTATAATACAAGAATACAATCTTCATTAAAGCTCTTTTGCAGGCTGAATGAAATGCCTATTTATAATCCATGAAACTGAGGACTAAGGGCGTCTGAAAATTCAAACACTTCTTAGTATAAATCTAAGAGTGTCTTGGTCGACATTCTCTTTCTGAAGCCACAATATCCTACTCTTAATAATTCATATGAAGTATCTCTTAGTTTTGTAAGTATTATCATACCAAGTGATTTGCTCTCTGCAGAAGCCAAGCTAATACCTCTATAATTACCTCACTAACTCTTTTCACTTTTCTTTTAAAAGGGGACAAAAAGGGAATTATTTTTATTGATTTTTGGAAAATCTTAATTCTGAAAAATTAGAAAAAAATGAGGTATTTTTAACTTAAGAACGGGTGATTGGATCTCAATGAAATTCGATATTTAGAAGGATATCGTGTCTCAGAGCTCTTATTTTAAATCTCGACCGGATCTGGTGACATTGGGGGGGGGGAGTTGGGAGGGGGAAACCTAAAATATTGGAAAACACTTTGAGTGGAGGGATTGGGATGAGACTTGGTGGGAAAACTAAGCACAAGTCCTAGATACATGATTGACATAACCGGAACGGATCTGCTCTCTTTGGGGTAGTTGGGGGTGGGGTTAATTCTGAAAATTAGAAAAAATGAGGTATTTTTAACTTACGAACGAGTGATCGTATCTCAATGAAATTTGATATTTAGAAGAATATCGTGTCTCAAAGCTCTTACTTTAAATTGCGACCGGATCTGGTGATATTGGGGGGAGTTTGGAGTGGGGGAACCTAAAATCATGGAAAACACTTAGATTGGAGGGATTGGGATGAAACTTGGTGGGAAAAATAAGCAGAAGTTTTAGATACGTCATTTACATAATTGGAACGGATTCGCTCTATTGGCGGGGGGGGGGGGGGTTGTTCTGAAAAATTAGAAAAAATGACGTATTTTTAACTTACGAAGGAGTGATCAGATCTTCATAATAAATCATATTTAGAAGGATCTCGTGACCCAGATCTCATATTTTAAATCTCAAATGGACCCAGCGTCATTGGGGGGAGCAGTTGGGGGGGACCAGAAATTTTAGAAAATACTTAAAGCGGAGAGATCAGGATGAAACCGGATGGGAAGAATAAAAACCTGTCTAAGATACGTGTCTGACATAACCGGACCGGATCTGCTCTCTTTGGTGGAGTTGGGGGGGGGGGGGTAATTAGAGGTTTAAAGCTCTAATTTTAAATTCCGACCAGATCCTGTGACATTGGGGGGAGTTGGAGGGGGAAACCGGAATTCTTGGAAAACGTAAAAATTGGGATATTTTTATCTTACGAATAGGCGATCGGATCTTAATGAAATTTGATCAAACAGTTCGTGGTAACGAACTGTAGTAAGGAGCGACCCGGCTCAATAGTAACCAAAACTCTAAAAAATTGAATTTTGATATCAATAGCTACATCAAAAAAATCGCATTTTAATGCTGATTTTAAATATATAAGTTTCATCAAGTTTAGTCTTACCCATCAAAAGTTACGAGCCTGAGAAAATTTGCCTTATTTAAGAAAATAGGGAGAAACACCCCCTAAAAGTCGTAGGATCTTAACGAAAATGACACCATCAGATTCAGCGTATCAGAGAACCCTACTATAGAAGTTTCAAGTTCCTATCTACAAAAATGTGGAATTTTGTATTTTTTGCCAGAAGACAAATCACGGGTGCGTGTTTATTTGTTTGTTTTTTTTCCCCAGAGGTCATCGTATCGACTAAGTGGTCCTAGAATGTTGCAAGAGGGCTCATTCTAACGGAAATGAAAAGTTCTAGTGCCCTTTTTAAGTGACCAAAAAATTGGAGGGCATCTAGGCCCCCTCCCACGCTCATTTTTTTCCCAAAGTCAACGGATCAAAATTTTGAGATAGCCATTTTGTTCAGCGTAGTCGAAAACCATAATAACTATGTCTTTGGGGATGACTTACTCCCCCACAATCCCTGGGGGAGGGGCTGCAAGTTACAAACTTTGACCAGTGTTTACATATAGTAATGGTTATTGGGAAGTGTACAGACGTTTTCAGGGGGATTTTATTTTGTTTGGGGGTGGGGCTGAGAAGAGGGGGCTATGTTGGAGGATCTTTCCTTGGAGGAATCTGTCATGGGGGAAGAAAAATTCAATGAAAAGGGGGCAGGATTCTCTAGCATTACTATAAGAAAACAATGAAAAATAAACATGAAAACGTTTTTTCAAATGAAAGGAAGAAGTAGCATTGAAACTTAAAACGAACAGAGATAATTACGCATATGAGGGATTCTAAAAATACTTTAGCATAAAGAGCGAGGTATTTCGGAGGAGATAAATACCTTGCTCTTTATGCTAAAGTATTTTTAGTAATTTCAACTATTTATTCTACGGCCTTTCTGATTCAGGGTTCTTTCTTAAAGAATTGGGACAAAACTTACGATTTAGTGTAAAGAGCGAGGTATTAACGAGGGTACAAACCCCCTCGTATACATAATAAAAATATAAGGTTATGAAAGTTTGTTACGTAAGTTAATTCTTAAGTTACGTGTATTTTTTACTAATAAAAACGTTCATTAAAAATTAAAAGTTCTAGTTGCCTTTTTAAGTAACCGAAAAATTGGAGGGCAACTAGGCCTCCTTCTCCACCCCTTATTTCTCAAAATCGTCTGATCAAAACTAAGAGAAAGCCATTTAGCCAAAATAAGAATTAATATACAAATTTCATTTTAATAATTTAAGTGCGGAGAGCCAAAACCAAACATGCATTAATTCAAAAACGTTCAGAAATTAAATAAAAAAACTAATTTTTTTAGCTGAAAGTAAGGAGCGACATTAAAACTTAAAACGAACAGAAATTACTCCGTATATGAAATGGGTTGTCCCCTCCGCAATCCCTCGCTCTTTACGCTGAAGTTTGACTCTTTGCCACAATTCTACTTTTTAAAACAATTAAAAGCTTTAGCGTAAAGAGCGAGGGATTGCGGAGGGGACAACCCATTTCATATACGGAGTAATTTCTGTTCGTTTTAAGTTTTAATGTCGCTCCTTACTTTCAGCTAAAAAAATTAGTTTTTTTTTATTTAATATTTAGAAGGAATTCATGTCTCGGAGCTCTTATTTCAAATTCTGACCAGATCTTTTGACATTGGGTGGAGTTGGAGGGGGAAATCTTGGAAAACACTTGGAGTGGAGGAATCGGGATGAAGCTTGGTGGATAGAATAAACAAATGTCCTTGATACGTGATTGACGTAACCGTACTGGATTCGCTCTCTTTGGGGGTGTTGGGGGAGGGTTCAGTGATTTGGCGATTTTGGTGCTTCTGGACGTGCTAGGACCATGAAAATTGGTAGGCGTGTCAGGGAGCTGCACAAATTGACTTGATAAAGTCGTTTTCCCAGATTTGACCATCTGGGGGGCTAAAGGGGGAAAAAACTAGAGAAAATTAGGTATTTATAACTTACGAGTGGGTGATCGGATGTTGATGAATATTAGTCTTTAGAAGGACATCGTGACTCAGAGCTCCTATTTTAAATCCTGACCGGCATTAAGCCTCTGCTTTTCCTTTTAAATCAATCTATTGATTCTTAAAATTCTGTTAGAGATCATACCATATGAGCTCTTGGCTCTTCTTGCCTCGTCACAAGTAACATATGACCTCTTAGCTCTTGTTTAAGTATTAAAAGAAATAGTGTCAAAACAAAGTTAAATTTAAAATCATTTTGTTTCAAAAATAAAATTTTTGGTATGAATAGTGCTATCGACAGAAAATTGTGAGTTAGCCAATCGGTTAAAACTACCAAATATATGAGAACAAAGCCTCCCAGCGTCAGACGACATACTACCGCACTTTGACTTATTCATATAAAATGATCGAATGCATGCATAATTAATGTTTGCATTGATGATTAGAAAGTTTTATATTACAAGATTTTCTGAAAATCTTAGCTGTATTTTTTACTTCACACCCCTCATTAAGGTAGAATTTATCTTTTTTATTTCTTATCATAAATCCAAGTTAATTCTTATTTAATTCATATTTTGTAAAAAAAGAAAAAGTATAATTAGATTACAAACCTTGACAATGGCTACGTTTGTTCTTCTAACTCATTTTCCTATTTATCAGGGTAAGTGAAATGCACTTCAATGAATTAGATACCTTTCGGAATGATTTTAAAAATCTTCATAGCTAGAACAATGATGATAGGTGTCCAGGCATTTTTTTTTTTTTTTTTTTTTTTTTTTTTTTTTTTTTTTTTTTTTTTTTTTTTTTTTTTTTGTGGTGGGAGCACATATAAAAATTCCAACCCTCTTTCATCCGCGGGAGACTTTGATGTTTTGAAACATGAGATATTGCCTTGGGACAGTAGTGGGAATGATGGTTGAAATCTTTTTCTTATGTATTGAAAAACTACAATTGGGGAATCCCCCTGGATAAACACCTTTCTCCAATTTTATCATCTATATCAACAGAAAAGCTCGCTATTGAAAATGAACCCCCTTCTAAATCTGAAGCTTCACGGAGACAAATTTTTGGACAAGGCTTTAACCTCTTTCTAATCCTGGATTATTTCAATTAGTTGCAACGGCACGGACATGGCAACGACAATAATTTCAAAAGAGAAAATTGAATCGCTTAAACTTCTTAACATATGCATTGTTCTGTGAATACCTTCTGGGTAAAAATCACTTTCATAATCAAACTATCCATATTATGACTGGTAATTATGTTGAAGCTGTGGATAAAAGTGCGCTTACTCCTGCTTAAAGGCGGCTCATTTAAAACGATCACAATTTCTGAATGATTCCAGTTGCTCTCTGGAACTTGTGGCAACACTTTCCAGTTCACAATTATAAGGATTATGGAAATATTTCAATGTGCCAGCTCTATGGCTGTTGAGTGTAGGTAGCTTTGTATTTCGTACCAAAAAACAAAGAAGACAACGAGCATAGTTTTTAGCCAGATATTTATATATATATATATATATGTATATATATATATATATATATATATATATATATATATATACATATATATATATATATATATATATATATATATATATATATATATATATATATATATATATATATATATATATATATATATATATATACTATAAAAAGGCCGTGTAGAAATAAACATTGAGTTCGTATTATCTTCATTCGTTTTTTTTGTATGTTGTGTATAAGCAGTGTGTTGTCAGAACATCTTTTTTGTATATATCTTAGTTGATATTCTGAGTTAAAACTGCTGCATTCCACTTATGTTCCAAAAGCTTCTTTGCTATAGCAGAAATCCACAGAAATTGCAATCTTTAATAGGAAACTTTTAGTTTTCAACATAGAACTAGAAAAAATTAAAATTTTTACTGAAAAGGGTGAAAAATTGAAAATGACCATAGCATAATTTGACTGAGCCAAAACCGTTGTTTTTAAGCGTAGGTTACTTCTTGTATCGTTCTAGATATTTTGTGTTAGAGTTTTTCTTTCGGTCTGTAAAACTCTAACAACTAGCACTTCACTGAAAACTGAGCTTACTAAAGTTTCTTAAGAGAATTATAATTATATACTAAAAGTTGACAAATCATGGTCGATGAAAATATATTAAGAGGTTTATAAACTAGGCTTTGTTTTGTGTAGGCTAATCATCGAATTTACTGTTCCTAAGAAGTTTTTTTTTAAGTTAGTTTTGTATTTTCAATGAAGCGCTAGTGTGATGGTGTGATTTTCATCAAGACCGTATGCCTTTTTAGGGTTGTTTACCCCTAATCTTTAAAACCAAGAAAATTTTCTTGTAACTTTTGGCAAGCAGCTTTAAACTTAAATTTGCTATATTTCGAATCATCAAAAACGTCCATTCTTTTGATTTATTAATTGTTATCAAAATTCCTTTTTTAGAGTTTTGATTACTCTTAGCCCCGCTCCCTCATTAATTACAGTTCATTAACACGAACTATTAGAATTCTTAAAAACATACCAAGGTATACTAAAGCTTTGGATCCGTGATCCCGACGTGGGGCGCAGGCCCCACCAGTGTGGCATTGTAATTTTTTGGTGGGTCATGGGCAGGACGCGCACCCTTCGGCTAAACAGACTTTAGAGCCTTAATTTAAAAAAAAAACATTTGATGTGAGTGGAGCAACGTTCACATGCATTTAAAAAGCAAAAAATACATGATAGTGTTGCAATGACGATGTACATTGTAGAAAAGGTGTTTTATAGAGACAATATTTTTCAGTGACGTAAAGTATGCCTGGAGGATTACCAAAAATTACCAATCTCATGGGCTTTTAAGCATCCTCATCCTTCAGATGAATGTACAAACATTTTGAATATCAAAATTTAAATATAACAAGGGAGGCAATAGGATTTTAGAAATGCCTAGGTGGGGCATGGCCCAAAATTGGTTATTCTTGTGATATTAAGTTTTTATTTTCTAAAAAATAACACAAAATATTTAGGCTTATACCCTTAGCTTAACCTATAACCTCATAAGATAAAGAACAAAGAAAGATGACTGTCTTATTCTTCCATATGAGAGTGTGCTTTAATGCCATTGGTAAATTTTTATGGCATTCTTTCTTAAGCCGATCAGAGTGTTTCTTAAGCGTATAAATAATTGCACCTTTTTCTGCCCTTTGTTGTTTTTACCTGTTACGATGTCTCAAATTCTGAGCCATTACACAAAGGGGTTTTCTGATTGGTTCTGTGCGAAGTTTTAAAGTATTAGAAAGAACGAAATGCTCTTTAGTTTCAAAATACGAACAAACTTTCTGTTTCTCTCTGGTTTAAGTCAGATAGCAATAGATCCGGAACATTTCTATTGGCCAGTTTCTCTTCCTGTTTACTTCCTGTTCCTCCTTCCTGTTGCTGTTTCTCTGGGGTTTAAGTCAGATGGCAATAGATCTGGAACATTTCTATTGGCCTAACTTTGCGTTTGTAATCTTGTAATAACCCAATGTTAATAACCCTATAGTCTAAGGAGGACCTATCCTTAGATTCTGACAGGAGTATGAGTTATATTCTTTTGTGCAAATAACCATCATAATCTAATTTTAATGTTAGCAATTTTAGCAACTCGCATCGAGCTAATCCTAGGAACTCATTCTGAACACCATTCCAAATATTTTTTGTAACTTCTTATTTTTTGTTTATTTTTATTATATATATATTTTTAGTTTGTTTACATTGGTTTATATTCTTGTATTGATTTATATTTAGTCTTTACATTAATTTGTATCGCAATTTTACTTTTTCTGGACGCAATTAAAGAGCAGTGTCATTTCCGTCCGTGTCTAACCGATACTAACGAAAAGGGTGCACATTGCGTTTTGATTTGAGACTTCAATTTATAATAACCATTGATATCAGGTGTAATAATGAGTCAATTCTTGAGACATTTTAGATAGAAAAACTAGATAAGTAAAATGTGGTCAAATTTTAGTCTCAAGGGTTCTGGCTGATCAAAACCTAAGAGGCTGCCCCTTCTTTGCCACCTGACGTAACTTTTGGAGCATCACTTTTTCTGCTGCGTGTAGGCACACTGTCACCTGGATGTACCTCCCCGTGCCACGCTTGGCACGCTTTCACTACGCATGGCACTCGCTATATGGTGTGTACGATCTTGGAAGTGGACGACCGCTCATCACAACCTTCAGCCATATCGCAGCAACGTACTTGCCCCTATTATGATGAATTGCTGATATAGGCTGCCAATGAACTATTTTTCAATTTCTTGTAAGGTAGTATCAGACCTTAAAAGCAAATCATATTTAAGAAGTGAGTTTTTTAATGAGTTGAGAAAAAACGCACTTAAGTTTTACTAACGCTAATCCAGTGTGTTGAACAGAAGTCACGAAGGATTTTCATTTTTGGCAGTAAAAGAGCAATAAAATCAAAAGAAGAATTACCTATTCACGAAAAACAACTCCTTTGTTACCAACAAATCCAAAACTGTTTTTTTTTTTCAATTCAAACTTTTGACAAATTAACTTTGTGTATGGCATAACTACATAGCTTAAAGAAGACCTGAATAAGACTAGAAGAAGAAACAGCTGAAATTAGCTATAATGAGACAGTTGACGGAAAACCAACAAGAAGAAGACTTTCGACCCTGCCCTAGTCCATAGCCCAGAGCTGTTACTTCCAAAATGAAAGAGCCAGACCCCTTCCAAAATGAAAAAAAATGTGAGAATTTACCAGTGTTCTGACAGATATTTTCACAAAAATGCCCTTTTTCCTGAATGTCCTTTCTCCCTTTTGCTGAAATGGTTTCCTATGCAAATGCCTGCTAACAGCTCACTTAACAAAAACGGTATTTTTTAATGTTGTTGTGTTTATTCTAATGTTTATAACATCGACGCGTTTATAAGACCAGTCAGATCTTATAAACGCATATATTTTGCTGTCATAGTTGACTATTGGACAGCAAAAATTATAGATTTAAAAATATTACTTAAGTCCTCTGAAAAAGCAATTGAGTTGCCTATTCTTGGGCTGTGTTGATCTGGATTGTTATTTTGGGTTGCCTTATGGTCAATGAAACCCAAATAAGCATATTCCATATGATTATTATTGTTATTATTATTGTATGTTGTTATTTATAAGGTGAATACGTAATTTGAGAACTGTTGAAATAATTT